>NC_138806.1:4008971-4444465 GCF_965178545.1 Coloeus monedula | reverse complement strand
GCTGCACGAGGGCAGCCCAGGCTCCCCCGCATTGCTCTCCCTGTCTGGTCATCCCCAAAGGCTGGGACAGAACCCTTTGGGGTTCCCCAGCACCCCAAAGCTCTGACCTTCCCAGTCCTGAGGCCACAATCATGTCCCCCTATGCCAGGGGCCAGCCCTGATGCATTTGTGACACTCCCAGCACAGGGTTTGGGGGCAGCCCTAGCCCCGCCCCCCGTGCTGGCCTGCGGGGTACAGGGGGGTCAGAGGTGTTCCTGCCACTGTACAGGGATGGGACCTGTTTGTTTTCTTTTTGTCCGTATTTTTTTTTCCAGCAGCTGCCGGGTGAGGCCCATCCGCCGCCCACAACAGGAACCGGGGGCACCGGGGGCAGCGGGGCACAGCCCAGCCCGGCACGGCTTCCCTGGCACGGCGAGGGCCGCGACCCCTGTGGGGCACGGAGAGCCGCGGTCCCCGCCGGGCCGAGACCGGGCACAGCTGACGCCGGCAGCGGCAGCCGGGGCCCGGTCACACGGTGAGGTCCCCCCGCGGGTGGGGACCACAGGGCCCCTCCGCAGCCCCCGCCGGCTGCCCGGGCGCCGGGCCCCGCTCCTGTGGCCGGTGGCAGCAGCCGGGCCGGGCCGGGGGGCCCTTGCGCAGGAGGTGGGCGAGCTCGGCCAGGCTGAGCAGCGCCGAGATCAGCCCCACCACGAAGTAGAAGTGGATGAAGACGGTTTTCTCGGTGGGGCGGGAGACGAAGCAGTCGACGCGGTGCGGGCAGGGCCGGCGCCGGCACACGAAGAGCGGCTGCACGCTGAAGCCGTAGAGCAGCGCCTGGCCCAGCAGGAAGCCCAGCTCGGCGGCGATCCGGGCCACCACGCTGCCCACGTAGAAGGGCTGGAGGCGGCGGGCGCGCTGGCCGGGAGCTCCCCCGCGGCCCGGTTTGGCCGCCTGGTGCACGGCGAAGATGACGAAGAGGGCGGCGGGCGCCGAGAGCACAACGACGTGGAAGACGAGGAAGCGATAGTGGGAGATGGGGAAGGCGGCGTCGTAGCACACGGGTTTGCAGCCCGGCTGCTGCGTGTTACACACGAACTCCTCCTGCTCATCCTCGAAGACGTCGCTGCCCACGGTGGCCAGGACCAGGATGCGGAAGAGGAGCATCACCACCAGCCAGAACCGGCCCACCATGGGCGAGTGCTCCTGCACGGCGTCCAGCAGCGAGCTCAGGAAGCCCCACTCGCCCATGGCCGCGCTGCGGGAGCGGGGTCAGCGCTGGGGGGACTCAGTGCCCGCGGGGTCGGACCCCGGCGGCAGCGCGGCCCCTCCAGGTCTCCATCCTCCCGCCATTCCCAAACGCACCACGGTGTCCCCGCTCACGGGAGGGTGCCCAGGCAGCGCCAGCCCAGCTCAGCCCAGCCAGGAGTGTCCCCAGGTACCCGCTGTGCCCAGGACTCGCTCCCCCAGGGGTGGATCCAAGGACACCAACGGGGACAGGACCAGCAGATTCCCCCATCCCTTGCCCCCCACCACAGCTCGGCCTGGCTGAGCTGCGGTCCCCCACAGCAGCCCCGTACCTGCGGAGGCTGCGGTCCACAGTGTGCCAGCGCTGCTGGCGCCGGCTGTCCAGGGCTGTCCAGGACTGTCCAGTCCCTTGTCCAGCTGGGATGGGATAATGGTCCCACAGCCACGCCTGGAGTGCTTTTAAAGGGACAGAGCACCCGCAGGGGCGCCTGGAGGGAGGGAAGGGCTCAGTACTGCCGGTGGGGCTCAAGGACTAAAGCTGCCCTGCCCAGGGCCAGGAGCTTCCCAGGGCACAGGTTGGCAGAGGGGCGGTGGCTCCCCCAGTGCAGAAATACCCCCAAACTTTGGCTTTTCCAAACCCACAGGGCCTCAGTGTCCCCAAGCCACAGCATTCGGCCCCCAAAAGGCCCCCCAGTGCTGGCATCACCCCCCTGACCCATCAGAGCCTGGGTACACCCAGCCCTGCTGCCACAGCTTCAGCCTTGCAGTGCCTGGACGATGCTCACGGCTGGCACCAGCCCTCCCTGCCCCAGGATGCTGTGCCAGGGCTGTTGGGGGTCCCATGGATCTTCCCAGGTTGTCCCTGCTCTGGCACCTGTGGACCGATCCCTACAAAATCCTGTGTGGCACAGCCAGGACTCCTGCCAGCTCCTGCCCTGCCCAGGCCAGGCAAGCGCTGTTGGCCTTTGCTGGCGCCTCAAATCCCCTTTCCAGTAATGGGGACAGAGCCCTGGACAACACAGGTCAGCCCCAGACCCCCCTCGGGGACGTGCAATGCCCAGGGTAGGTCAGTCCTGATGCCCCACAGCCCAGTTCCCATCCAGCAGCATCCCCAGCACCCCATCCAAGATTTTGGGATGGGAAACTCCTCGTATGGACTCTGTGGTCCACTCTGTGTTCCCAGAGCTCCACATCCACATTAGGATGATGCCAGGGTTCTGAGAGCAGCCCCACAACCCACCCGTGGCTCTGTCATGGGTCATGTTCTGCAGCAAGAGGAGCTGTAAATAGCCCGGCCCTCGGAGGGGACGCGCCGGAGACGCTCTCCAGAGCCAGTGGAAAATCTGACAGGGCTTTCCACACTTGACTGGGTTCCAGCAAAGCACCGATAGCGCGGGGGGCCCTGGGGTTTCATGGAATGGTTTGGATGGGAAGGGACCTTAGAGCTCATCCAGTCCCATCCCCTGCCATGGGCAGGGACACCTTCCACTGGACCAGGTTGCTCCAAGCCCCGTCCAACCTGGCCTCAGACACTTCCAGGGATGGGGCAGCCACAGCTTCTGTGGGCAAGCAGCTCCCCCCATGCTGGGGACCACAGGGGTGTTCACAGGAATTCAGCTGTGGAGCCACAGTGGCCACAGCCAGTGGGGAAGTGGCCAACCAGCCCAGCACCCCCCAGAGCTTGTGCCAAGCCCTCTGCTCGGACAGAGGGAAGGCTTAGCACAAGCTCTGCAGTGGTTATTTTCCTAAAAACACACAAATTCTGTGAAGAAAATAAGTAAAACCACTTTTATTAGACAAATATTAAAAAGGACAAACTCCGAACAAGAAACAACTCAGGACAACAAGAAAATATTTACATAGTGAAGGAATTGTGCTGGAAAAATGACTCCAGCTCACCTGTGTTGGGTGGTGGAATTAAAAGTTCATGTATTTTAGTACTATATTTCAAGAGGGGTGTATAAATTTTAAAGGGTTTGGCATGTTCTAAAGTCAACTTTAACATGAAAATGACTACAAAGTGTCAAATAATGGGGAAGAGGGAAGTGTGGCAGCACTCGTAGGGCACATGGCTCCAGTGCTCACCAAAAAGGGGATGTTCCTGTTTGAACAACTCTAACTTATTTAAAACCAACAAAAAAAACGAGCTGTGTTCACCTGTAAAGAACATTCTGGAGTGGTTTACATTTGGTGAAGATTTCTTAGGCTGAGGTGGTCTTTGGTGGGAGCTCTGGAGCTCTGCTGAAGGCTCGTTGTGGATCTGGAGTTTAAAGTTTTCCTAAAAACTCAAAATATATCATCCTCAGAGGACTCCTCCAGGTACTGGACAGGTTTCTTGAGGCGGCCAGGCCTGGCACGGGGCTGAGCTACAGGGCTGTCAGCACTGGCGTCAACGGTGAAGGTGTCGTCCTGTAGCTTGGATTTCTGGAGGGAAAGCAGGAAAGGAGTCACAGATCTGAGCATCCACAGGGAACACAGTGAGCACCACATGCCCGCTCTGCCATGGGGATGGTGGATGTTTGAGGTGGTGGGAGCAGACCAAGGATCCGGGGTGTCTGACCCTTATGAGAGAAAGGTTCTTTCCCCAGAGGGTGGTCGGGCACTGAACAGACTCCCCAGGGACTGGTTGTGCCCCCAAGGCTTCCAGAGCTCCAGGAGTATTTGCACAACGCTCTCAGGCATAGGTTGGGATTATTGGAGTGTCCTGTGCAGGGCAGGGAGTTGGACTGGATGATCCCTGTGGGTCCCTTCCAGCTCAGAATATTCCATGATTCCATGAGCCCCCCTTCTCCCCATTCCCCACACCCAGGTAGAGGTTTGACCTCCACCAGCTTTTCCTGCCGGAAGAACCGACCCCACTCTCTGTGGTTCCCTCGGCGCCAACGGCATTGCACAAACCTTTGATGCAACAGATTTGGCAGGCTTTGAGCCGAAATCCGAATCGGAATCCGAATCCAAAGAGCTTGGCTGCCTCTTCATAACCTTCCTCCCCTTGGCGTTGTCACCCGCGGCATGCAGGGGTCCCTCCTTTGCCGCTGGCTTGGGTTTGGGTGCAGCCTTTTTCTTGGCCAGGATATCCACGATGGAGGGCTGGTTGTCTGGAACAGAACACGGCGTTAAACCCCTGTTTCGCTCCTCTCTCGTTCCCAGTTTGGGAATTACTTCCAACACAAACAGGCTCTGCGCTGCCACGGGGTCAGCACAAAGGTCATCTCCGTTTGAAGCTGGGTTTTCTAGAAAGATCTCTCTTCCACAGATGGTGAGGAATGAGGTTGTTTATCTGCTCAGTTCCGCTACATTTAGAGGATCGAATTAAAGCGTCCCCAAAGCAATTTACAGACTATTTCAGATTGAAAAGTCCTGATCTCTCAAGGCTCCATAACCCATCTCAGACCTTCAAACTCCTGCACAGGGAGGAGGGAATTTCCCAAACACTCACTCATTCCTTCATAACTATACTTTCACTTTTTTTAAGAGCATCTTGAAGCACAACTTCCAGTTCAGCTCATGTCAGGCCATCTCTGAGTGATAACATGCTTTCTCAATTTAGGAGTGGAAGTAACACTATTTTCCTGCTGGGATCAACACTGAGTTGATTCCATTTGGAATATGCAAAACAGTGTCAAAGTCTGGCAGTTGAGTTTAAAAAACCCTGAGTCAAATGCCGGAGATGCATGAGATGGATCCAGAGCTAAATAGATCAAACTGCCCCCAAAAGTTTGCCTGCTCCAAGGCAGCTTTCTTCCCAAAAAGACGTGAAGTGGGGCATTGACTGCAAGACACAAATTCCACTCGGATTGTCCCTGCCAAGTATTACATAGCGCTGTAGGAAGCATTCACTTTTCTTGTTCCCAAACTAAAATTCCCTCCCTCCAAACATGTCCAACATGAACTAGAACATGATATGTTTGGAAACAGACCTCAAACATGACAACCAGAGAACCTCTGCCACAAACCTCAGATCTTTGCTGAAATGCAAACTCCAGTTGCCCAGGCTCTGGAACGCCAAGCGAGATCACTCAGACCCTTTCCCACAGGAATTATAATTGTTCTCTAGAACTGATGTTGCTGAGCTGCCCTTACCCTTGGTGGCTCCGGCTTTCTTGGCTGCAGCAGGTTTTTTGGGCACGGCCTTGGTGCTCGGCACAGGGACGGATGGAGCTGCAGGAGCCTGGCTCACCTTGTCCTCAGTGACATCTTGGACTGGAACTGGATAAAGAAAGCAGAAAGTCAGCTTGAAACAGCCAAGTTATCATCCCCTCTGATCTTCCCTGTGCACTGCTGAGGATTACAATCCACATGGTTTAGAGGTCTTGTACTCACCAGGGACAGCACTTGGCACTGCCTTTTGCTTGGGAGCTTTCACTGCTTTTTCAGTGGTTTCCCTGGAAAACAAAACCCCAAGTTTTTAATTCCGTTTATGATGCACTAAATAGATGCATTAAAAAAAGTGCTTTTAATTTCTGTGTAGCATTAAGCACAACTCATTTCCAGTGATTATGGAAAAATACTCACTTGGGAGCAGGTCTGGGCTTGGGAGGAGCCTTTTTCTTAGAGTTTGTGTCCGATTCAGAGCTGCCTTCACTGTCACCCTGGAATTCAGGCTCCTCATCTGAGCTGGAGTGATTTGAGTCCGAAATGACCATGGGCTTAACTTTGGCTGATGGAAGGGCACAGATGTGTTATTTTACACATTTGGCAATATGCAGCTCAGTTTCTTTTTCAATATTTTAGCTGCAGTTATTAAAAAATAAGGATCTGAATAAAAACAAGCAGATGCTGAGACTGCCAGGGAGAAGACTCCAAATGACAAGTGTGTTCTGTCATTTGGAGTCTTCCAACCTCACGCACAACACATTTAATTTGCCAAGACAGTTGTGTAATTAAACCCAATAACCATATTTCTCTAGTTGCCCATTTCTGCTTTTCCTTGAATATGTGCACAAATGGTAGAAATATTTAATAGTTTCAGACAGTAAAATAAAGAAGCCTTTTAAAGATGATTTCTAAATGTGATCTGAGGCTCTGGGAGGTCCCTAAATAGTCTGTTCCATTTTCTCCTCCACAAGGAGGACCATCCCTCTCCTGCATCCGTGTCCTCACTCACCTGCTGCCTGGCGAACCACTCGCTCTCTCTGAGGAGGTGCTTCAAAATCAGACTCTGAATCAGACCCTGAGTCAGACCAAGGGTTTCGTTTCTTGGTTTTCTTTAATGGCTTGAAAGGCAGAGTGGCCTGTCTCTTAGCTCCTGAAAAATATTGGGAGGCAGGATGAACCAGCAAACTTCCATGTGTAATTCAGGCTCAGCCAGTTCAAGCTCAGCTTAGAAATACACTGAGTTCAGAGGTGTCCGGCTTAAGCAAAGAGAAATAGGAATTTATCCTGCTTGACTGGTATTCAGGACCACTTTCTCACCTAGTTATTCCAAAACTACTGATCCTAGATGTTGCTTACCACCTTCAGGAAGAGGTCAGATAACCAAACTGACAATCCTTTCCCTCCCTTTCCATGGAGAGAATAACATCAAAGCATTTACCTTGCTCAGTCTTCAGCTTCTGTGCTAGTCTCTGCTTCAGGCCTGAAGACTCCTTCTCTCCGGATGTGTTTTCATCCTGATTCTCATCAAATTCAGTTTTTTCACTCTGCAGATGCAAGCAGATAGCAAACAGTGAGTCAGCTCACGGAGAAGAGGCACATGGGGTAATGGAGGAAGGAGCTGCTTATTTTAGACATGTAAAAGTTAGTGGTACAAGAAACCTGAGTCTGTGAAACAAACTGTGTGTAGAATTGATTACAGACAGAATCTGTAAATTGGACAGGATCTGCCCCCAAATCAGGTGACTTAAAAGGCAAAATCCAACATGAACAAAAACAGGAACTGTGGCCTCACTCCTGAGTGCTCTGGTCCTGCTGCTGCATGCTGGCTCTGGGGGGGATGGGGATGCAGGACTGGACAGGGTGGGATAAAAACAAAAGCAAGTTATTTGGAAAAACTGTTGGGTGGAATTATGTGGAGGAAAGGAGTGACCTGTGTGGCTTCCAGGGCCAAACAGGTGAGGGGATGGGTTAGTTTTTTCTGTTGGAAAAGGCTGAATGGCACAATTTCAACTAGTCCTATAAAAAGAGTTCCATCTTTTTTATCTCCTTGATACAGAGAACAATGATGGCATTAAGTGGCTGAAAACACTGCTGGGAATGCAAAGGCTGTTCTGGAGAAGGGAATGTACTGGCTGTGCTTCCTGCCTGCTAGAGGGTTTATCAAATTCCCAAGACACCTGGAACAACCTTACTTGCATCCACCCGCTTTTCTGAGCTACCAGCCCATCCCTGGCACTGCAACATGTCAAAAATTTCCCTCTAAGCCATCTCCTGGTATGTTAGTGAGTCTGTTCTCCTTCAGACTGAGACACCCCCATTCCCAGTGTTTCCCAAATCCTAAGGTCCTGACCCTCTCCCTGAACAACTGCTTCAACAGGACAAGTCTCACTAACAAGGACTCACATTTCTTTAGGATTGTATTGAAGAGGAGGTAAAGAAAGATTAAGCATTTGGAATGTTCCTTTTTACCTTTACTTTCTTTTTAGTTTTCTTCTCTGCCTCTGCCTTCATCTCAGCAGTGATCCGAGGAACAACCCTGATGCCATGAGGGGATGGCATTACTTCTGGCAGCTGGGCCTTCTTCACCTTCGCTTTCCCTCCTTTCACCTTTAAAGGTTTGCCAGCAATCCCTGCACGCTCATCCTGCGCTTCCTTGGCCTCCACTGCCTGCAGAGGGGAGCATAAAATAACACAAAAAATACAGAAGTCTATGAAGGGCTGGTGGATAAGAGGAGGGAGTTGATCATCTGAGCAATGACATACATCGAGTTCTTCAATGAAGGCAGCAAGGTCTTCCTTCCACAGGTCAGAGGGACTCTTGCGCTTAAGGTTTTCCAGCTCCTTTTCCTAAAGAGAATCACAGGTGATAATCATTAATCACATGTTTCAATCCACCATCCAAAATACCCCTATATAACACATAATATATATATGAATATAATGCTTTTATAAGGAAAGGAAGGCACATACTTTGTTATCCCTCTGCTTGCAGAGCTCATCTTTCTTCTCCTTGGTCAGATACCACAGGGGCATGTTCAGCAGGTAGTTGAAGTCTGGGCCAGAGGCTGCAGCTGATTCTTTGTCACTCTCTTCCTCCTCCTCCTCCTCTTCATCCTAAATGTGGATTTGAAACAAATGTAGTCAACAAAAACCCTGACACATAAGGGTAGGGCTACTGATCAAACATGGAAGTTCTTGAATCCTGCAAATTGAAAAGCCTCTCTAAGGATTATGAAGCCTCAGAGCTTGGGGCCAGTTTGGGCATATTCAGAGGATGACTGAGGCATTACCTTGTTTTGAGCCTCCTTCCAAGCCTTCACCGGATCAGACTCGTACCCTCTCTGGATAAGAACTTGAATCAGCTCTTTCTTGGGTTTGTTTTCTGCAAACAGACATTTCAGGATTGTCACTCAGTGCCCACTACCAGTCGCTGTTAGGAGCGACAGATGAGCTTTACAGTTTGGATCCTGTGGTTGTAGCTGCTCTGCATCCTACAGAGCTCCAAACCAGCCTTTCCACATCACAGCTGGGACATGTGGAAGAGCCTGAACAACACCTGAAAAGCTCCTATTTAGCAGGTGATTTGTCAGGCAAGTATTGCTCCTGTACCAGTCAAAACAATGTTAATATTTTTCTTTGTTTCCATACACGCATTTCCCTTGCTTTAAGTAGTTTTTGAACTTGGGGAAAAAAAGGTATGATGGTACAAAACAGGTTTCATCATGACAGGCAGGTGGAAAAAAAACCCCTTGATAGCTTGGTATAGCTTGCACCTCATTAGACATCACCTGGGAAATTTATGCTCCAAGTGCTCAACCACTGGAAATGCTTCAGCTGGAATTTGCTCCTTTTTAAGGTATCAGAAGCCATCATCCATGAGACACAAACACAAATGAAACCAGCTCTGGCAGCCTTGGAACTACTTATTACAAAAACCCAAGAAAATGCATTTCAGGGGAATTATTTCTCTTCCCGAGTTCAGTCAGACAGACTCGGGCTGCTGGGATTACTGGGCTGCCTTCAGACACAAACCACAAAGCATCTTATGACACGTTGTCTGGCCGCATCCTCCGCGAAGGCAGCGGAACACAGCCCGGCTTTTACACCGAGGGGGAAAAGTTGATTGAAAAATGTGTATCTGCTTCTTTTTCTAGCTCATGATTCTCAGATGCTGCTACTTGAGTATCATCTAAGTTTGAACCCCCAGTCCACTGAGAACGTGATTTGGAATATTTTTGCAGAGGTTCACAAAGATAATGGAGAGAGATACAGATTCTTAAGAATGCCTTTAACAGCAAACACTGCCCCTTTCTAACCCCACAAATAATTAACTGACTCCTACCAAGTCAGAAATAAACGGGAATTATTGTTAAACTAGTAAAAAATTCACTCAAAAATTCTCAAACATGGACCAGGAAAGCTGCATAAATATCCTGTTGTCATTAGTATGTGTATAATACACAGACCAAGGATACTCTGTGAAGCATTTTCCCCTTAGATGTCACTGGAAGAGAGATAAGCCCTGGTGTGGTTTGTAAAAGCCAGCCTGGGGCTGAGGGGGTGCTGACAGAGCTCAAGAGATCACCCAGTTCTCCCAGTTACAATCCCAGTCTCCAAGAACAACATACCGATCACAATTTTGCCATCTATTTTCTCCAGGATGAAGCGAGCCTGGTTGCTCAGCTTTGCAGACTCAGCACCCAGCATCCCAATAAGCCATTCCTTCCTCAAATTGTAATATCGGAGCCGGAGTTCAAAGAACTCCTTAAGAATATCCTGGGGAGAGTCGTATTTCTTGAGAAAGCCGACATGGTCAAAGAGAACCTGGAGGAAAATGAAAGAACACAGGCGTTATGATGATAAAACTGATTCCAAATCCACTGAAAGTTACTGTAACACAGGTGTGATGGTACCACCGAACCAACAAAGTATCAAATCTCACTGTTGTTCTAGAAACTACTTCAGTTTGTGAGCACAGCAGCAGAGACAATTTTAGAATTTTGACATTCTTGAATACGCATAGTAGAGTTAAGGTTACTTGAATCTTAGAGCTCTGTGCAGGACAAACATCTTGCATCAAGCTTCACACATTGTCTGGAGCCAGACATTCAGTGCCCCTTGCTGCTGGCTCAAAGAGCTCTGCAAACTGTGATTTCAGATCATTTTGCCTCCTTCAGGCAAACCATCCACTCTGGGCCTACTCCTAAGCCAGGCTCTTGACCTTTGAAAGCTGATTTAAAACCAGTAACAGCAGAAAAATCAAAGTGAATAGGTTACTGCCAAAGAGGATTTTTGTTTCACGCAACGACTGCAGCTGTCCACAGAGTCTGAGTTAAACCAAGAAATTCCTTCAGCAAAATCTGTCACATACCATGGAGTTGCATGTTAAACTTGTTTGGAGTTTGAAGACCTTATGCAGCCCCACAGCTTCGGCTTCTGCTAGTTTATCTTCAGTCATCTTCACCACGAACCTCACCGTGGTGTCTGTGTGATATTCTTTATAGTCTGTGATTAGAGGGGGGGTCTTCTCAGTCCCGTTCAACATTGGCTCCAGAACCTGCTCTTTATATGTCTGAGGAAAGAAACAAAGTCAGACCCAAACCCCACTACTCCCTTTTTGCTTTGTAGAGCAAACTGTACATTCCCAGAGCAAATTCCCTCTTTATTACCTGTGTCCATGTTCTGACAGGCAGCTCAGTGATCTCGATGGTTGTAGAATCAAGGATGGACACTTCACCACTTATCACATACTGATTAGGCCCCAGCTCGTCTATGGTGCCTTTGAAATTCTTGTAACTGGGAAGCTGAGGAGAAGAAACACTGGATTCAGTTTTGTGTGGATGCCTCTTTTTTTAAGCATGCCCATAAAATGCTCAATATGAGCTCAATAAACTAACAGGGAAGACATTTGCCTTTTACTTATATTATTTACCATTGGCAGTGGCTCTTCTCCATCCATCAGCCGGCGGATGTTGTTCACAACTTCCCTGATATCGAAGTTGGGGATCTTACAGGCCCAGCCAGTACCAATCCCTTCAGCCCCATTGACCAGCACCATTGGAATGATGGGCATGTACCACTCTGGCTCCACACGCTGGTTGTCATCATAGAGGAATCTCAGGATGTTGTCATCCATCGGTGGGAACACCAAGCGTGCCAGGGGACTGGAATGGAGAAGGGAATTTAAGCACAAATTCTTGTTACAGAACACGACCGCCATGCAAAAAGAAATCTCCCTAATTTTTATTATCCCACCCAAATTTCTCCCCTCGTTTTTGCTTCCATTTCCATATTCTCTGCTCTGATAACCATGTTTCCACAACGGAATCTAGCACCTGAATCTCACTTCAATTGTTGCTACTCTGAGCATGCAAGTATAGGCCAAAATTTTAAAGGGAAAAAGAAAATTCGTTTTTCATTCTAACTGCTGTAAAATTGAGTCTTTTAAGACAGTAAGAACTCTGGAATGCTGACCTGAGCATGGTGAAGATGTATCGAGGGCTGGCAGAGTCTTTCCCTCCATGCAGCCTTGTGCCAAACTGACCGATGGGCTGGAGCAAGTTGAGGTTATTGCTGCCCACAAAGTTCTGAGCCAAGTTAATGATGGTCATCATCAGTGCAGCCTGCAACGAAAGGAGGTGCAAAACTGAACATGCAGAACGGTTCAGGGGATGGACAAAGTAAGGCAACATTCACATGGAGAACTTAACTGATACAGAGGATAAACTCAGTTGATGAAATACTGGAGGAAACTCAAGGAAAATGTGTCCCAAGGTAATCTGAAATGTTCTAGTGACCCACGTCTCTATCTGTTGCTGTCTACCTGCTCGGAAACCTCCAGTGAAGGACTCTGTCAGTCTCCACAGAGAACCTTGTTGTAGTGCTTAACTTGTCCTGACCCAGGCAGAAAGCTTATTAACATCTGCCTAAGTCCATCACAAATTAAGTAGGTTTTTCTTTTTCCGCTTTTTGAATGAACTATGCTCCCATGAAGTCCAGGACAGGCAGAGTGACCAATGTCAGATTAAATTAATACTGAAGAATTAATCGTGGAAACAGCTGAACAGCCACTTCCCTTTGGTGTACACACTCAGACATCTAATTTGCTTTGGAGGCATCGTAATTCACACCAACAGAAGGGCCTTTTGCCTTTCCTTTAAAGTGTTTTGCACACCCAGGCAGGTTCTTACCTCACCGTGATGGTATGAGGACATCTCAGCGACAGAACCAGCCAGCTGAGCAACCTTCACCTCCCGCTTATCGTTTCGCTTGAAACAGGTGAACAAAACTTTCCTCTGACCTGGCTTCAAACCTGTATGAAAAAAGAAAAGACCTTGTGGTTAGAACATGTCATGTGATGCACTTGGCTTGTGCTCTTTAGAGATACAAGAACTACTTATACACCTAAAGATTCTGCACCAGGTGAGTAAGATACTGGCAATAATTTACTATAAAATGGACAAGATGTTTCATCCGAAGATGAAAAACCTTTGGACAGCAGAAAACAGACTTCAGGATACTGACCCTGAAACCTCAGCAGGTTCCCTGCCTCTGATGTGACATTGAACATCCATCTCCTCAGTTCTGGGGATATACCATGCAGAATCACGACTTAGAAATCACTTACCATCAACCAGTGATGGGATTGATCTCTCATTATCTGAGTTTGAGAACAGCACTAACTCCTTGTTGATGAAGTCATTGTACGTCAGGTAATCGGTATTTTTCCCATACAGGTATTCCTAAGAGAAACAGAGGGAAGATTGCCTTAATTTTAACAGGGCCTAATCAGTTTTTTGTCTAGTTTCACTGAAATGGGAACTCCTTTTAAGACCAGCTAAATACAGCTCAAGTGCTGACACCCTTTGCATGGCAAAGGGAAACATTTCCCAGGATGCATTATTTCCCCCATTTTGGAGGAAAGAAAGACTTCATCTGGCTCTGCTTGAGTTATCATTTTCCTATTGATACAGCAACTTGAAAGATGAGAGTTTAAAATGAAATGAACTGTTGGATAATTGACAATGAGGCTACAATGATGAGAGAAGAAGCTGCTCTGCAAAATCCTGACACATTTTCAACGTCCTATAATCCAGACCTGACTCACTGCCTGAGCTGTGTGCAGCTCTGGCATGCTGGGATGAAGCTGAGAACAGCCCCAGGCAGAGACTGGAAACCAGTTTCCTTACAAACATAAACCTTTTACCTCTGGCAGACCGTGCAGCTTCCGTTGTCTTCTATCCTCCATGAAATTAGTCAGCCACTCCTTTCGCTCTTCTATCTTCTTCTTGCTAAAGGCCTGGATGTTACAAAATGAAAAGTAACTCAATTCCAGAACGTTCTGTGGTTGTGCACTACTGGATCACTTGAGAAAAAGGAAGATCTTACCCAGGAGAACAACATGCAAAACAGGCTGATTTAAGAGCCCAAGAAATGCAATAAAAGGTTTCTGTAGCTAAACGTATTAAGAGCATAATTTCCACCACTCTGTAGAGGACAGAGCAGTTAGGTTTAAATTTATAGATTTTTAATATAATAACAGAAGACTAAAGCAGATTTGAGAGGAAATTAATATTTTGGGGGAAAACTTGATTTTTTTGGCATTGCCTAACAACTCTGAATATTTCAGGAACAGAGACTAGCTAAGGTGAAGTTCACAGAAACGAGGACTGTTTTAATCCACCATTTTGCACTGGGGGAGGAAAGGGAGATCCGACTTGGAGAAAACTGCAGCAGAATACACAGAAAAATGTTAAAGGAATATTTACTATTGTGTCTGAAAATGTCAATTGGTTTGTAGTGATTAGTTTGTTCTGAGCTATATTTAAAGCCCATCATTAAAAGGGTACTCTTGCCCTGAGGTTGAGGGGCAGATTCGCTGCTCCTGGTTCAAGTAAAGCTGTAGCCTTGGTAACACAGAGATTGTCTCCAGCCAAAAGGCCTCGAAGAGCATTTTAAGAGAAAATAGAGAGCACTCTACAAGGTGAAATACCAAAGGTAGTAAGTCAGCAATTAAATCAAGTGTTAGTTACCAGGGTGATTGCAGCATCATCTTCAGGCCCAGAATATTTGAAGCCGATTCGGTGTTTTGCCATATCTGCAAAGTATTCTTTGGCCTCCTTCGATGTGCTGGTACCCAAACCTGCAGGGACAGGAGAGTTAATCCTAACGACTTTTTGCCTAAATTAAGTTCCAATTCAAAGAAATACTTTGCTACGCCCAGTTTTTGTGATGCACCATATGAACATACAGTGTGAAGATGATTTCCTGAAAAGTTACTTCAAAACGAGATGTATCACAAAAATCATAAGAATTACAATTAAGTGAGCAGTGGCATGTTGTAGTTTTGGATTTTGTCTGTAATTCCTGTTGATATCTGAAATCTAATTGGAATATCACAGGAGGGAAGAGACTTGGGAGACACCCAATCCACATCCTTTCTGCAAAGCAGGACTGACTGCATCAAATCATCAATGCTCTAACTTGGATCAGTTTCACCATATTAAGTTTTTACAAACCTTTGTAGTACTTGATTTTCCATGAGTTGTAGTTCTGAGTACTGCTTTTCCATTCTTCAAACTCAGGGATACTGTAGAATGCAATTTCTTCTTTGTTTTTAGAGGCCTACAGTGGACAAACATTTTAACTGTGAAATGAAAGGCATTTTTGGACAATGGATCCTCAGTCGTCGACCTCATCCTCCCTCAGCCCTCACCTTTATGATAGGAGTAATGAATTCCTCCAAAAAATTGTGTCTTAGAAGAGATGGCCAATTGTGATGGATGAAGTTGATCAGCAAACCTTTGATGTGTGATCCATCCTGATCCTGAATTATAAAAGAAAAAAACAAACCATATTTTATCAGGGAATGATGGAAATGACAACTGTTGGCTTAATAGTAAACGACTCTGTAATTCCAGCTGACTCTATTAACTTTCACCTCTAAAAAGGTGACCATGTGTTAATTGCTGAAAATTAAGAGAAACAGAAAAGGCAGATTCTTGGTGAAAAAAAGGTGTCAAGGACTGGTCAAGGACTTTGAATCAGCAGAAAAGACTGGAAAGACAGTGTTTAGCTGTCTGATGTTACTCCCCATTTTACTTTTTTTTTTCTGGCTGAAAAGACATTATGACCCACTAAAATGTAAAATGGGAAAAAGAAACACAGAGAATTGGGGACAACAATAGGAGCAGTTAGAGAAAAGCAGTATTTTCTTCTTATCTCTTTATTTAAGTGTTGTTATCCTCTCCCAGCTTTCAATTTTAATGAACCTAACCTGATCTGTCATGATCATAATCTTTCCATAGCGAAGAGTTTTTAAAGATTCTTGATCTTCATAGTTCTTTTTATATTGCAAACCCACAATCTTGATGATGTTGTTGATTTCAGCATTTTCCATAATCTGGAAGAGATCACACAGAATAAAAACTTGTCTTTCAGACTCAAAATGTAGCTCAAGAAAGTATAAAGTTATGGATAAGTGAATCATTGGCCGAGTTCTGTCCTGCTGGTATTTTTTGCCTTTTAGAAACTTGTAATTTCTAATGGTTGCATTACTCTAGGTAATTCCAACCATTTTCCAATCCACAACACAAACATTATCGCCTCAGGCAAATTACTGAACAGGACTTAATCAATATTCCTACTTAACCAGTGAGGCAGACTCAAAGTGAGGGAAGACTCAGGTATTTAAGACACTGCTCCTTGGAGTTCCAGTGCTCCAGGTGCGGCTGCACCGACTCATTGCACAAATCTCACCACACCTTCCAACATATAACTGTAACCATTTTCCAACCAACCTGCTTATGAGAAGCTTCCCTGACGTTGAGGATTTTCCCACGAAGAGGAAATACTCCATATTTGTCTCTACCAACCACTCCCAGACCAGAAACAGCCAGAGTTTTGGCTGAGTCTCCCTCAGTCAGGATCAGTGTACAATCTAGAGAATTCTTGCTGCCTAAAAAAGAAGAAAATCGAGTCAGTTTTCTACTTAAGAAATGAAATCCAAGGCTGCACATTCATGACTGAGCAAGTATAAATAATCTTCTAACACAGTTTTTTTGGCACTGCACACAGTAAATGGGGATAATCATAGTAAATGGGAGCATGAAATGGAGGTAAAACTATAATGACAGGTTTTCTCACTTTTCCTTAGGAGACAAATCTTATGTTTAACAAACAAGCTTTATCTGTTTTTGAATGCATTGGTTAAAAAGGATGTCAAACACTTACCAGCATCGTTGGCATCATCCAGCTTAGGAACACCCTTAATCTTGGAGTGTTTCACAGCTGAACATTTCTTATTCAGCTGGTTCTGAGCTTTAAATTTTACCCAATTTAGGATACTTTCAACAATGCCACAGCCAACTGCCTGCAATACAAAACCCAATCCAAAGTTGTGGGAAAAGCCTCAACATGACAGAAACTTTTGTTATGTATTTTTACAGACATCTTGACTGCCCGTGTACATCAGGACTTACACCCTTAATGAATTTTTCACTCAGTTTACAGGTAGAGCCGAAGTTCTTTGCCTGCAGAGTCATGTTCTCTTTAGTCTGAGAGTCAAAGGTTGGGTTTTCAATTAAGGCATTCACAAAAATCCACATGTGGTTCTTCACCTGTAGTTAAATCACAACAAGGATCACACACTGTACAGGCTCAGCCCACACAACAAGGAAACACACTGTAGGGTTTGGAATTTTCCTAGATATTTTGTTAATTTTGAACAGCTAATGAACACACATGAACAGTGTTAGATGATTTGGGATGTCAAGGAATTGGCATCTCTCTGCCTGAAGAGGTGTTATCTAACAGATACTGAGGTTTAGTGCATCTACACTGACTTATAGTGATTACAAAAACACATCAGTCAAGCAAAGAGAAGTTAATTGGATTAAACTGGACAATATGAGACTGCTATAATTAGCAATCTTATATCTATTGTCTGTACCATGGAAATGTGTTATTAATCAATGCATTAAGCTGAAGTTACAATTTGCAGTAATGCTCAAGTTGTGTTTCCCACGTGGGAAATTCTGACATTGTACCTGGAAAGGCTTCACTCCAACTCCGTTTTTGTTCTTCTTTTTCACAACATCAATGAGTTTGGTCACGAGCTGGTCAGCTACATAATCCACGTGTCTGCCACCCTGTGGGGAAGGGGACAAGGACCTGGGACTGAGGCCACTAAAACCCACAAATATCTATTTAAAACTTTAAGCATATTCTTTGCAACGTTAAAGTATTTTTCACTAACATGTACACTTACAAATAGCCAAGAATATTAAAGTTGAAGAATATGGCACTAGCCTGACTAAACACACTGAGGAGTTACCTTTGTGGTGGCAATGCTGTTAACAAA
The DNA here is from genome assembly GCF_965178545.1 of Coloeus monedula. Lineage (NCBI taxonomy): Eukaryota > Metazoa > Chordata > Aves > Passeriformes > Corvidae > Coloeus > Coloeus monedula. Next base: position 4,426,782 of record NC_138806.1, on the reverse strand, counting down.
GCTGACTTGCTGGAAGCCTTTTTCACTCAAAGTCAAGCACACTTCCCACCGGGAATTGACTTCCTCATGGATAACTTTGAGTGCATTCCCAGTTTCATCGACCTTATCCTTCAGATAGAGGTCCACATAGCTGCGGAATCCTTTCACCTGCACGCAGATGAGAGCAGACAACTGGTTGTTAATAGCTCCTATAAATACTTAATTCACATCCTCCTGCAAAGCGGGTGCAGAAATGCCTCCTGCACGTGTTCCTTTGCTGTGTGTGATGACAGGAACGGCCTCAGTGGAATCTCACTGCTTAAATGGCACCAAAAAATGCAGGTATTTGTGTTTCTTTTCAATGCTCACTTACAGGCAGCCTCTGTCCATTCAGGAAAACTTTGACGTCCTTTGTGGATCCAGCAATATCATACGCTCTTCGAGACATCAGTGCTACAATGTCCTTATCCAGAATGGTCATTTTGAATTTGGCCAGATCAGGTTGGAAAGTGACACAGGTGTAATCATCTCCATCAAAGTATTTCAGCTTCATTTCTCCAGCCTTTCCCATATTGTCTGTCCAGGTCTGAGGAAAGGAGCTTTGGTGAGTTGCAAGTCAAACACACGCAAATAACTACCTTAGTTTTTAAAAGCACTAAGATGGTTTATGTTTTAGATACCTTTAAATTAAACAAAAACTCTGGTTAAAAACCAGATTCTGATGCTGTCTGCTAATTTCATTATTCCTTTGAATTATATTTTGTGAGTCTATATTTCTCTAATCACAGTGAACTGACTGCAAGGTGTGCCTAGAATTTTGAAACAAAGACTGAGGGTCTCATTTGAAAACCTCAGGTATAAACTCCCTGAAAAGTGCTCCTACCTGCTTGAATAACTTTTTGTATTCGTGACATCCAGTTTCCACAGTAAACTTTGTGCTGAATATGTTGCACAGTTTGGCTCCATAACCATTTCTCCCCCCTGGAATTAGAAGGAACACAGACTCGTGTTATTATCTTTGTCCAAAACCATCTAAAAGAATCCAAGACTAACTGGAGTTTGTCAACATCAGCCCAATCCAAAGACAGCTGTCAACAAGCAACAATATTCTACAAGCTCAGTATGCAACTACAAACTTTGATTTACTTAGGGTTTAAGAGAATATTCAAAGACAATTTTTCCTGTTTCCATGTTTGCACTGTTATTACGATTAAACAGAGCACAGAGACTTATCTGATAGATTCAGAACGTAATTTTCATAGAATCACAAATGGTTTGGTTTGAAAGGGACCTTAAAGCCCATCCAGTCCCATCCACTATCCCAGGTTGCTTCAAGCCCTGTCCAACCTGGCCTTGGACACTTCCAGGGATCCAGGGGCAGCCACAGCTTCTCTGGGCAACCTGTGCCAGGGCCTGACCACCCTCACAGAGAGGAATTTTTTCTGTATATCTCACCTAAATTTCCTCTTTTTCAGTTTTCATCTAGAAACTGTATCAAGGACCCCCTTTCTGCCCTTTCTAGTTTAGGTCACACACTTAGAGCTGTTCAGAGATATTAGTGCATATCTGAGCCTTCCTCACCTGTGACTTTCTTCTCGTTGTCATCATAGTTGCTGGATGTCAGCAGCTGTCCAAAGATCAGAGCAGGCACATAGACCTTCTCCACTTTGTGTTCAACAACCGGGATACCTTTCCCGTTGTTCCACACACTGATGGTGTTATTCTCTCTGGGGAGGGAAAGAAAAGTCTGTTTCTAAGGCTGCAAATGGCTTAGCTGTGAAAAAAGTCACAGAAAGGCTCTGGGGAAAGGCACCATTTCACCAGGAACAAATCTGTGCTCAGCAAGTGCAGCAGCTGCCAGCAGAGGGGGGACAGGCAACACAGAAATGCCCAGATCTGCACATGCCGGCTCTGAAATGGACCCACACACAAAACCCTCCATCTGTGCTCAATCAGGATGAGAAGGGAGAGGAAGAGGATGGGAAACAACAGCAACGAAAGAGCAGCCGTTTCCTCAGTCAGCCCTCTGTAAGAGACCAGGGGACTAAGCAGAGAGAAAGGTTTTCACAACTGATGAATTAAGTTTGGGCTATCTCAGATCAGCCCCACAGCAGAGCCCTGCAGTGCCACCTCAGCTTTGCAGAACAGCTGAAGGCAACAATGAAATCAAACTTACACATCAATTGTGATTTTAATGCACGACATGTTTTTATCCCTCTGCTTGTTGTCTGCAGCATTGACTAGAAAGGAAAGAGAATATTGTTAATTTATTACATTCTCAGTGGAGGGAAAACTGTGAACTATGAAGCGTTCCAGTAGAATGAACACAAAAACTCACTACAGTGTTACTAATAATCATCTCGGCATGAAAATATTTTGTAAATTACAAAGAGGAGTACAACAAGTTATCATGGAATTATGAAGGTTGGAAATGACCTCTGAATTCCTCCAGTGCAACCATTAACATAAAAGGGAGAATTTTGTGCAGAATGAAATCAGGTTTGTAATTGGATTTTTGAAATTTTTCTTTTCGTTTGTTTTCCATGAACGGTTTGCTATTAAGTAGTGCTAATAAGTTCTTGATAATTTATGTTTAGTTCCAGTTTCTTGCGTTCAAGCCCCGTTAATAACCTGCCACTCACTGACTCAACGGATCTGTCAGCTTACCCAGAATCTCATCAAAGATTTTGTACAAGCCAGGCACAAAGGTCACATCTCTGCAGTTGAGGCCAATGCCTTCATCATAAACCCACATTTGCTGGAAAAAAAAGAAGAAATTTGTAAGTGCCCAGCTACAGCCCCTCTCCCGTGCCATCCGTTTGTAAAGCAGATGTTCTGTGCCTTGTAAACAGACACCCCGCCTGCCCCGAGGCGCTCAGCCCTGCTCCCCCCTGCTCCTGCCTGGGTGACGAGCTCCACGGAGCCGATGTAGGTGTCTGGCCGGAGCAGGATGTGCTCCAGCTGCGTCTTCTTCTGGTAGATGTGCTCCACCGAAAGCTTCTTGGGGCCATCGGGCTTGTTCACACGGGCGTTATCATCCGCGGGCTGTCGGGGGAGAGGCAGCAGCGGTGAGGGGGGTGAACAAGGGGAACACGAGGGGGCCAGGCCGGGGAGTGGAACAGGATCGGGGTTGGGAGGGGGGGCGAAGAGAACTGGAATCGCAGAGGAGCGGGGAATCCGAGGAGAGGGAGGGCTGCGGAAAGGGCCGAGAGAGGGGCCTGGGGAGACCCTGAAGGAGGACCGAGGGGGGCTGCGAAGGAACCGGGGAGACTCTGAGGGGGCCCGGGGGGAACCTGCGGGTGCCCGGCGAGGTCTGAGAGGGGCCCGAGACCCCGAGGGGACGGTGCGGTGGGGGATCTCGAAGCCCCGCAGGGTCGGGGGCGGCGGTCGCTGTACACACCCGGAGGGGCGACGGGGACTGCGAGAGCTCCATGGCGGAGGCGGCTGAGGCGGATGCGGCTGAGGCGGCGATGGCGGCGCCAACGTCCCCTTCAAACCTCCGCTCGTCCCGCCGAAACGCGCAGCCAATCCCCGCCCGCGGCCCCTTGCGCTTCGCCAATCGCAGTAAGGGGCTGGACACAAGGCCTGCGCTCTCTCCGCCCTCTAACCAATCAGAGGCTGCTCCACGCGTTCAAACCGGCCAATCGAAAGGGAGAGCGGCGAGACGGGCAGCGAGACCGACCAATAGAGGAGCGAAAGGGCGGGCGCTGAGGCTGCCCGTTTGCCGTGGGTGGTGGGATGTAGTGGGAGACACTGGGATACACGGGGATTCACTGGGCAAGCCCTGGAAACACACTGGGATACACTGGGATTCACTGGGCAAGCCCTGGGAACACACTGGGATTCACTGGGATTCACTGGGCAAGCCCTGGAAACACACTGGGATACATTGGGATTCACTGGGCAAGCCCTGGGAACACACTGGGATACACTGGGATTCACTGGGCAAGCCCTGGAAACACACTGGGATACACTGGGATTCACTGGGCAAGCCCTGGGAGCACATTGGGATACACTGGACAGACCCTGTGGGCCCACTGGGGTACTTCTACACACTGGGCAAGCCCCAGGGACCCACTGGGACCCATTGAGGATCAGTGGGATATGCTTGACAGACCCTGGACACCCACTGGGATGCACTGGGAAGGCCTCGGGAACCCACAGGAATACACTGAGCAAGACCTGGCAACCCACTGGGATATACTGGGACACACTAGGCAGGTTCTGGGACTACAACACTGACCTCACTGACATGGAGACCTGTGTCAGGGTGTCCCCTCCCAGTTTCTGCCAATCCCAAGGGGACTGGAACCCACTCCCAGCCCCTCCAGCCCCTGTTCCCATTCCCAGGTGGTCGCAGCGTGCCCCCCCAGCCCCTTGCTGCAGTCAGCCATGTCCCCCCAGAACAAAGCAGGGTGTCATAAAAACCAACATTTTTGTGTCTTTATTTCTGGGTGGTGACCGTGTTGGCTCCAGTGGGGGTGGGAGGCTGCAGGCACAGCCTGGCATTGCCCCATGGCACAGGGATCCGTGGGATGGCACAGCTGAGGATGGGCACAGCACAGCCTGGCTGTGGAACCAGTGTCCCCTCAGTGCTCCGGCACAACTCCAACACTGCCCATGGTGCTGCCAGGGACATTCCCTGGCAACACAGGACCGGAGGAAGGCCTGGAGCATGTGGCTGGGTGTCATTGTTGTCACCACATGTGCCGGTAGGGAAAGGCCACCTCGACGCAGAGCACGGCCAGCGGTGTGGAACAGTTGTGCCGGTGCCCAGCCAGCAGCCGGCCCTCGCCCAGGGTGGTGGCCATGCCCTCAGCCACACCGGAGCTGCGCCAGCCCTGGCAATCCCACCGGCGGGCATGGCCACCCCGTGGTGTGGAGCCGTGCCAGGCCAGCCGGTGGGGCCTGTGGGTGGGGATGGGGTGAGACGGGCTGGGGCACCTCCAGCTCTTTGCTCCTGCACTTCAGCAGGGAGGGACCCACCACAGACCCCCCCTCCAGCTCCCACACAGGGACATCCATTCAGGACCCCGTGTCCAGACTCACCAGAGGGGATCTGTCAGGATGCTGCGCCCGTTGAAGGAGTAGATGGGACCCCGCAGGGCAGCACCGGACTGACCCTCGAAGAGGGAGCTCCAGGACTTGGCCAGCAGCTGCCCCTGTGGGCACGAGCCATGAGCCAGGGGCCAGGGGAATGCCCTTGTCCCCACCATGTGTGGGCAATAATGTCCTCTTGGTCAGCTCAGCCCAGGTGCAGCAGCCCCAGAGCAGGACTGGGTGGGGGTCCCCCACCCACTGCAGCTCATGGGGGCCGTGGGGCTTTGCCAACCACAGCCCCCCTGGGGATGGGGGTACCTACCTTCAGGTTGATGATGGGGAGGGTCCTGTCCGTCCGCTTGATGATGGACACCAGGTTTTGGGTGGGGGCCGACAGGAAGGCCCGGAAGGTGCCATAGAGCCCGGCCTCCTGCGACTGCCGGTAGCACTGCAGGTCAGCGCCCCGGATCCCGCTCATGTCACCAGAGAGGGGCACGTTGAGAGCAGCCAGGCGGAGCTGGGGGTGGCAGGGAGGAATTGAGGTCTCTGCTCCCCGCTTCCCAGAGGGTGTGAGCCCCTGGCAGTGCTGGCCAGGATTGGTGGTCTCCTGGGCACCTCTGCCCGCTCTCCCATGACTGGGCCACTCATCCCCAGTCTGGGGCTAGGCATTCCTTACCGATGGGATCCGGGGGGCAATGGTGGTTGGCAGAATCTGGGTCAGCCCTTGTTCCTCCTCTTTCTGAGTCTGGAAAAACACAGCTCAGGTCAGTCTGGGGACACCCATCCATGTGCCATGAGTGGGGGGCACTCTCTCCAGACCAACACAACCCCAGGCTCTGCTCATGCTGAGCTGGCACTGCCCTGCCAGCATCCAGCCTGTCCCTATGGCACATCCCTCCCAGCATGGGCAGACCCTCAGCAGGGCTCACCAGTGAGTCCATTGGAGACTGCAACAGCATGTTGGGACCTCTTGCCTGCACCCTCTTTGCTTCCTGGATGGAGAGGTGGAAGAAGAGGGAGAGGACATTCCTGTGAGGTCTGTCCCCTCCATCATGTGGAGGAGGGCTCTGTCCCACAGGGGCATGAGCGGACCCTGCAGCTCCTGCACTCCTCACCTGGTTCTGTGGGGTGGAGGCCGAAGGGTCATCACCAGCCAAGAAGGACTTCGGATCCTCCAGCTGCTCAATGGCATGAGCAGAGGAACAGGTTAGGGGGAATCCACTCCCTCCGGGGGATCTGCTGCCCCAGCACCAAATCCAGCCCTGGATCCTGCACCCCCAGCCCTGTGAGGGACCCCACACGGTACCAGGAGGCGGCTCCAGCCGGTGGGGGTCCGGAGGAAGGCGTTGCTCCCTTCCCGCACGTAGACCAGGCTCCCCTCGGGCACAGCACTGCTCGCCTTCACCATCAGCTCCTTGGACTTGAAGACCCATGTCTGGTGCTGGGGGAATGCAGAGGGTGAGGGTCCTGCTGTGGGGTATGGGGCAGCTTGTGGGGCTTGCCCGGGGGGCTGCAGCCTGGACGCACCTGGAGATCAGCGCGCGAGTCCAATGGCTCCGTCTGAGGGACGTTGGCATCTGGAGAGCCCAGAGATGGTGCGGGGTCACAAGGTGTCCCAGCACAGGGCCTGGATGCTCCCATGGGAGCTGGCCCCACAGCAATGCGGTGGGAGTGGGTGGGAGAGCCAGCAGTGGTGCCAGGGACCCGTGCTGTCATGGTCCCGGCACCCAAGGAAGGGAGGCAGGACTTCAATAAAGGTGTGTCCAAGGAGGCTGGAGCCCCCAAAACAGCTGTGAAATGCCCTCACCTGATGGCCAGCTGCGGTCTGCGGATGCCTGTGAAGGCAAACGGGGCCTGTTGCTGCTGCTGGGCACAGGGAGAGGGACACCCTTCCTGGTGCACAGGGAGGGGACGGGGACACTCTCAGGGCCAGCGAGGCCGTGACTTACCGGCTGCTTGCAGGGTGGCTGGGCATGGACAGGGTGCACCCTCTGGAACCAAAGACAGGAGGGTTTGGAGGGGGCCTGGTGCTGTGCACGCTCACATGTGTGTGTGCTCTGGCACAGGCGTGTGTACACCAGTGCTGGGCCTTACGTTGAGGTAGAGGAGACCTGGTGGGCCAGGGGGGCCGGGGGGCCCTGGGGGACCAGGGTTCCCAGGGGGACCTCGAAGACCCTGCAGTAGAGCAGTGTGGAAATTAGACTGGGTCATTTTGGTGCTGCCTTTTAGGGGGGCAGCTATGACACCCAATTGATGTCCCCCATGCTTCCCACTCCTGTCCCCTCCCAGGGCTGAATGTCCCTGGCTGGGACAGTGCAGACAGGGATTCTCACATGGGGGATGATTGCTCCATAAATCTCCGGTTCCTCTTTGCCACCCTGCAAAGGAAGAGGGAGAAGACTGAGACTGATTTCCATCCTCCGTCCTCCCTCTCTCCATTTTCCATTCTTCCCCTCTCCTTCCTCCACTTCATCTGGGGCTATAGGTCCTGTGGTGTTGCCAGTGGGGTGAACGATGTCCCCAAGGCTGGGCTGGGGTCCCTGGGCACCCCTTACCCTGGGCACTCACCGTCTGGTACCTACTGATGGACCCCCAGGGGTCAGGCTGGCTGCCAGTGCTGGGGAAGGGGAAGTGGCCTGGTTTGCACCCGTGTTCCCTGTAGCAGCACCCCTGGGTGAGCCGCAGAGAAAGGCAGGGTTAGAGCCTGGGCTGGGTGCTGGGTGGTGGGGATAGGGAGTGCTGGGGGTGTTTATGGGTGCACTGAGTGCTGGCACAGGTGTGCCCATGTGTGCCTATGCATGTTCCAAAGGGAACGGTGTCCCTCACCCCCCGCCCTGTGCCCCGGGGTGAAGTGAAGGGTGTTGGGGGAGCAAAGGCAGCACAGAGGGCTCAGGGGTGCACACTCAGGTGTGGGGATGGGACCCCCCCCAGACAGCTTCCCCCACACTGCTGCTCGTGGCTACAAACCGGCTCTCCAGGGTCACCCTTTTCTCCCTGGAAAGGAAGTGAGAGATCCTGTCAGTACCTGGCTCTGGGGGTCCCCAGGCTTCCCAAACCCCCCCAGGCAGTGCTGTGCCTCACAGCCAGAGTACCACCTGCCGGGGAGCTGTTTGGTCAGGGTGCCATGGCCAGCGCTGTGCCTGTGCCCCTGCTCCATGACCCCCGCCCATGGTGCCACTGCCCAGCTCACCTTGGGGCCCGGCAGCCCGGCCGATCCGCGGTGCCCAGTGTGGCGTGAGTCGCACTGCAAAGAGAGGATGTGTGGGGTGACACAGGTGCCCCCTCCCTAGCACCCATAGCCCGGGACCACCTACTCACCCTGTAGTCCCCTGGTGGTCCTGGTGGCCCCGTGGGACCCGGCATGCCCGGGGACCCTGGCTCTCCGGTCCGGCCAGGGCTCCCTGGCATGCCTGGCAGCCCATACTCGCCCTTCTCTCCCTGAGGGCAGATGGCACAGGGTGGTGAGTGTGGGGTTGAGCCCCTGTGTTCCCCTAGGCCCCACAGTGGTGGGACTGGGGCAGTCTCGGGGCAGCCCTGGAGCCCTCTGAGGGCTTGGTAATGGGGGCTGCTCCCCCAGGGCAGGGCGAGCGGCTGGTGAGCCCGTGTACCCCATCCCACCCCAGGGCCATGGACAGGCTGGGCTGGGACTCCCTTACCTTTGGTCCTGGGAATCCTGGCTCCCCTCGAAGCCCTGGTTTGCCAGGGAGTGAGGCAGGTCCTGGGGGACCAGGGGGTCCTTCATGCCCAGGCACCCCGGGGGGACCCTGAGGCCCTGGGAGTCCTGGTGCCCCTGGGGGTCCATCTGGCCCAGCTGAACCTGGAGACCCTGGAAGTCCTTCAGCCCCAGGGAAACCAGGTGGCCCCACAGCCCCTGGAGGACCTGGGGGTCCTGGCTTTCCCTCCCGCCCAGGGGCCCCCGGGGGGCCATCATGGCCCGGGTAGCCTGGGGGTCCGGGCATGCCGGGCAGCCCGGGGGGACCTGGGGGTCCTGGGTTCCCCACAGGGCTGGAGACTTCCAGCTGCTTGTCAGATTGGAGGGAGAGAGGAGAGAGGAGAGAGAGTAGAGTCAATGAACTGCCGTGTCCCATCCCCTGGTCCCCCTGCCCACCCACACAGCCACGCGTCCCAGTTGTCCCCATCCTCTCCAGTCCAGCGGGGGACGGACACGGCGGCCGGGACCGGCATCCCCTGTCCTTGTCCCTGCTCCGGTGCTCACCTCGTTCTCCGATCTCTCAGGGAGTGCAGCAGGCGCGGGTGGGCTCCGCGCTCCCCCGGTGCCCGGGGGCCCCGGGGGCCCCGGTGGTCCAGGAGGACCCGGGGGGCCCCGGGGGCCCTGGTGACCTGGCTGTCCTGGGCTGCCGGACTTTCCTCTCTCCCCTAAGAATCCGGGCTGGCCTCTCTCTCCCGGGTACCCTCGGTCACCTTTCTCTCCCTGTCGGAGAAATTCAGAGCCTGGCTCCGCCTCCTGGCACTTTTCTCCACTGGAGCCCACCACGGGCACCTGCTTACTCCCCCCCTCCCTGGGGCCACCTGAGTCACTCTCTAACCCAAATCCCAAAGTTAGAGTCCAAATCCTGAGCAAAAAGGTTTTTGCACAGACAAAAGACCATCAGGACTTCGTCCCTGTGGGCTCCGGCACCCCCCTGCCCCTTCCCAAGGAGGACCACCCCACCTTCGGGCCGGGAGGGCCGGGAGGGCCGGGGCGCACGGGGCAGACACAGCCGGAGATGTTGTGCACCTGGAGAGGGAGAGAGCGATGAGCCGCGGGACCGGAGCCCCGACTGACGGGTCCGACACGGCTGCCCCGCGCCCACCTCTCACCTGGAGGGCAGGGCCTCTCTTCGGGGCCGAGGGGACCCGCCGGGGCAGCCCCTTTGCCGTCGTCTGTGTGGAGGAGAGGAGGGGCTGAGTGCGAGACCCTTGAGCACCATCCCCATTCCCCACTCCCACCGTCCCCATCCCGTCCTGCCCTGCCCAGCCCGTGTCCTCCAGAGGCCCTTGCCCGGGTGTCCATCCCAGGCTGGCCCTGACACGCCCCGGGGACCAGGACCCCTCCACCACCTGGATCTGCAGGAACTCCTCTTCCACTGCGCTCCCCTCAAAGATCTCCGGGGCAGCCGTGGGTCGGTGCTGCTGGGACAGACAGGGAGCACTCAGTCCAGGGCTCGGAGAGGGTCCCGGGGGGCAGATGCGACCATCCCCCAGGCGGGGCTGCCCTCAGTCGGGTGTGGGGGCCCAACCCCAGCGCTGCTGTGGGGCTAGCCCATGTGAGGGGACACTGGGAGCTGCCGTGACTTCTTTCCAAGGGGGCAGAGAGAGCTGAGAGCTGCGCTCGGGATTGGAACAGGGCGTGGTGCCCAGGCTGGGGTGTGCAAGCAGGGCACGGATAAGGCGAAGGACATAGCAAGGAGCCTGGCAGCAGCCGGGGAGTTTCGGGAGGGCTGGAGGAGCCGGAGGGGGGACACTGCCCAGGGAAAAAGCACCTGTCCTCGTGTGCGCGGTGGGGCATGGCCCGACCCCTTCGCTGCCCCCCTGGAGGCTTGGTCCCGGCGTCTAGGGGCTGTTGCCAGAGGGGGTTTGCTCAGCAGCACCTTTTCCATGGGCTCCACGCTGGCGTCTGCGTCTGTAGGAGCAAAGGAGCGCTGGGATGGGACGTGGCAGGGCTGGAGGGCGACCATGGTGGCACAAAACTCCCAGTTCCCAGCACCTGCCGTGCCCACAGCAGTGCCACCAGCAGCCCTAGACCCTGGCACCCCACACTTCACCCTCCGCCTGTCCCCTCCATGCTGAGGTACAGGAATTTGGGGTGCTGGAGAAGCCACGTCCCCAACCCGCCATGCCTACCTTCCTCCCCATCCAGGATGGGGGCCGTGGGGCTGGTGCCTGGATCCGGGGTGGTGTCCTCTGAGCCCAGGGAAAACCACTGGGCCGTGGCAGGGTGCAGGCACCCAGCCAGCACCGAGACGAGGCAGAGGGTGTGGAGGAGATGCAGGGGACTGCAGGACCCCATTCTGCTGCCTCGGGGCCTGGCTGCCCAGGATGGGGGTCCTTGGCTCATCCTACTCGCCTGTGCTGTCTGGTCCCGTGGCTCCAGCACGGCGCCCGCTGTTATCGGTGGCCCCCGACACGCCCCTTGCCCGCCCCGCACCCCACGGACCGCATCCGGCGGGTGCTGAGCACCCACGCAGCCAGGCCACCGTCTGTCGTGCCAGCCAAGGGAGAGGAGCGCTAGTGGGAACCACGGGAAGGGAGCCAGGGCCAGGAGGAGATGCCAGAATGGATGCGAGGGAGGGCAGGGGAGGAGAAGCTGCCTGGAAATGGGGAGTAAATCCAGTGGACGAGGGGGCCGGCTGAGAGCAGGGGGCATCGGCTGCAGGTCGTCCCTGAGGTCTGCCCTTCTGCTGGTGCCTGGTGGGAGAAGCACCCGGCCATCTGCGCAGGCACCATGTCCCAAAGTACATGCAAAAGGCCTGGGGTCTCATTGGTTTCATCAGAGCTACCCTTGGCTGGGGGCTACAGCCCTCTCTGACCCCCAGCCCCTCCTGCTCCTGCCTCCTGCTGACCTGCAACCTCTCCCCAGGGCTGGGGCAGCTCCAGGCCCTGCTGGGGCGAGTGGCTGAGGAGCTGCAGCCAATTTGGGCTCCCATAGCCTCGAGAATCCTGAAGAGCCCCCCGTCAAGGACTGGGAGCATGGGTCTGTCCCAGGCAAGGACCTGGACCACGCTGAGCACCAAACACCAGCACTGAGCCCCTGCATGGCCACAGGGCTGTGGTTGGGGTGGGGGCAGCACGGCTGTGAGGGCACCAGCCCAGCCCCACTCCATTTCACAGGATGGTGCTGGGACAGGGACCTGGAGGAGCAGTGCCTGGGCAAAGGTGGTGGAACATTGTCCCCGTCCCCTGCATGCCCAACCAGCCACTGGCCCTGCCGCTGCCCGCAGACACAACAGTGTCCCTGGCAGGCACACAGCACTGCCAAGGCCTGATAAGGTGCCACAGCCTGAGCGGGGCTGGGCACCTGTTTGGGTTTTGTCTCTGCTGGGACACTGAGTCAAGGCTGGTGCCTTTGCCCCGAGTCACGGCCCCTGCACAGCAGTCCCAGGCAGGGCAGGGGCTCAGAGCGGTGCTGTGTGACCATGCCTTGTGGGGTCTGGGGCTGGGAATTGTGGGGGACATAGACCCTGCTTGCCTCTGTCTTGCCTGTACTTGGTGATGCCCAACTCACCTGCATGGGAGAGAGAAGATGGTCTTGAGAGCCCTCGTGGCAATGCCACCAGTGCTGTCACTCAAGCCTCAAAATGCCAGTTTAAGCACTAGATGTACTCACCCATGAGATGAGTTTGGGGTTCTCAGCCCAGGCCTGCATGACAGGCAGCTCTGCTGCTCATGCCCCACCCACTATACTGACCCCCACACCAGGGGCCCCCCCGCCATGTCCAAGACACTCTTGCTGCGCCCAAGACCCCGCTGCAGTGTCCACAACACCCTTGCCGCATCCAGACGGTTCTCCCCAGCTGCCCCAAGCCCGGTGCTGGCTGAGATGCCCCAAGGCGCAACTCGGGGGTCACCAGCTCCGGGGGATGCTCGGGGACTGTTCCCCCGGGCCCAGGGGCTGCTCTCCGCCGTCTCCCGGGCTCCCCCCCTCGCCCGGTGCTGCGGAGACTGGCGGGGCTGGGGTCCCAGGGGGATGCCGGGGCTTGCTCCCGCTCCCGCTTTTCCCGAGTAGCCACTAGGTGCCGGCAGCCTTCAACCTATCCCGGGCTGTGCGGGGCAGGGGGCGCGGGGGTCGCGGGTGCGGGACAGAGGGCAGGTGGGCTCGGGGAGCCGGCGGGGCCGCCCCGGGCCGTCCCGGACAGACCGGGGCCGAGCCGCACGGGATGCTGCGTTGCCAGCAGCACTTTTCCTCCCACCGGGGCCTCCCATGCCCGGAGCTCGGAGCCCACGCCGGGGGGTCTTGGCCGCATCCCCCGCGCTGCAGCCCCGCACGGCGTGTGTGTACCCCGTTCGTCCCGGTTGCTCTCGGGACTGGGTAGGGGTCGAGGAGGCGGGTGATTCGGGAGGGTGGCGCGGAGCCGGGGGGGGGTGCTCCGGGCCGGCTCTCCGCGCTGCCCGGCGCCGGGGCTGCCCCGCCGGTGGCCCCGCTGCTGAAGCCGCTGCCGGTGCCGGTGTGGCCGCCGCCGGGGGGAGCGTCGCTGCCCGGTGGGTTCCCGGTGGCGACGGGGGCGGCCCCGCCGGTGGCCCCGGTGGCGGCGGCGGGAGGTGTGGCCAGGGGCCGCATAAAGCCGCATAAAGCCGCCGCCGCCGCCCCGCGCCCGCCGCCAGCCGAGCGCCGCGGAGCGGGGCCGGAGCGGGGCCGCCATGCGCCCGGGGCCGGGGCTGCCGGGGCTGCCGGTGCTGCCGGTGGTGCTGGCGCTGCTGGCGGCGGCGGCGCGGCCGGGCAGCGGCGAGGAGGCGATCCAGTGCCCGCCGTGCTCGGAGGAGCGGCTGGCGCGGTGCAAGGCTCCGCAGGGCTGCGCGGAGCTGGTGCGGGAGCCGGGCTGCGGGTGCTGCGCGACCTGCGCGCTGCCCCGCGGCACCGCCTGCGGCGTCTACACCGCGCGCTGCGGTGCGGGGCTGCGCTGCTACCCACCCCGCGGCGAGCCCCGGCCCCTCCGCACCCTCATGCACGGCCAGGGCATCTGCACAGACCTGGCCGACGTCGAGGCCATCCAGGAGAGCCTCCAGCCCCCAGGTGAGGCGGCGGAGGGGCGGCAGAGGGTGGGTGCCCAGGGTGGGTACCCTGGGTGGGTGCCTGAGGGTCCTTGTCCCTCACAGGGGCAGTGGCATAACCCTTGTTGGCACCAACCCACTCCCTGCTCACTCGGCAAGAGCTGGGGCCACAGCATTGGACTCAATCAGGGACCTCCCCGTACTTAGAGGGTGCTTATAAAAATGATGAAGAGTGACTCTACATGGATAGATTGTGACAGGGCAAGGGGCAGGATTTTAAACTAAAAAGGGAAGATTTAGATTAGATTTTAGGAGGAAATTCCACCCTGTCAAGGTGGTGAGGCGTCTGGCACAGGTTGCCCAGAATATTTCTGGATGCCCCATCCCTGGAAGTGTTCAAGGCCAGGTGGGACGGGGCTTGGAGCAACCTTGTCTGGTGGAAGGTGTCCCTGCCCATGGCAGGAAGATGGAACTGGGTGGTCCTTAAGGTCCCTTCCAACCCAAACCATTCCATGACTCTAAGAGGCAGGATGGGGTGGGACAGCCCAGGATAGGAGAGCAAGGAGCATATTCCAGGGAGGGAGCAGAGGTGGGCTGCAGGAGACCTGGTACAAGTGGCTCACGTTTGTGCCATCCTTACCCACCGTGGGCACAGCAGTGTCACAGCCAGTGGCACCGCATGTGCTGGAGAGGCCACCCTTCAGGGAGGAGTTGTCACCTGCTCTGCCCTGGCTGACACGTGCCCCTGGACTGTGGGACAACTCAATGTCCTGCGAGCACCTGCAGCCCTTGGGGACACACCCTGGCTGCCAGGGAAGCTCCCGTTGCACAGTGACCCCTGCGCTGCCCCTTCCCTGGGATGCTGCCGGCACATCCGACTGCACTGCTGGGAGGAAACAGGAAAGAGGCCACGGGGCACCTGCTTCCCTCCAGGCAGGTCCAGCTGGGTGCTGTGCGGGAGCTGTGTCTGTCTGTGCCAGACAGGGCAGTGAGGTGTAGGCAGGGCCAGGCTGGAGGAGCTGCTGCTGGTGCTCTCTGTCTGCCCCAGGACCCTCTTGCAGGTGGTGATCGTGGCCCCCTGCCACACCCCTGGTGCTCAGGCAGGATCTGGGGGCTGAGAGCAGAGCCGGCAGTGGGAGCTCAGAGCTGTGCAAGTCGCACCATATAGGAATGAAGCTGCTCCCAGGGAATGAGTGTGGGGGCCCGGTCCGTTGGTGGTCCCCCTTTCCCATCCTGCAGGCTGTGACCAGGACCGTGGCCCCTGAAGCTGGGGAGTAGCGTCCCAGCACGGGACAATCCACAGGCTGGTCTGGCCTGGCCCTGGGTCCCCACGTGGGGTCACTTGGAGCTCCCTGAGGGGCAGAAGGGACTGGAACAGTGTCTATTCTTGCCCATCCAGGAGGCTGCATCCCAGTTCCATTTCCTCCTTGCATGGCTGATCCATGGCAGCTCCTCTGGTGTCCCTGCTGTGATGACTGCCGTTTGTGGATAGGCCCCTCTAGCCACCCCCCTGCAGGGACAGGAGCTGGCTGGGAGTGCTTGGAGCCCCCCTGTCCTGCTTGCCTGTCCTCATCCCACATCCTGCAGGAGCTGTCTGGGCTCCCTGGCCCGGGGCTGCGCCGTGCTGCCAAGCCCTGTTGGTTTTGGCTGTGCCCCGTGTAATGCAACATTTTTTCCCAGAGCCTTTAGGAAACAGACTTGCATTTTTTCCCTTCCTTCCCGCGGTGTTTTGGCTTGGCTGGAGATGGGTGGGTGGCTATGGGAGCCGGGTCGCCTGCCGGGCACTGTGCTGGCCAGCGGTGTCACAGGTAGCAGGATGGGCGAGAGGGCAGTGGAGCCCCTTTGTCCAGGACAGCCCATCAGGATGTGAGCAGGACACCCACAGCGAACTGCTCGGTGCAGTCCCAGTGGTACATCCCTCCATAGGTCCCTGACCTGTTCCACAGCCCGGAGCCAGTGGCAGTGTGGGGCAGGGGGCTGCAGGCTCCCTCGCTCCCACACAGCCCTGCCTGGCACAGTGAGGGCACCCTGGCATGGTCAGTGTCTCTGATGTGTCCCCTAGGGATCAGCACAAGGGAATCGAATGCCTGTTCAGGGGCAGGGGCGTACGGAGCAGGTGCCCCCGGCTGTGCCCGCGGCCCCGGGACCGAGCGGGTGCCGGCGGCTGGGAAGCAGTTAACGCGCAGCTCGTACAGTAAACACTTTGTCTGGGGGCTCTGTCCGGGGGGCTCCGCATTCCAGGGAAGAGGCTGGGATCAGGGGGCTGGGCTGAGGCTGGGCTTTCTGAACAGTTGGACGTGGCTCCTGGCTCCATAGCCAGGAAAAGCCTCTCTGCTCACCCAGGACCTGTGGCACCCACGGGATGTGACTCTTAGGAGGTGAGGGAGCGGTGGCTGCTTGCCTAACTCGAGACCGTCTGCTGTGGCACCTTGTGCTGGACCCTGTCCCTACCTTCCACTCCCGGCCCTGCCAGCTCAGGGCTGGATTTGGGATCCCACTCCTCAGCCAGAGCCCTGTGCAGGGGCTGGCAGAAGGTCCCAGCCACAGCTTTCCGTCACAGCCGGCGGGTGGTGGTGGCTGAGCCCATGTGTGGCAGCCAGGAGGAGGTGAGGACATATTCCCCAGCACACATGATGAGTGATTTAGTGCTGGGTAAATGACTATGTCTGGGAAAACCTGACCCATGGGAGCTGCGTTCATCCCATGTGGTCTCTGTAAGCTGGGACAGATCCTGTTTCCTTTCTTTGCACAGTGACTGGGACGGATGACGGTGGCTGAGCCATGGCTGGACAGTGCACAGGCCGGGGGACAGGCTGGGTTCAGCCAGGCAAGGCTCAGCCATGTCCCGTCTGTTCCCTGGGGTGGGGGTTCATCCATGCTTGGGTTTCTCCAGGCTGGGTGCTGCTCCTGGCAAGGTTCTGGTCCCTCTGGGGAATCACCTGCATCTGCATCCCTCACTCCTTCTCCTGCATCCTGACCTTCCCTCCCTCGGTCCCATGTTGGGTGCTGAGGTGGGAGGTGCTCAGCCGTGTTTGAGCACGGCAGTGTGTCCCAGACTGGGGACGGGCCAGGCTCCCAGCTGGCATCCCAGGCCAAGGGGCAGTGGGTGCCTGGTGCCTCTGCCCCTGCCACCCCCATCCCCGGCTCCCCACGTTCCGTTGGAGCCAGCACTTGGCGAAACGAGCACAGCCCTCCCAGCACTGGTGCCTGCCAAGTCGAGAGCCCAGGAAACCAAGAGCCAGCACTGCCACGGCCCTGCCAGGACCACCCACAGGTGACATTGGGGGTGCTGGGGCTCACTGTGGCTTGTGCCATGTTGGTCACAGTCACGTGGATGTCCCTCCTGGCCTTTGAGGCGCATGAGGTCCTTCGTGCTGGGGCTGGTGGCACGGGGGGGAGCGGGGCTGGAGCTGTGGGGGGTCAATGACACTTGTCTCTCCCATGGACACACACGAGGTCTCAGGGCTTTGCTGCTGCCCCAGGCTCTGCTCCCACGGGATCCGCGCGGTGGAGCCGGAGCCCTTCACCGCTCCCTCGGGCTCAGCGCTGTGAATCACAAATTCGGCACGTGACCAACCTCATTTGCAGCTCCCGTTAATTGAAGGCGATGCTGAATGACTCGTTTGTGTCCCCTGTCCACAGGCCGGGCAGGAGTCCTCCTCCTTCCGGGACAGGCGGCCGTTTTATGTGTCCGGCGACAGCAGCATCCCCTTCCCATCCCCTTGGCACCCGCTTCCATCCCAAACTGAGCAGAGGGGCTTCCCTTGGACAAATAGGGACCCCCCTGCCCTCCATCCCTCCAGGGTGGTGGTGCCCGTGCATAGGTGGCAGATGGGGTGGCATCAGGGCAGTGTGGGGCGTGGCAGCTCTGGGCTCCACACAGGTTGCTTTTCCCAAGTCTTTGTGCTGAGGGTGAGGAGTTTTCTGGTCCAGCCGGATCGCCAGGGAGGTGAGAGGTTCCCTGAGCTGCTGTGTGTCACTTAGCAGGGGGACAGTAACCCCAAGGACAGCAGCGTGGCAGGGAGGAATGCTGGAGCTGCCGTGAGAAACGGGGAGCGGGGGTCCCGAGTGCTGTCAGGAGCCGCCTCGCTGCCCAGAGGCACCGGTGTTTCATGTGACCTTATGAAAATGTTATTGGCATCTGGTTTTATTTAAGCCGGGAGATTCGATGCTCTGGAGGCGGCTGGCGGGGGGAGGAGGGGGGTTTGGCTGTGCCGGCGATCGGTGAGGGCTTCCCCTGCGGGGGCAGTGCGGGCAGCGCCGGTGCCTCCCGGTCCTGCCTTTCCCTGGCGTGGGAGCAGCGCCTGGAGGTGCCGGAACTTTGGCGCGGTGGTCCCCACGGGTGCCAAATCTGCCCAGCTCTTCCTGTGTGTCCCCACAGGGATACAAGGGAGGGAAGGAGCATCCCTGCCAGAGCCTCCGAGCCCCCGGCGCGGCTCTGCCACCAGCGCCCGCATTGCGCCACAGCCTCACGGTTTGTGCCGCCGGGGCTGGCGCTGGCACCGCTCTGTGCAGGGTCCTGGAGACTTTGGGTTTGTGTTTCAAATTTCAAGGGCATGAGCTATTTCCTGGAAAAAATGGACAGATTAAGCAAAAAGCAAATAACACCCACGAGGGAGGGGGCTTTGATTGGGGCTTCGCTGTGGACTTTAACCGGGCCCCCAGGAGCTGGGCCAGGAGCCCTGCACTGCAGGGACCGTGGCAAGAGGTGCTGATCAGGGCCAGGATGCCGTGGGGATACAATGGGCAGGAAGCTGTGCCTCCGACCCCTCTGCCTGCCTGTGGGAAGAGCCAGGGGCAGGCGTCACCCAGCAGCCTCTGTCCTGCTGCTGTGAGCCCCTGGGTGTGACCTGTGAGGTCCTGGGTGTGACCCCTGACAGTAACCACCCCCTGCCTACTTTGGGAAGGTTTTCCCTGCTGCCAGCTGCAATATTGATTCTTTGAAGCCCAACCCCAGGATAACCTCTGCCACTTCCCTGTACAGCCCAGATGGTCTGGGGGGCAAAACACTGCTCGGGCTGTGCCTGACACAGCTCTGAGCACAGGAGGAACCCCGGCTCCTGGGGTGTCCCCCCTCCACAGAGTCTTCCCGGGCCCCAAACCAGAGGAACTGGCGGCTTTTTAAAAACTAAAGTCACGCCGAGCACTCGTCTCATGACACTCTGTCCAGCTGCCAACATCTGGGCCGGCAGCTTGGCTGCGCTCCTGGCGCAGGCGGGGATGCCAAGCACCGCCTTTTGGGATCGGCCCCACGGGAGATTAACTTTCTTATTCCAGGAATTTCTTCTTTCATGTCTTGGCGGGGGCCGTGCCCTGCAGCAGAGCACTGCTCCACTCCCAGCCGCGGCGCCCGGTACCGCCCCGGGCCTGGCGGGGGCTCAGCACCGCCCCGGTGCCCTCACTGCCACTGTGGCTCCTCAGAGGCAGATTTTGGGGAGCACTGGGGGCTTCCTGGGGCTCCTTCTCTGTGTGTCCCATGGTCAGCTTCCAGGCCCCGTAGCTCCGGTGGTGTGAGTGAGCACCTGGTGCCTGGTGACACGTGGCTGGTAAGGGCACAGCCACACCCAGCACATTGGAGCCACTGCACAGCACTCACGGCATTTGCATTTGTGACCCTACAATAACAGACACATGGCAACAAGTTGTTAGTCGTGGCTAATGAGGAGGAAAAACTCCCAGGAGTCTTTCCCAGTGCTGCAGGGAGCTCAGCCCAGTGCAATAGCAGGGGCAGGATGGACCCAGGGCTGGAAATGATGCCTGTGGGGACTGGAGAGGGTGATGTGGGGCCTGCCAGAAACCGCTGCATGTTGTTCCTTGGGATGCAAGTGGCACTGTGGACACTGGGGCACCATGGGGGCTCTGCCATCCCCAGGGCTGCCCTGTGGCACTGAGCCCCCTTGGTCTGTGTCTCTGCAGAGAAGGAGGAGATTGACCACCCCAACAACAGCTTCAGCCCCTGCAGCATCCACGACCGCAAGTGCCTGCAGAAGCAGCAGGCGAAGAGGGTCAACAACGGCAACAAGATGCGCAGCAATGGGAGCCCTCATCACCGCGAGGACACGCGGGTCATGGTGAGCACCAGGAGGGCTGGGGAGGGCAGGGTGGGTGCTCCAGGGTCGGGGTCCTGGGGCTCTGGGCCAGGGGCATGTGCCAGCCCTGCAGCCAGCTCAGCCCCCCCTTTCCCCAGGCACAGGGCTCGTGCCAGAGCGAGCTGCACCGGGCGCTGGAGAGGCTGGCGGCCTCGCAGACCCGGACGCACGAGGACCTGTATGTCATCCCCATCCCCAACTGCGACCGCAACGGCAACTTCCACCCCAAGCAGGTAGGATGGGCTCTGACCTATCATGGGGGACTGGGAGGGCATTTTGTAGAGCCAGAGTGAGGCTGGGAGGGGGGCATGGGTGGAGGGGACAGTGACAAGGCACGGCAGAGCCTGCCTGGCTCCTGGCTTTGGTGGGAATTACCCTTTGGGTGCTGGGGGCTCTTTGCAAAAGCCCTGGGGTGGGATGGGGGTGGTAAAGCCCCTATGAGAGCTCCTGGTTGTCAGGCAGCCCATGGGAATGGGGCCGTGGGGTCCAGGCTGGGTGTCCTTGACCGAACCCATCCCCACAGTGTCACCCGGCGCTGGATGGGCAGCGGGGCAAGTGCTGGTGTGTGGACCGCAAGACGGGGGTGAAGCTGCCAGGCTTCCTGGAGCTGAAAGGGGACTTGGACTGTCACCAGCTGGCGGACAGCATGTGAGCATGACCGCGGCGGCCCCGCGCCGTGCAGGGCCAGGACCCCCGCCGGGGCTGCCTAGGAGAGAAGGAAAGGGGACGTGACTGCTGAGCAGTGCCCCAGTGCTGGGGGACCCCGGGATGTGCCTCGGATCGCACCATGCTCTGCGCCACGGGCTGCCCTCGGCACCTCAACCTGCGCCATGACCACTATCAGCCACTGCCAGGGGTCCCGGCACGCGCCAGCGGCACCTCCATCCCACACGGACACAGCTTGGACGATGCTGCCCTGGGACTGGGGTTGGGCTGCCTGGGTGGAGTGGGTGAGGGGCACCCTTGATGCTGCTGCTGCCCCATGGTACCCCCAGTTTTCATCCTGGCCCTGCAAGCAGCCCCGGACACCCAGCGCCTTTGGGGGTGTGGTGGCAGCATCACATTTGCAGCGCAGTGCCCTCCATGCCAGACCTCTGCACGGGCAGCAGCAGAAGTGCCTCATCCTGCCCTCCCTGGCAACGAGAGGCTGCCCAGGCAAGGACTGGAGGACCTGGAGAGATCCCCCCGCCTGCATCCCACCCCAAGCGTGTGTGTGTGAAGGGCAGTGTGATCACATAGAGCAATAAGAGACCTTCCCCCTCCCTGCTTCCCCCCAGCCCCACAGCCCAGGACCTCCTCCCCATGGCCCAGCCCCATCCCGCTCCCTGTGCAGGGAAAAGCCTCCCATCCATCCTGTCTCCCCCTGCTCCATCCTGGGGTGAGGGGGTCAGGACCCCCAGGCAAGAATCAGAGTGCCCCCACATGCATTGAGAGGAGGGTGGAGGGATGAGGGATGCCCAGGAAACATCCCGGGGGAAGAGCTTCTTTTAGTTTGCGTTTTTTTCTTTCTTCCCTTAATTTTTTAATATTTAAAAAATGTTGTTGTTGGGATCTGAAAAGTGACTGTGTGGCCCCGAGGCTGGAATTCTCCATCCCCAGGGACCAGGGGCACTGCAGTGATGGCTCCTGACTCTCTTCTTGGCCAATGTGACAAAAGTGGGATGGATTCTGGAATGTCTCCGTGATGGGATCTGCAGATTTCACCAGCACAAAGTTCTCAGTTGAGAAATTGTCACTGGTTTTGTAGCTACTCTTTTTTTCTTCAAGCTGGGCTGGAAATTTTTCACATAAAAATGCCATGGAAAGTGTGCCAAAGACAGAGGGGAATTTCCCATTCCCCTCCTGACCCACCCTCTGGCTCCATGGCCTCAGTGGTAGGTTTTGGTCTTCCATGTGGATTTGTCCTGTCCAAGGCCCCCCGATGGGAATGAAGTGTTTCAGTTTTAGTGAAACACCCTCTGCCCTCCTGATCCCCTGCCTGCCCCTGTGCCCTGCCAGATCCCTGCCTGCCCTGGCTGCCCGTGGCCCTGCTCACACACAACTTCTAAACGGAGTCAATTTGCCAGGACAGTCCTTGGTGGGGAGGGGGGTCCCTGCCCCTGCCACCTCTCAGCCCCCCAGAGCCACCGCACCAAGGAAGGGATTTCCGGGGCCAGTCCCTGTGCCAGTCCCCTGCGGCAGCACCACAGCAGGACACGGTGCAGTGGCAGCGCCAGCCCGCTGGCCTCGGCCCCTCGGCCCCTCACCGCGTACACCAGGGCAGGTCCAGCAGGGCCTCTCCTGTTTTGGGGGTTCCTGGCAATGCTGATGCACCAGGGCACATTCTGTGTCCCGCTCCGAGGGCTCCAGCGTTTCGTAGCGTCTCTCCTGTAGTTTAGGGCTGTATTTACACACGACCATGTACCAGTGTCCCCCACCCCCAGCGCGTCCCCTGGCGCCCAAGGGGTCCCTATCCGTCCCTCCCGGGCCAAGCCCGTCCCATCAGATTCCCGTGTAGCACCGACCTTTTACAGTACACTTGAACCTTTGTATCCTCAAAAAAGGTAATTACTGTATTTAATTTCCTGTTATTTGATGTGTTTCTGTCGAGTGTGTTTTTTCTTTTATGGCTTTAAATAATGGGAGAGGAGGGAAGCAGAGCAGGAGCAAGGGGGGCTGTGGGATCCCACTGGCATGGGGACAGGCTCTGGTCACCACCCCCGCCCAAGGACCTCGTCTCCTGGTCCTGCATTGGGTTTGGGGTTCAGCAGCCCAAATGGAAATCCAGGTGCCCACAAGCCTCTGGAAGACCTTCATTGAGCAGGGATGGGGTGAGAAACAAATGATTTCTTGCCTCCCCGTGACTCCCAGCTCAGCGTCTCCACCGGTGCCACCGGGAGGATCGTCACCGTCGGCCCTGCGCAGCGGCGGGGCTGGAGACGGCGCCAGGCTGGGGAGGGGACCCTGGACCGGCTTCAAAGTTCAGGGGCGGACAGGGACAGGCACCGGCTGCTCCAGGGACACGGGCTCGGGGCCAAGCAGTGCCGCCGGCCTTGACGAGCCGCAGCCCGAGGCACTTGTGCAGGTGTCTGCTGGTGCCAGGGTGCACCGGGCATCTCCAGCCCCGCTCGGTGTTTTGGGAGGGTGTCAGGATGCAGACGGGAGATGCCCAGACACAGGAATTGTGACAGCCGCACACTTCCCGGTCACGGCTTGGCTCTCTGCCGGTGTATGCAGCCAGTGCTGCCCGGGGTCACGGCCCAGGAGTTCGTCGAGTCCCTGTTTGGTGGCTCCCGGGGCCGGCAGTGCCACCCGGGGCTGGCGCCAGCCCGATGCTCCGGTTACCGGAGCCGCGCGGCCGGCGGTGCTTGCGTTGCGCAAACACCCCCGGGACGGGGCCGGAGGCGGCCGCAGCCAAGACAGACAGCCCAGAAATCTGCTGGCACGGCAGATCGGCCACCGGACCAGGGCCGACGCCAGTGCTCCCGGAGGCCGGCCCCTGCCCCGGCCCTGTGCCGATGGCTACCAGGGCTGGCCGCACTCGGGGCGGCAGCACGACCCCCCCAAAGCACCGTGTGGAGCCAAAGCCTTTGCCTGTCCCCATTCCCAATTGCTGATCCTTACCAGCATCACGATAACCACAACAGAGTCCAGCTCTGGGGGTCTCAGACCTGCCCCGGGGTCTCAGGGCCGAGGTCCCACAGCCCGAACTGCAGCCCGCTGGGTCCCTGCAGCACGATGGGGACAGCAGAGGTGCCGGGAGCCCCTGGGGATCAGCTCCGGAGCCCACCCTGCAGCGCTGGGTTGTGGCTGAGCAGAGCTCCCCCTGCAGTGACCCCAACATTTGTTTTGGTCACTGCCAAGAGCTGCTGAAGCTGGACGCGCTCCACAGCCTGGCTGGAGGAAAGGGACTCTGCCACGGGTGCATCTGTTCAGCTGTTCTGGAGCAGAGCGAGTGGCTCCGTTGCTGCCATCCCTGTGCTGCCTGTGGCAGGATAAATGTTCTACTGCTTCACTGAAAATACCCCTGAGAGGGTTTGTTAACATGGGGGCCAAAATTAAACCAACGCCGAGGCACCAAGTGAGAACTAAGGCAGAGAACAGCGCAGTGGCCTCGGAGCCGCTTTCTGCTCCGAGCTACAGCGTGAGCTGACCCTTCAGCTGCTGCAGATCACGGCAGCACCGTCTTCCTCGAGGCCCTGCCAATTTACGTCATCTGAGAATCCGGCCCAAATTCAGGCAAGTCATTTCCAAAAACCCGATGTTTCACTGTCATGAAAATGTCACCATTTATTTCCCAGCTCTCCGCAATGCTGGGAGATCGAGCCTGCCCGCAACCCCGCTCTGCGTAAAAGGGCAGGAGAATTTCCCAGCACCAGGAAAAATGCGCTGCTCTGTCATTCCTCCCTGTGGATGCTGCTTGCTCCTTGAGGGAAGCAGGTTTCCAGCAGGACTTAGTGATTTTATACACTTTGATTTGCAAAGCTGCCTCTTTGTGCTGCTCAGGGAGTGATTCCTCCCCCTTGCCTGCCCCAGACCTCTCCTGCCACAGCACTGGGGGGGGTCAGGGCTGAGTCCCCAATGATGGGAGCTCAGCTCAGCTCAGCTCAGCTCCATGACCTCCCTAAGCCTGGACACCCCAAGAACAGGGAACTCCATGTCTGGTAGGAACCCCAGCCAGAGCATTGGGGTCCTTCAGAGCAGAGATGGTCCAGCTGAAGGACAACAGTTCCATACAGAGCACAGCTCTCATCTTGTCTGGGCAGCTCTCGTCCCTTCCCCTGGGCAGCCAGTGCCCCACGGAGAGGCTCAGAGGAGCATCTCATCCCACCAGAGCTGAAAGTCTTTAGCTGAGACTCCTGATGTGGATGGTGCATAACAAAAAAGTCTAAATACGTGCTGTTGCCAAAATGCAACCCAGAAGCAGGAGAAGGGGGGCAGGAGAAGCTCAGCAGTGTGTGGGCAGCTGCTGGCCCTGAGCATCCTGGGGTTCTGTCCCTATGGGCTGGGCAGGAGCTGGCGGAGCAGGTCGATGACGAGGGACACTGGCTGCACGGTGTCGTACTCTGCGAACAGGTGACAGAGGTTCTCCGAGTCTGTCTGGCTTTTGGCCACGAACCCAAAGATTCTTTGAGAAAGGAGAGAGGCTTATTCAGTTTGCATCCAGGAATCTGAAGGAATGGGCTGAAACCAGCCCCAGCCACAAAGCCAAATCCCAGTTCCAGCAATTCCACCTTGGCCCGCTCCCCAATCACGTTTCCTTGGAAGCCAAGCAGCCGGGAGGAGCGTTTTTGGCAAGGCTTCCCCAGCTGTGAAAAGATTCTTGAGCACAAGGTAGAGCCAGATATAAACTCACTTCCTGAGCCCAGCACAAGTCTCTGGGAAGGCTGTGGGATTTGGATGGGGGGTTCTGCACGAGGTGATGTGGAGAACTGGGCTCAGCCAAACCTCTCATCCAAACCTACAGAGCAAACCCCCCCTAACACTTCACCCATCAGTCCCACGTCTCATCCTGCCACCATGGTAACTTCTATCCTCATTTTTAAGCTGATTCTTTGCTGCTCTGCAATGCAGCCACTTTCCAAAGCAGCATCATTCCCCAGGATTCCAGCCCCCCACTCCATGCGGGAGGTCCCTGCTCTTACCTGGAGGACTTGCAGTATTTCTGCCACCTGGGGGAAGAACAGAATTGGAGTTGCTCAAAGGCTGATGTTTAACTCATTCCATCAGCTGCAAAGCCAAGGGTTATGTTTAGATCCACCCCAGCACAGTGCGCCCAGGGCAGTTTTATGGGATTTGGGATTTGAAGTGGTGCAGAAGCATTGGAAGCACAGGGAAGGGAGCACAGCAGGTGGCTCCAACAGGCACAGCTGGCCAAAACTTACTTTCTGTTCTCAGGGTCCATCCCACAGAACCTGATGGCAGCCAAGGGGTAGTGTCGCCTGAAAAACACCCTGGAAGAGGAGAGGGAATTGTTAGGAAAGGGAAGGGCCTGGGCAAGGACACAAATTTGCAAATCCAAGCCTTGTTGTGCTTGGGGGGGAATGAGGGTCTCAAAGCACCCCAAAATCCCAACCCTGGGTGCAGCTGGTTCCTGCATCCCACCCCTGTGACGCCGCCACACACAGCACCATGTGTAACAAAGGGTCAAGTCCATCCCTGCATCCTGACATGGGCTTGTCCAACCAGGGCAGGTTTTCCTGAGGCTGGGAGGTGAGGAGGGAGCTGCCTCTCCATGACCCCCCCTGGGCCACCCCCTTGGTCCATCCTGGGCTCTTACTTCCTCTGGACGTCGGTCAGCGTGACGCCCTGCTCCGTCACCCTGAAGTGCACCAGGGTGGGAGTGGGCAGCGTCTCCAGCTCCAAGGTGCAGGAGATGCCTTTCAGGATGGCTGGGGCTCCCGTCAGCTTCTCCACGTTCACCGAGTTGAGGTACAGGACGTTGCACACTGCAAGGACAGCACAGGGCCCGGCTCAGCACGGAGGTGACACGGGCCAGACCCAGGGCTGGGTCCCAGGGGTCATCCTGCAGATCCCTCACACGGACCCGGGTCAGGTTTGTTTTGACGAAAATTAAAAGATTTGGTGACTCAGAAATTCTTCGCTAATTTAGTTTGGTTTACTTTAATTCTTTGCACTAATTGTTGTAAAAGTCAAAGTATTTAATTTCCCATTTCTAAATGTCACATTTGCTGGGGGTTTTTTTCTGTTTATTACATATTTCCTTTAATGAAAAGCAGAAATACCCCAAGCCAATGAAGGGCTGAAGGCCAACCTAAAACATGACATTTCAGGCTGATTGAGCTGTTTAAAGGGCTGTTCTGGGTCAAACTAAACTTTCCAACTTGCCAACTGATTTCTCAGAGTTTCCAGCAAAACAAAGCAGTCCCCAGCTCCCCAGCCTGCGTTGTGACCCGTCCATGCGGTCTCCTGCCTTTCATTCTTTGCCCTCACCTGGAGCCCACCCGGGCTGAGGTGCACAGACCCTTCCCCATCCTGCTCTGTCATTGCCACATGTGCCCCATAAGGTCCCTCAGCAATTTAACCAGCCCCTGCCTGCCCATCCCTCTCCTAAAGCTCCAGCTGTTCCACCCCCATTGAAGCCCATCAGGAAAGAGGCTTAAAACTCAAGAAATGTTTAAAACTGTGGAAACTGAGGGTCCTTTATCAGCCTCATGGCCTCAAGAACTGTGTTTTCAAGCATCTTGAGGACCCAAAGTCTTCTTTCCTTAAAAATATCAGGTTCCCTTGCAGGGAAAAATCTGCAGAAATCCTGCAGATATCTCCAGCTCCACAGGGAAGCTGGAGGGGGATGTCACACCAGTGCCCACCACTGCACAGGAGTGAGCTGCTGCTGTCATGGTGTGCCCAGGGCTCCAGCTCTTGCCAGCTGGGCTGTCCCCAGGGCCAGCAGCCGGCTCCTGTCCTCACCTGCAGTTTTCCTGGCCAGGGACAGAGCAGATTCGGGAGTGTAGTCAGGGCTGTCCTCTCCATCAGCGAGATCTGCACAAAGGACAAGCAGGAGCAGTGATGCCACAGGCTGGGCTGTGCTGGTCACCTCTTTGGCTGTTCCTTATCTCACAAGAGGCTCAAAGGCCCAGGACCACTCTAATTGCAGGGGTTTAGAGCAGTAATTAACTTAATTGTCCTCCATTTCCCTGTTCTGGCTCTGTTCACCTCTGATCTCCCACTCTGACTTCCTTTGCCCTCTCTCCATCCCCAGCAGAAGGGAGTCACTGCTGTCCCATCCCCACAGCAGGACGGCGCCGGGCGCTCGGAGCATCCCTCCTGTCCCATCACCTACCTCGGGTGGGGATGCTGAGCTTGCAGGGCAGTGCCAGCGGGGTGATGGAGTGCTGGTAGACAAAGGCAGAGAGGCTCCCTGCAATAAGAACCGTGAGTAAGGAGGGTGCTGCTGCCTGAACACCCCCCGCCCCCCCCCCCCCATCTCCACCCTGCAAGTGTCCCAGGGAGCTCATGCTCCTGCTTTGGAGCCACTGCCACGGTCCCACTGTCAGGGAAGCATGGGCAGGACCAGGGGCTGGGAGGTTCCTGTGCTGGAAGGTGTGCAACACATTCACCTGGTCCTGCCTGGTGCTTCCAGGGGCTTTGGAAACAGCTCCTGGGGCTGCCAGGGCTGCTGTGGGCAACAGCACCGTCCTTACCAAAATACAGCTCTTCGCTGGCACCTTTCAGGTGAACCCCTTTGGTGGAGGACTCGATTAGGAAGTGCCGGATGAGGTCACTGCTCTCCTCACCTGCAAGAGGGACCATAATCAGTGTCAGCATCGGCCCCAGTGCCACTGTGTCACCCCTGCCCACCCCAGAGTCCTGTTGCAGGGCATCACAGGAGCTGCTCTGCGCTGCCATTGCACTGCCAGCCCCTGTGAGAGGTGGAATGGGCACCCACAGACTCGCTGCCAGCATCTCCCACATGCCAGAGTCCTGCAGCTTCTCATCTGGCTTTAGTTTGAGTAATTTCAGTTAAACCCTTGAAGCAGCCCCCCCGTTTGCCCCCCATACCTGTCTGGCTGCCAGATGGAGAGCCAGGAACCTTCATGGCCAGTCCGAAGGAGCCCCGGTACGAGGTGCTGTCCCGCACGAGGAACGCGCCTGGCTCCTTGTCCCTCAGCAGCTGGATTGCTGTCAGGGCACAGGGAGGGGCTCAGCCAAACACAACAGGTGGGGTCTCCCCACGCTGTGCCCTGGTACTCTGCAGGGAGTCTCTCCTTGGCAGCAGCAGGAAAAGCTCTGGAGCGTGTGCCAAGGACAAGCACATCCCTTGTGTGGCACCAACTGCAGCGTCCCTGCAGGGTCCTGGCTTGGTCCCATGGATCCCTGCACTCCCCAGGACACTCAGCCCCTGCCCAGGCCACGATGTGTGACAGTCAGGAGAAGTTTTGCTGGACTTGGAGGACACAAAGGGGCCGTGGCACAGCCCTTGTTTTTGAGCCGCCCCACTCAACCTGTGAGAGGGTCTCTCCACACCCATCAGCCCCCAGTAGGCTTTGATTTGCCCCCATTGAGTCCCCCCAGGGACACGGGAGAACTCCGGGGACAGAACAGAACCCGAGGGGGGGTCACACCCACAGAGCCTTCCCTGCCTCACCTCGGTCCCTGCTGATGCTTGGCTTGAACCAGTATTTCGATGTGTCCATCACAAACTTCATGGTGGGCTGCCCAGCCCTGGGGGGACCTGCAAGAGACCACAGGATGTCAAGGCCAGCAGGAACCTGAAGGACCTCCACAGATGCCAGAGCCCCGCAAAGACGTTTCTCAGTCTGGCCAGTGCTGAAGGTTTTTCAATCCTTTTGAATCCTTTCCTCCCCACTCCTCAGAATAGCTCATTCTCCATGTAATTATCTCTCTTGGCAGGCTGCGATGTAGTGCAGAGAGGGTCACATGGAATCCCCTGGCAGTGCCAGCCTGCCCAGCCCTGCACAATCCACTGGACCATGGGATTTACACCAGGATCTGACCCACACACCCTCTTGCTATTCCCATAAGGGTGCCAATTAAAACCCTCTGCCCCAAGAGCTGCCTCTGCTCATCTCCTCCAGAGAACAATAGCCCCAGTGTTTGCCCTTGAATGAAGGACCTTGTGAACCCTGGTACCTTTTGGTGTCCTCAGAGCAAACGAGAACCCCAACCCCTCCTCCCAACCCGCTCTGGGTCTGCAAACAAGCAGGACAGGACAGAATGATATTTCTCATTCTCAGGTACTATAAATAGGTGCATCTGCATCTCTTCGAGGGAGCAGAGCATTCCTGTCTGCTGAGCCCATGCCCCAGGACACCGGTGGGCAGAAGGCTGTGGCTAATCCAGGGTCACCAGCCACGAGCTGGACACCACCTGGACCACAGAGAGACACAGCAAGGAGCTCCAGCAAGGACCTCTCATCCTTTGTGTCTATAATCCACAGCTAAACCAGAGGGAAAATGGGGTTCGCTCCCCCTTTCCCTGCAGCTTTTGGGGTCTGCAGCTCCTCTCTGCCCTGCCCCATGACTCACTGTCTGAGAGGCAGCTGAGTGCTGGTGCTGACAATGTGTTGTTCAGGCCACCAAGCCTTGAGGCCGGGCTGCAGCCAAGCAGGGGGGGCTGCGTGGCAGAGCTGGGGGGGGCTTTGGCCAGCTGGGGGTGTCCATCTCCTTGTTCCAGGCACCCGTTCACCAGCAGCACCGGGATGTCGGCCGCAGAGGTGAGGATGGAGGGGGGGCAGCTGCTGGCCTGGCCCTTCTGGACCAGGCAGGTGCCTGCCCTGGGTTGTGAGGGGCTCTGACCAAGAGCTTCCCTGGAGTGGGACACGATGCCAGAGGAAGGGGAGCAGGGGCTGCCCAGGGAGCTGCCGGGGGACGAGCAGGCAGCGGCCGAAGCATCCGAGTCCTCATGGAGCGAGTGGGTGCTGCTGCAGGAGGGAGACAGAGCAGAGATCAGGGGGTTGTTCATACACAGAGACCACCCCAGCAACTGCACCAGCCCTGCAGGGCATCACCTCCCAGCCAAGGAATGAGGGACTTGAGTTACTGCCCTGTGCCCCTTCCACCAGGCACAGGGCAGTATCACATTTACCTGCCCAGGATGTAGCTGGTGTCAGAGCCGGGGCTCGTGGAGAGCTGGGACACCCAGCTGCCCCTCTGCCGGCCCCTCAACACGTGCACGGGCTTCAGCAGATTGTCAGTGCCTGGGGAGGTGCCGAGGGCCCCGAGGCTGTAGGAGATGGTGTCCGTGTGTCCTGCCAGGCACTGCTGGGGCGCGCTGGTGCTCTCGGGTGCTTTGCTACAGCTCAGGGCTGCTGACTGGGGGCTCGAGGGTCCGGGTGGGCTTGAGAAAACCACGCTGTCGCTGGTGCTGTATTTGCCTCCGAGTGCCCCTTTTTGGGGCAGGAAGCTGTTGGTCTGTGGGGACCTGGAGAAGGGAGTGCCCAAAGGGCTGGGGGGGCCCTGTGGCAGGTCGGGCCCTGTGGCTCTGCCGGGTGTCAGCTCTATGTACTTGATGTCTGCAGGGAGAGAGAGGAGGTCATGAAGAATCTGGTGTGCAAGCTGGGTTCCCTAGCAAAGCTCCGTGAGGAACCTGTGTCTGTTCTTCCTGCTGGGAATTATGGCTCCCGCTCTGCAGGGCTGGGGGTCCAGCACTACTCTTTGTTGAGACCCTGTGAGGGCTGATTCCTCATGGATCCCACGATGCAGTGACTCCCCCAGTGCTGGCAGGCTCCCAGGGAAGGGGGTTACGTGCGGTCATGTCTGGCTGCTCAGACCCCCCTCGCCAGCATTACCCAGCCAGGACCTGCCGAGACCTGCAGCTAGAGGCGGGTGTTCCCTCCAGCAGCTGCTCTGTTTGTACTTGACTCAAGAGAAAAACATCTGGCTGCTCCCCCTGGGATGATGTCAGGTTCAGAGGGTGGCCCTGCACACTCTGGGAGGGGACTGGGCAGAGGAGCAGGGGGATGTCACCCAGCCCCAGGTGCAGCTGGACTTCCGTCCACACTGTGGCAGTGAGGCAGAGGAAATCCACGTGGGACAGGGGCAGTTACAACACTCTTGGTGTCCACTACAGGACCAGCCATGCTGGCAGC
This sequence comes from Coloeus monedula, assembly GCF_965178545.1. Lineage (NCBI taxonomy): Eukaryota > Metazoa > Chordata > Aves > Passeriformes > Corvidae > Coloeus > Coloeus monedula. The sequence goes on along the minus strand of NC_138806.1, from coordinate 4,395,414 downwards.
AAGCACAGACCTGGGCAGGGGCTGGCTGCTCCCTCCTCCTTTCTCCCACCCTGCACAAATCTCCCTAGAGAAGTAACTTCCAAGGCAGTTTCTGTGCCTGTGTCCTACTGTGGGATTCTTCCTTCTCTTCCATTCGTGCTCAGAGCCAGGCATCTCCAGCCCCTCCACTTGCCATTAGTGACAGGGGAACACACCTGACAGAGCATGTCTTGTCCAAGACCCTCAGTGGAACCTCATGGGCAGGACATGGGGTGCCTGATGCATGTCAGGTCCTGGCTTCCTTGGACTAAGCCAGCATTTCTGGCTGAGCTGGAAGAGGCCTTTTAGCAAGAGACAGACTCGATTGGAGCACTTGCAGTGATGGCAGATTCATCACATCCCAGAGAAGCTGCTCCGGTGGTTAATCACTCCAGTGCCAGAGGTGTGCACCTCCCTTCCAGCCTGGACGTGCCCAGCTTTGCTTTCAGTGCCTGGTTCTTGCCCTGCCATGGAGTTCAGGAAAGTTCTTCTTCTCAAAGGTGTTTCTCGGAGAGGGAAAATCCTTTTTGCTGCAGCAAAGACAAACTGCTCTGACAGCCCTGAGCTCCCTGGCCAGGGTGTGACAGGTCCTGACAGACCTGCTGTGCGGGAGCTGCTGGCCCTGGCTACTGCAAAGAACAGCCAGAGCTCTGGGGCACGGAGCTGGATGAGCAGGAAAAGCACGGGTCTGTACAGAAGTTACTCCCTGAGCCCCTTCTCTGTGCCAATCCAGCATGGGATTGGATAAACATGGCCAGCCATGAGCACCAGGGAGGCGCTGGGTGAGCCAGGAGGGCTGGTGCCCAGTGGGGATGCAGCTGGACCATGGCAGGACAGAGCCAGAGCCTTCCCACCAGCAGCTCCTCCAGTGCTTGGCCTCGGAGTGGCTCCACGGCCACGTGTCCTGGTATCAGTGCAGCGAGCTCCTGGCCGGATGCTTTTGTCAATGTTTCCTCAAAAGGAGAAAGAAACGGGGATTTTAATTGTCCTTTAAAGAACTGACAAGCATCTGTGCACCGGGCTCATGAGGCCTTTTACCTCCTACTTCTCTGCCTTTGCTCCTCTTATCACCTGTGGTTAAACCTCAAATATTTGCTCAAGACCTTGGCAAGTTTTCCAGCACCAAGGAGTGGCAAAAGTGCCGCAGTCACGGAGCCCAGATGTCACGCAAGCTGAGATCCGAGAACTCCTTTCTCCTCTCCTCTAGGAATGAGCAGGATCCAGAGGGAACTGTGACTCTCAGGAATACATCTCCTGTTGCTGCAGCATTTCATAAAATCATAGAATATGCTGAGTTGGAAGGGACCCATCAGGACTGAGTGCCATGTTTAAAGCTTCCTCATGGTCTTCCCTGGACAAAACAAGAACAGGCCCCTCTTGCCTCTCTGGGCACCATCAGTCCCTGCCACCCTCACATCAGGGCACAGGTTGCAGGGCTGGAGCAGGAGGAAGTGAGTGAACAGGGACGCTGCACTGTGGGAGGAAGTTTGTGTAAAAACCAAGAGCTAAGAAAAGAAAATGAAAGCTGAAGTGAGGCTTTTCCCACTGAATTCGTGGCCAGCTTTCCAGAAGTTCAGTTCCACACTTGGAGCCAGACTCTCCAAACCACTAGTACATTACCTGTGGAGCTGCTTGGGGCTCCAGCCCCTGAGCGATGCCTGAAGGGGGGCAGTGGAGTGGGTCAGGCACTGAGCAGCCTGAGCTGAATCTGCACTTTGTCACAGCATTTTATCTGCAAGGCCACCCTGTCCACCCCGGCGGGAAGCAGAGACACTGTCTGCTCTGGAACTGCCTGGCTCCTGCAGCGCTGCTGCCCTGCTGCAGGCCAGGACCCTCACACCCACCTCGTCCTTCTCCAGCCCTGCCATCCTCATGTTTGCATGTGGACTCAGGGAGAAATGAATTTTTTTCTTGCCTTTAACATCCTCACATTTGACCTTCCTGGAAAGAGGCCTGGGGACAGAGTGCCAAGGTATTTCCGTGTGTAAAGACAGGGACGGGCAATAGGGCTTTCGGGAAGCAGTGAGACTTGAGGCACCTGAACCACCCTAGACCTGTCCTGTCAGCAGTGCCAGCTCCCCTTGTGCTGGGGCTGCCCCGTGCACAGGGTACTGAACACCTAAACGAGCAGAAGAGCCCAGGCAGGAATACTTGGATCAGGAGCAGCTGCCAGATCAGAGCTTGGATTGCAGAGATGACAGGGAAGAGTTGCACAAGGGTTCACATAAGGCACTCGTGAGCAGAGACAGGGCTGGTATGTGCTGCTGGTGCCTTGCCTATGCCAGGTATGCTGCCTGAGGAGTGCACAAGCCCTGGAAAAAGAATTTCCCTGGCGAAAGAATTGGGAACACTTAAATGGGATGGTTGTGCAACACTCGATACCTTAGCCCAGGGCTCTGGAAATCTGGCTGCAAATCCATGTGCTCCCACAGGTCAAGTGTGACCCTGGGAAAGGCTCTGCTGCCCTTGAGGGGAGCAGGGTGCTCACATGGCACCCAGAGCCCAGGGCCAGTCACTGGTCATGACAACTAGGATTAGAAGTTTTCCAAGAGCTGCAAGTCCCATTTGTAATGAGAATTATTTTCTCCAAACACAGGGAAACGAATATCAGGTAGAACTAAAGGCTGTTTTCCCTGTTCCCATCTGGATCTCTTTGAGCTGGCTGGGCAGGAGACATGTTAACAGTGATCGGAACAGGGCCATGGAAGCACCAGCATTAGGCAGAGCTTCGATATGCAGCCTGTCCTGTTCCTTCACGTGGAACCGTGATGTCAGGAAACAGTTCCCCATGCTGATCCCGCTGGGGACAGTGAGGAATGCCCCTGATGCCCATTTCCAGCCTCCCCAGGACCTTGTGTGGGTCCAGGGGGCAGGTGTGTGCCCGACCCCTCTGCCCCAGGCTCTGGCAGAGGGTTTTCACGGGAGCCTCGCTGGCTCCACAGCCCGAGCGCTGCCTTTGCCTCACCTATTGCCTCCGGGTCCTGCTTCTTGGTGGCTGCAGTGTCCCCCTGAGCAGCAGGCTGGGCTGCACCCTTCACCGGCCTGCACGGCAGCGGCTGGAAGGTCGGGTCGATTTCTAGGATCATCTGGTTGAGAGTCTCTATGGTTATGTCCAGGGAGGGAGACATCGGCTGAGCCTCAGGATCCATGCTGGTGCTCTCCTCCTCCTTTGGCTGGCACGGGGCAGGGGGTCTCTCCAAGGAGGAATTCTGCTGCCCCTTCCCCTGTGGGTGAGCAGCCACATGCTCCGACACGGGCTGGGCTCCGTACGCTCTCCCACCGGGGAGCAGGCAAGCCTTGGGGTGCACCATGGAGGGGGGGTCAGTCCAGGCCTCCGTGGAGTAGTAGACGTACTTGCCTGGATACCCTGCTGGGTGCAGGCTCTTGCTTTCCTCCGGTGAGGAAATACACACAGTCTGTCCAACACGCAACACGTGGGATTCTATGACCTGTGACATGCTTTGGTTTTCCGGTTTCACAGCTTAGAGGCCAAGGGAAACCTCCTCCTTCTCCTCCTCCTCTCCCTCTTCCTCCACCAGGGAGCTCAGACCCCGTCTTCAATCCAGTCTCCAGCGGAATAAGAATCTGAGGAATGCAGAGAGGAGCGGTTACACAGGCATGCCCCGGGCAGGAGCAGACTTCAGCGGAAAAGTCTATAAAAACGGGGATTTGGAGTGAAAGCTGGAATTCAGCTCATATGAAAACAAGTCACCCTGTCCTGCTTTTCCACCCCCTCCAGCCTCTGCTCCTGGTGCCACAGCAGCAGCTGGGCAAGCACATGAAAGACTCATTGGGAGCAGCTTTTCAGGATTCAAAGGCCTAAAACAGAATCCTGCTTTTATTTGCTAATTTTCTGGATTAAGAATGAAATGAAGGCTCTAACAGACTTCCCATGGGACCCTGACCCTCAGGAGCCATCCAAGGGCAGCCAGCAAGCCTGGAGCCCTGCGGGGCAGAGAGCCGGAGCTGCCTGCCAGGGCAGTGTGCTGCAAGTGGGTGTACAGCTAATCCAGGATTTTATTTTCCTGGTACAACGCAAGTCTGGAAGCCTGCGGACGTGGCTGTGGCCTCAGTCATGGTGCTGCTCGAGGAATCTGACTGCAGATACATTTTGAATACTCCCTGGCTTCGCTTTAGGAGGAAAGTATTTTTTTATTCCCCATTATAAGCCCCTATGGAATGAAGTCAGCTTCCCTCTGGGGTCTGGGAAAAAGGGCCTTGGAACGCTGTTTGGAGGTGGTGAAGTTGTCCTGCTGCATCAGCAATCAAATGGGGTTCCCCCAGCTGCTGCTCCCCTCCTGCTTGGCAGGAGCTGTCCCTCAGCAGTGCGCTGGCACCGAACTCAGAGGGACCCTCACTGCTTTGGCTTGGGATGAGGACAACAACCCCGTCCCCCTCTACGCCCACTGTGGCAGCCAAGCCCGGCATCTCCGTGTGGGGGACATCCAGCACATTCCCTGTGTCAGCACCACACCGTCCTCTCTGGTCCCTGGGGAGGGCATCGCTGGTGGGCACCACGGGGTATCCAGAGATCCAGAGTCAAAGGTTTGCTGGCAGGAGTTAATCCCACAGCTCAGGGCTCCCTCTCCACATCCGTGGATTTGGTGCGTGGCACTCACAAACAGAGGGACACACTTCATAAAATATTTGTCCTGTCCGGCACCAGTCTCCAATGCTGGACTTATTTACTCTCTTATCCTGGGCTGATTAACGATGGAGTCACAGGATTAGGAACGAGACACGTTGCTCCGAGGCAGCCAGTCCCTCAGCCCCGTGGGCGCGGGCAGGAGCTGGGCTGGTGCCCTGAGTCACTGTCTGTAATCGGTGACTAATTGCCCCGCCAGGTGTTGAGAGCAGGTACGGAGGGTGGCTCAAAATAGGGCAGCTGTGTCCTGGATGAGTTACTTAACCCTGGAGAAGCCCCACATCTTGTTAGAGAGACACCCGGGATACCCCGGGCTCATGAAGCGTAGGGAATTAGAAGCAAAACATCGCTGCTGTCTGCTGCTGCTGTCAGCACCCGGCCCCAGGCGAGTCACGGCAAGTAAAGCCCTCTCCGGGGCTTCCGAGAGCCCGGAGGGCTGCAGGAGTGAATAAATACCTCAGCCCCATTTACCTTCCTCCCAGCCCGGCCCCCGCGGTGTATCCTGAGTCTCTGAGAGGTTTTAGTTACAGGACTGGCATAGGAATGTCTTGGGAGCAGGGCCGTGCTGCAGGAAGGGAAGCACCTCAGGAGCCTGGATTAGACAGGTCCAAGGCACCTCTGAATTGCTGCTAATTAATCCTAGAGGTGGGAACCTCTGGGGATTTGGGGCTATGCTGTTGGAGCGAGGTCTGCTCCAGTTCCCAGCGCAGATGGACTGAGTCTGGAGCTGGTTATCCCTGTGGAGACCCAGCTGTGAAGGGATCCGTCAGAAACTGGGGGGCAGGTGGGTGTGGGGCTGCAGGTAGTGGGGCCCCTCCTCTGACTGCAGTAGTGCCACAGCCCACGGTGCCCTCCCCGCTGGCTGTGCCATGGCCAGCACGTGGCTCTTCCTTGGCATTTCCAGACCCCAGCCCCAGGGCACAGTGGGTACAGGAGCAGGCTGAGACCCAGCCCCCCTTTCCCACAGCAGCTGGGCTGGCCATGCCAGGGCTCTGCCCACAAAGTGCTTGTCACCTCCAGTCGGGTCACAGCACAGCTCTGCTGCAGGGTGGTCAGAGCCCAGGTCAGTAGATGCCCACCTTGGGAAACCACCCAAGGTCTCCTGCCTTGGGGCACCGTGTGCCACAACACCACTGGCTCTGCATGAGAAGTGCAGTGCGGTACAAGGCTCGGAGGGAGCATTTGTTAAATATAAAAAGAAGAGTCATTCCAGGTCAAAAACACAAGCGAGATGGAGTGAAAATTGGATTCTCCCCTGGGGAGAAGAACTGCCTGGCTCCAGTCAGCATCCGCAAGACAAGGCTGGTTTTAATTTAAGTAGGTACAGAAATAACGTGCAGGATGCATGAACCAGGGCTGTCGGGGCTTCCAGGAGCATGCACGCAACAGCTTCCCTCCTTTCTTGTACTCCTGCCCTGAGTTTTTGATCTTTCTCATGTGTGATGCTGCCAGAATTAGCCTCCAAACCTCATTTCTCCTCCCTTCCCTTCTCTGGGTTGAAGTGAAAGGTCTCCCAGGCTCCTCACAGGAGTTTTGAGCCACGGCTGAGGGCTCTTCTGCTTGGAGGAGCAAAGAAGAAGGGCTGAGGTGAAGGAGGGGAATCACAGGGTGGCTGCTGGCCACCAGCATGGCACAGCCGTGGGATGGGCAAATGCTGCCCACAGACATCAGGACTTCCAAGAGCCACTGAGAATGGCAGTGTCCCCATGCACAGGCCCAGTGAGGGCTGGGCAGGGTCTGGCTGTGCCCCTCCGGCCAGGGAGAGAAGCCAGGCATGAGCACAGGTAGGAGCCTGTGTCACACACATCCCCACCGTGCCATGAGCGATGCTCTGGGCTCCGTGGCAGCAGCAGAGTGAGCTCTGTGACAGAATCAGGGCAGCCCTGGCAGAAAGAACCCCAGCACTGCAGCCATGCCTGGACAGGCTGGTTCAGCCTTGGCTGGGAGATCTGCTGGCTGTATGGAAATTCCGGGGAAGGAGCTCTGTTGTCTCAGCTAAGTCAAGGCTAGCACAGAAAGAATGGAAATAAGATGGCACAAACACACCCAGACTGGAAATTACAGCGTTTCTGCTACTGGAAGCAGACTGTGGAACACGACTCTCCCTAAGCTGAAGGGGACAAGTCAAAGATTTCAGATGCAGATGGACACTCTTAGAAATGTCCTCAGTGAGGGAGCTGCCTGCTGTACCAGGAGACCCAGCTTGTGGGGCTGGAGCTCCAGCTCAGCCCGGTAGCCCCAGTTCTGCTCCAGCCCAGCTTGGCACGCAGCTCCCCCTGACAGGAGAAGGAGCTGGGCTCGGGCTGTCGGGACTGGAGCACCCACGTGGGGCAGGAAGTGGGTGCTGAGTTTGGAGGGCTGCAGGGCGCTCCTGGGCGCGGCTGGGAGAAGCCGGGTGCCCTGGAGCCAGGGCTGCGCCGTCACACCCCGGCTCCTCGATAACCGCCCGCCCTTCCCAAACCCGCCGGGCACGGCTCAGCCCCGCGACGCCACATGGGCCGAGCCCGGGGATCCACACGGAGCAAAGTCCCTCCTGCTTCTTCTGCGCCAGCTCAGGGAGCCCGGGGGATCCCCCAGCCCCTGCGCTGGCACCAGCTCGGGCAGGGTAAGGGCAGAGCTGGCAGCGCTGCCCCGCAGCACCGCCGGCAGCTGCACGCTGGGTGTCCCAGCGCGGTTATTTGGAGCTCAGACATACGAGCCGGGACACAGCCTCGCTCCCTGTCTGCGCAGACCCCAAAACAGCTCAGCCAGCTGCCAAGTCTGGTTGTTTTTCCCTGCAACGTGAGCCCTGGGAGCCTCCCGATGACAAGCCTGTTACACATCCCCTCGCCAGGAAGGGCAGAGGGAACTGCTGGGACACCCAGGGTTTCCAGAGCTCGTTGCACACAGTTTAATCACTGCGAGGGCTGCAGGCGACTTGCCTGGATTAGAGGGGCGTGCTGAGGGGGTTGAGGAAAAAAGTTCCCATGGTTATGCTGTGTTTTCCCTGCAGAGCAGGGAGAGCCGCGGTATCACATGGCAGATATTAATATACCCCAGCTCCGGGGCGTTCCAGCACCTGGTGCCCGAGGAGGGGCTGCCCTCCCACACCGGGGGAGAAGGGGTGTCTGTCAGAGCCACCTCCCTCGCTCAGACACGAGCAATTAGGAATCTCAGCAGCAAGAAGAAGAAGCGTTTATGAAATCTCAGACAGCATCTTGGTATCTGACCAGCCCCTGGAGCCACAGGACAGGGCAGCACCCGCGTGACCAGTGCCAGAGCAGGATGTTTTGGTGGGGCAGCGAGAAACCCTCCAGTGCAAGCCGAGAGCATCCACAGCAGGAGGCACCCACCCCCACCGACCCCCCCCCCCCCAATGTGCTGCTTGTTTAGCAACATTTCAGACTTCTGCAAGGGTCTCCAGGGTTTTGGAAGAGGCGGGTTATTAGGAATGTTGAAATCGCTGCTCCAGCAGCTCCCCCTCCCACTGCCTTACAGCCTTTTCCTCTCCTGGAACAGCTCTTTCCCCCCTGGCAAGAGCTTCTCTGGGTACAAGATCAGCACAGAGCCTGGTCCCCATTTCCAAGAGAGGTCCCAGCATAGCCAGGAGAAGTTTCCCCTCCCCTCTCTGTGGGTGAGCAGTTGACATGGGAGGCTCAGGGACAAGAGTGTCTTTAGAACAGGGTGTCTGTCTAAAAATAGGCTAAATTAGCAAATCCTAAGAATGCTTGAGATGAGTTACAGGAACAGACACTAACAAGCTCTTCAGAACACCACCCAGGATATTTCTTCTCTGAGACCATGGGAACATCTCCCTCCAGCCCTTGTGGGACTCACTAGGCAGCATTAGACAGAGGAATCTGCAGCATAAGAGGCTGTTTCCCCACGTTTCAGGGGTGCCAAGGGGAGGGAGAAGATGGGAGCTGCTGCACGGGGGGCTCTGCACACTGCAGGTGTTTCAGAAGGGCCCTGAACACCTGTGCTGGCCTGGGCACATCCCCTGCAGTGCACAGCCCTGCACCCAGGCCTTGAAACCTTGTGAAGCACCAGAACATGCTTTGAGCTCTTCCCTTGTGTCAAAACAGTAGAGGTGGGACTAGATTCTCTTCCTCCCCTCCTCAGACTCCATTTTCCTCCCAACACATCCACCTACACCAGCACCAGATCTGAGTGCTCCCACCTGGAGCCCTGGCTGCACAGCTTCTGTGCCAGCCTCTTGATGCTCCCTCTCCTCCAACACAAGGATGGAGGCCCAAAACCTGGTTTTGGTTTCACAGCATTTTTGTTACCAACCCCATTCCCAGTACTTTGACCTCCCTGACTGTCTGTGGCTTAAAAAGGTTCAGTGGTACCACAACACCCTGAGTAACTCAGAGCCCCACACCTCTGCCCCAAACCTCTGCCTCAGCCACTGACACTTCTGCTCCCATGTGGCACTTTTATTGCCTTGAAGTCTCCACAATTCTCACACCACAGCCTCCCACGGGGAGGAAGGAGACACTGGAACTCGCACTGGAACACACAATCCCAGCCACGTCACCTCAGCTGAGCTCGCTTGAGGCAGTGGAGGAAACACGCACTTAGACAAATGCACAGACAACAAACACCACTGGAAATCTTAAGTAGGCTTCAAAAGGGTAAGAAAGGTAATTGCTCATGTCATAAACCCCATGGACTACTGAGAAAACCTCAGAACTTTAGCTGGAGCAATATGCATAATTCCACACCATTGCTCCCAGCATTATCCAGCAGCCTTCCCCACCCTGGATCACCACCGCTCGGTCTATGCCCACCGGCAGCACTGCTGGGGCAGGAACAACCACGTCTTGGCTTATTTGAGATCCCTGCAGCAGATTCCTCCCAAGGCACAAGAATAATCCCCAGCTAAATGCAAAGCAGCAGCAAGAGTAGCAATGGAAGGGAAGAACTGATCCGAGCTGCACACAGCATTAGCATAAGAACTGGAAGAAAAAAAAGGACTTGGAAGAAGCATGGCAAAGGCAGAGATGGCCCTGGGAATCAGCACTCGGAGGTACCTGGGCTGCAGCGGCTCGTCCCCACTCCTGCGCGGCTCCGCTGCAGCACCTCCAGCACCTGGAGCTCATAAACCACAAGGGTGGGTCTGTGCAAGGACTGGGTTCTCTGGGAGCTTGGATTTAACGGGAGCACGGTCCCTCCCACCTGGGCCGAGCTTCGCCGCCCCTCCGTGTTCCGCAGGTGTGGTGCAAGAGGGAAGACCCAGACGCCGCGTTTGGGGTAGGAGCCGGGGCAGCGCAGGGCTGGCGAGGGGCCAGGTTGCCCCCAGAGCACCCGGCACGGCAGGGCTGGAGGCAGAGAGCTGCCAGCCAGGGACGGCTTTCGGCTGGAGAAGAGCAAGGTAACCTCCTTGGGGCAGGTGAGGAGTCAGTGCTAAGGCTGCCAAGGACTGTGCCTGCCCCTGCATCCCCCGGGCAGCAGCAGCCCCTGCCCAGCCCTCAGCCATGGCACTGTCGGTGGGGCAGGGCTGATGGGGACTGTGCTCTCCGAACCTCGGCTGTCAGGTATGACAATAAATGAAGAGGAAACAAAAGCACACACTCTTCTCCAGCTGGAGCATCGGAGTTGAGTTCCTCCTGCTTCTTTCCAGAGGTGCCAGCTGCTCCTGAGTGCTGCAGCCACCACAGACCCATTTCTGGGAGGAGCAGTAGATGGGGGGACAGCCTGTCCTCTGTCACTGCCTCGTGGCAAAGGTGCTGCCTTAAGGAGAGAGATTGGTTCAAAGGGAAAGACGTTATCATCAGTCTGGTTAAAGGGCATCTGTCGCCTTCCAAGGGTCTGCCCACGCCATCATCCCAGGACTGTTATCCCTGGTATCTTACAGGGAAAAGATTGAAAAACATATTGAAAGGTAACCATGTCTCTAACACGTGTTTGCAGTGTCCAGCCCAGAGCAGACAGGCCTGACTGCTGCACTCAGCATTCCCACATTGGGAACAGGGGATAATAAATAACCCCCAAGCATCCTTCTGGATTGCTGTACATTTTGGCTCAAGGGTTTCTTCCACTGTCAGTGGGCACAGAGCCATGGAGCAACTTTTAAAACCATGTCTCTGAAATGCCCTTTTTCAAGGAAACTGCCTATTCTGCTGCCCATAAATGCCTTGGGCTCATTGCAGTGTTGCCACACTGTGAAGGGACACTTTGAAACGTCTGATTTTATCAGGAAATAGGCCATATAAACTCCCTGCCTTAAATTCCTTCATCTCACTTTACAATCTCTCCAACGTTTCATTTATTACCAGCCATTGTTTTTTCCTGTCCTTACATCCCTGGGCAAACAGTGTTACATGGCCAATACAGCCCCTTTCCATCTGCGATGGCTGTGGGATTGCAGTGGGAGTGATTTCCCAGCAGCTTTCCTTTTCCTGGCTGGTAAAATTCACCTGGATGAGGTCCTTGACAGATGGAATTTCTAACCTGGAGGACGTTCAGTATCACACACACATCAGCCTGACTCCAGCTGGGGGGAGCCAACGGGGAGTAACGTTGAGGAACCAGGACCTGCACTGGGTCCCTCAAGCTGAGCATCTTCTCTCTCCTGGGGTGCTCAGGTGGTTATAAAGGACAGGGAAGCACCAGGGCTGTGGGGAGAGCAAGGGTTTGGCAGTAGAACAAGGTGTCTCCATGCTCTCCTCCCATTGTTTGCAGCCAGCTCTGAGCACACAAAGGCTTCGACTCTGTTCACAGCCCTGGGAAGCTCAGCAGGATAAAATCTGTTCAGGGCTAAGCACCTCCTCTGGAAAAATCACCCCAAAGTGGCCCTGTGCTCTGCCACCCCAACCCAGTGCTCAGTTGCAGCCAGCACCTGGCACACCTGGTGGGATTGGATGGGACTCACCTGGGGAGCCAGAGTGGCCTCCCCAAAGGAAGGCACTGACACCTCCCACTGTCACCTTCTGCTGACACCAACATGCTCAGCAACCCAGAAATCAGTGCAAAGCTGGTTGCTGTGTGTTTACATCCCGTGTTGGCCCCAGGCTGAAGAGGCCTCTGTGTCCTGGAGTGATGCAAGGCAGTGGGATTTTACTGCTATTGGCACTTAGGAAGCCAAACTGCAAATCTTGTGCTGCTCTAACATTGCTTTTCTGTCTTTTCTCTCTGCTTTTCCGTCTGTGTTGTGCAAGGCATGAGGAGATGGCCTGGGGGAGCAGCTGCTATAGAAAATGATTTTTTTGTAGCAAGGCTGTCAAACTCCTCCCCAGTGCTGAAACAAATGCAGATATCGTAGGACTCCTCAGAAAAAAACGTCATTTACCTCTGGCTTTGACGTTGCTGCTTCTGCAGTGAGGCCAAGGAATTCAGTGGCTCTTTGGCCAAGCTGTTACATTTTCTTTGTGCTCTCTGTATCCACAGAAGATCAGCAGGGAAAAATTAGTGGGGTGCAGGGAGGGTTGTCCACGCAGCAGGGTGTTCTGTCCTGGCCCTGAATCTGTGTCACACAGGTGTAAAAATCTTAACATCAGGGCTCTGTTACCCCCATTAGAACCCAGGTTACACTGAATTTACTGCAGAGGTTTTGGATTGAAGCAGCAATGCCTGTGAGAACCACATGCCAGTCACCTGTGCAGGTGAACTTACCCTGCAGTGAAAATCCCACCAGGAACAAGCCTCTGCGTCGTCCTGGATTTTCCCACCCCGAAGGCCCTAAACATTATTAACAAACAACACATCTCTAAACTTTGTAAATGGTGGTAGAGGTGTGCAGGTGGGCAAGACCATGGTACCACATTTCCTCTGAGGTGGGGTGGGGTGGTCAGCAGTGAGTTAATGCCACTTTTCCCAGGAGAAAGCAGAAGGAAATGAGGAGGAGTGAGAGACTTACTGGGGGAGAGCACTCTGCTCACAGCTGGAGATGGCCAAGGAAAACTGGAGTGGCCACAGGACAGGCTGGAGGAAGAACAAGAGAGGCAGAGAGCCACAGGGTCCCACCTGCAGGGTTGCAAATGTGTAGTTCCTTGTTTCTGGGATTTGAGCAAAATAAATGCCCAGACACCGATGAGGGACCCAACATAAAAGAACATTTTCAGAGGAACAAATATTGGTTATGAATAACACTTGGGAGTGCTTCCCTGGAATGCACCTGTGCAAACGAGGGGAAAAGGATGAAACATCCCTCTCTTTGTCACCTCTGCTTGGAAGCGAGGGCTTGGCTCCTGTGTGAGGCGAGGTGATCCACGGAGTGGCTCCAGGGGCTGCAGGATGTGGAGGGCAAGGTGGGAGGCCTTGGGGCTGACACGTTTGGGCCATGCAGAAGGGCTGGAACAAGGGATTGTCCTCCAGGTCCGTCTTCACCACGGGAAGCCCTCTTGGCAGCGTCCGTGGCAGAATCCTCTGTGATCCCTCTGCTGGTACCTCCTCTGCCTCTTCTTTCCTTGGCTAAACCCGACCTGTCTGTGCAGAGCAGATTTCTCCAGGCATGGCCCTACCCAGGACGTGCTCATAAAGGACAAAGTATTAACCTGACAGCTAAAAAAAGAACAAATAAAATGCGTGAGTTGGCCCCAAGCAGCTGCTCTGCCCTGTGTCCTGAGCTGCCACTGACACCTACTCCCTCCTGCTCTCGGCTCTGAAAACCTTCCAGGAGTCTGACACAGATGAAGCAAAGTGACACCATGTCCAGCACTTCAGAAGTGTCATGGGAAGTTGACCGAGCAGTAAATCTGGGCAGGAAGCAGACTGCTTCTATCTTCCTCCCTCCTCCTCTTCTCCTCACTCCTCCATAGTTCCTCCTTCCTCTGGGCCCTTTGAAAATGAAGAAAACACCTTAAGTGCTGCAATACCTGCCTGAAAAATCCATGAAGGGCTGTGACATTCCGGGGATTGATGGCACAGCTGGTACAAACAAAGCAAGTCTGGGCAGCTCCCAAGGAACCTTCTGAGGGGTTCCTGACCTGCCTTGTACCTGACCAGTGGCAGAGGGCAGGGGAGAAGATCCCAAAGGTCTGGAACTGGGTCCAAACACCCCAGAGACTCCCCCCCTTCCTGTGGTGTGGGAGCTGGAGGGCACCGTGTCCAGCGCTGCTCGGCTGTGTGGAGCCCGAAGCGTTCAGCACTGGGGGGTTTGAGCTCCTCGGCATTTGGGGACCCCAGGAGGGGCTGTTTCCGGGGCAGGGACAGCCCCTCACACCTCCCCTGGACCCCGTTACCGCGGGGCTCCTGTAACAGCCACGTGGGGCTCACGGCTTCCGAGGCCTTGCCAGGTGAGTCACCCTTTTCATGGAACAACAAAACATATTTAGTCAGAAGGGTGACGAGGCCCTTTGGTCTCCCTGAGGGGGTGTTAATCAGCCTCCTCGCAGTGAGAAAGGACCTTTTGTTTCCTAGACCTCACAGTTACGGTTTTCACGGTCTGAAAGTGCAAGGCTCCAGGGAAGTCGCATCATGCTTGGAAGCATCGGTGACCGTCAGAGCCGGTGGGGAGCCAGGGAAAGGACAGGGAATGTGTCCCTATGCCCTGCGGTGGGGCTGGAGGGGTGTCCCGGGCTGGCAGCTGTGTCTGTGCAGGAGGGAATGGAGGAGCAGCGGTGCTGGCCCGGAACGTGCCAGAGGTGTGGGCAGGGCTGAGCACAGCTCCAGATCTGTGCCTGCACACGCCGGGCGCTGCGAGGGGAAAACCACTGACGTCAACGACACAGGATGAGGCCCCGCTGCTGCCCTGCACGGGCAGAGCCGAAGTGGCAGCACCAGGTGGTTCCTGCTGCCTCCCACCAGGAATTACCTGGCTGTGGAGGTGGAGCGCGGACAAAAGCCCGTTTTTGGCCAGCGCTGTGCGACACTGGTTGTTGACCATGTGCCAAAGAGCTACAGACAAGCCCAAAAGAAAACTGGCATCTCGAGGTTCCCTGCCCCACGGGGCACTGCCCCAAGGATGTTGATGCTCAGCACACAACTGTCCTGAGGTGCTGTCCCCCAGGTTGAAGACCTTGGGTTTCTCCGCGGTGTTTCCCAGAGGTTTAAAGGCAGCAGAGGAGCACAGGACAGCTCTCCACAGCCTGAATCTGCAGGTGCGTTTTGCTCTCAGAACCTCAGTGAGTTAGAGACTGGGTTCTTCTTTCCTTAGCAGCAAGCCCTTTCCCTGCCGCAGCTTTGGATGGATCATTTCCAGTGAGGAAACCTCACAAGGGGAGTACCTCCCTCTGTATTTCTGTGGGAAGGCAGGAAAAGGCAGCACAGGTTGCCCCACGTGGCATCATCCATCGTCAGAAGCTGGGACGTCATTGTCCAAAACTTTCCTTAGAAAGATGCTTCCAGGATCCACCCCGGATCCAGCCATGAGCCATTCCACATTGATGTCAGGCACTGAATGAATCACGAAGCCACCTGGCTCCCCACCACAGACACTTTTCAGCCTGTGCCAAGTGACACCATCCCCTTGCAGAGAGTCATCACAGACCCCCTGGAGCCACCTCTGCCAGCAGAGCCCTGGGGACCCTCAGCTGGGTTGTTTGAGGGGGCTCTGCAAACTGGGGCTCTCAGGATCTTCTCAGTGCCTGCTCCAGGCCCCTCACCAGCTCCGCAAGGACAGCATGGTGTGAAGGCACACACCCAGGGGCCATCCAGGTTGGAACTGTAATGCCGTGTTTCCAGGGGAGCAGTGACACTCCTGCTGCTGCAGTTGAGCCTCTGGGAGCTGTTTCTCTGTCCTCTGGTCTCCAGACACTGCCTCAGGTTCTGCTCCCAGCCAGCCAGAGCCAGAACACCTCAGACATCTCCAAAGAGCACATTAGCCATGGATCAGCGAGCACTTCCACACTCCTTCTGTATGTGATCAGTGACACAGGGCTGTGGAGACGCTGCCTGAAAAAACCCCACATTTGGAGTCATTCCAGTAACTATCAGCACTAAATCCCAGGGATTTTCGGAGGAGACTGTCCTGGTCACTCCCAGGCTGAGCTGCTGGGCAGTAGGACTCACCCTCCCCAGTAAGCCAGCAGCAGTTTCGTCATTAAATTCATAAGCTGGTTCAAACTCTCTGGCCACTGGCTATCCCAGGGGAGCTGTGTGCTGGGAGAAGCCTCCAGAGCTCCTCAGCAAGGGGGAGCTCTCTTGGAGGAGAAATCCAGGGGAAAAAATCCTGGTGGTGTTTGTGTGGATCCACAGATACAGGGGCTTCTCCTCTGCAGAGTGAGATTCTCGGGGGTTTGTTTCCCATCAGTGCAAGGTTGGGCTATTTCTGCTGTTCCTGCTGTAAAGAAACCTGGCGTGCTGGCCCTAAATCCTGCTGGCAGCTGGGCCCACGGCGCGGATGCGCAGGTGGGGATGGGGCGAGATGGAGCCATCACACCTGTCCTTGTTTGCGCTCCAGTGACCTCTCAGCAGAAGCATTTCTGCACACACTGACAGCACGGTGAGGGGAGAGACATTAACCTCTGAGCTATAGCTGCTGACAGCTTCCAAACAAATAATCCTGGCAAAGTTCTCTTCTCCAGGGTAGGAGAGCTGCTGGATGTTTCACGGTGGTGGACGAAGAAAAGGAAACGAAGCCCAGCTCTTCTCACGCTGCCTGGACTCTCCTTCCCACCTCTGAACTGCGTTTTAAACTAATACCACAAATTTTCCCTTTTTCAGGAGTGAGACTCCTCCAACCCCAGGGCATGGAACCGTGAAACGGCTTTTGTCTTGGAGCTGGCGTCTCTGTTATCAAGGTGAACTCAAGGAGAACAATTGCTTTCCACACTCACTTTTCCCCTCCACAATCAGCTCTGTTTGCTCTCGCTGTGGTGCCCCACACCAGCACTGATAGGGATTGGCAATTCAGGGGAATTGCTCCCATATTTGTTCAACGGAAAAACCGTAAACCCTGTGAGGAGGGAAGGGAGAGGATTCTGGGCACAGCCAGAACGTTAATTACAGCTCTTACTGCTAATAGCAGGGGTGAGGAGGAACGCGCAGGGACATCAGGAAGGGGAAAGGTAGAGCCAAGGTGTACTGAGGGGCCTCCGGATGGGTGCAGCAACAAAGGGCTGGAGAAGAATAGGCTGATTATTGTGGGTTTACTGGGATAAAGTGGGCAAGGATGGTGAGGATCATTCGGTGCTGGAGGGCTGCCAGGGGCTGTGAGTGGGACAGGGAAGTGCTGAGGGGTGCAGCTCTCTCTCTGCAGCTCTGCAGGGACAGGCACATGCACGTTTCCATCTTACAATGGCTCAGCCTCACTAGAATCTGTAGCAGCCTTTGAGGGACTGAGGATCAAGCACTCTCCCAGCAGCTGTTCCCAGATTTTTCCTGGGAGAAGGGCCTGGGACGAGCTCCCAGGATCCGTTTTCCACACTGAATCCCACGCTGGCCGTGCATAAAGCGCTCCAGTACTTCCTGGGAAGTGGCACCTTCCCTCGGATCACTGCAGCCTGGGCATCACCGCACGGAGAATCACAAGGTGCTGCTTCACCCACGTCTGCAGCCCAGAGAAGCAGCGGGACTGCCGGTGTGGGCTCGCATTCCAGGGGACCCCGGACAATGGGAGCATGGTTGGTGACTGCAGGCAGTGCCAAGGGCTGAGTCACAGCTGCTGACACTTGTCAGGCTGAAAGCATTTTGGTATTTATGGAGGCTGTTCCCAGCCGCAGTGCGGGCACAGCGGGGCCAAAGGCTCCTGCCTTCCCCGCCCTCAGCCCAGCCCGCAGCGCCCTGGCCCGGCTGCTGCCAGGGCCTCAGGATGGGAAGGGCACCTGCATCCCCCCACGGCCTCTAGGCCAGGCCACTTCCCAGTGAAGAGGCGGCTCTTCTTCCTGGCCAAAGCTCTCCATACGAGTCCATCCATTCCTGTCCCACATGGTCCTGAACTCTTCCTTTCCAGCCTTTGCCCTTGGCTCAGGGATGCAAAGGGCTCTCCGACTGGGATGGTAAGGCCATGGCATGGGAAAATCTGGGAACAGCTGCTGGAAGAGTGCTTGATCCTCAAAAGCTGCTACAGATTCCAGTGGGGCTGAGCCGTTGTAAGATGGGAACGTGCATGTGCCTGTCCCTGCAGAGCTGCAGAGAGAGAGCTGCACCCCTCAGCACTTCCCTGTCCCACTCACAGCCCCTGGCAGCCCTCCAGCACTGAGTGATCCTCACCTATCTCACCATCCCTGCCCACTTTATCCATAATAATAACAACCCACAATAACTTGGTAGCAGGGACAGCTCACAGTTAAGAACCAGCGCCCTGAAACCCCTCCACGGGACAAAGAAAGAGGTGCCCCTTTATTAAAACTCTTTGTTTTGATTTGGGGAATCCATTGCTTCGTCTCTTCCCAGCCCTTGCCCTGCTATTGTCCAAGCCTGCAGGAAAAGGAAGGAGCAGAGGCCCCCGCGGTTCCTTCCTGCCCGGAGCCGGGGCAGCTCCGGGGCTGCTGGGCTGCGCTGGCCCCTCTCCGTGAGCTCCAGCCCCCGGGACCACCACGGTGCCAACTTTCACAGGACCACACTGACTGCCAGGCAAAGGAGAGGAAGCTGCTAATGGACGCTAATGGATCTGTGAGGATCCTCCCGGGAGGCAGCCGAGCTGTCCTGAAGGGAGAAAAGCAGCAAACAGATCACTCGCACTTCCAGGGCTGTTCTGGCTGTCGTTCTCAGACATCCCTCGGGGTTACAGCTTCAACAGATTAGAGCAGAGGAAGATCTGCAGCTCCAGGCAAACCACGGAGACAGGTGGGTGGGGAAATCTGGGGCCAGTGCCACTACTCCAGAGGATTTTGGGGATCTCACGCTGTGCCTCGCCAGCATCCCATTTCCGCCAGGTAACACCGGCATCCTCCTCCGAGGAGCTCTCAGGTGAAACACTGCTGGGGCTGGATCCTGAACACAGGGGTGAGCCTGACCCAGTGCCAGGAGTGACACGCCGGCCTCTTTAATTTTTATTTTGCCATTAGGAGTTTTCAGGACTTTTCTCATGGCAAAAACGTGCCGTGGGGAAACAGAACAAACCAAAAAGAGCTGCTCAGAATTTACAAGAACAAGGATGGTTTTGCTCCTGGTTTTGTGGTTTCCCTGCGTGTTTGTGATTTAGCACTTGTCCTCCCTCTGCCTCTCCCCGGGGATCACCCACGGTGTTACGGCTCCGCACGAGGAAGGGATCAGCTCCCAGACTTTCTCCAGGAACCGACCGCTGCAGTGCCCTTCCCGTGCTCCGCAGGCGGGTCATGCTCTATTTGTCGGCTCATTTCCATACCCGAGTGCTGCAGTGCTGCTTCCTCCAGCCCTGCGAATTCCAGTGCCACGGGCTGTGCCAGCAAAACAGGACCGGGAACGAGCTTGTGACATTGGAAACAGCAGCCCAGCTCCGGGCTCTGCTCACAGCCCGAGCATCACCTTGCACTCGTTTCTATCCCTCTGTGAGACACTTGGAGCTTGGTTCCCATCTCCAAAGGGTCCTGAGACCCTCAGGAGGTACCAGAGCAATGAAAAGTGCGGTTTTCCAGCCTGGTTTCCATCTGGGCTTTGCCACTGTGTTGTTCAAGGTTTGGAGGAATGGGAATTGTGCTCGGTGGCCACTGACAGGGGCACCGGGATTTACCTGGTGTAGGGCTGTGTTGGAAGGAGAAGCTGCCAACTGCGGCCAAGAATATTTTTTGTGGATTTCCTGGGCATCACCTGCTCCCTGCAGCAGTGACAAGAAGGGAAGTGGCTACAGCATGTGCTTGGGAGGCACGAGGACATCTGAGCACCAAACGGAGCTTTTAGACCCCTAACAAAAATACTGAAGGGCACCAGCTGCACCACTTGCCCCCGAGTGACAGGCACACAGCTCTGAGACAGGTCCAGAAACTTTCCTGGGAGATAATACAGGGAAGAAAACACATAAAAGGTTAATCAGGGCTTGATCCTGGTGGCATCTGCAGCTCCTGCATCCTGCTGCAGTTCCACTCCTGGCAGTACTGTCCCCCAGTGACAACCGTGTTCATAAAATCATAGAATCATGGAATAGTTTGGGTTGCAAGGAACCTTAACACTCATCCTGCCCCACCCACTCCCATGGCAGGGACACCTTCCACTATCCCAGGCTGCTCCAAGCCCCGTCCAACCTTGGACACTTCCAGGGATGGGGCAGCTGCAGCTGCTCCGGGCACCCTGTGCCAGGGACGGTTCTCCCGGTGGATCGGGGGGTCTCTAGTGGCTCCGGTTCTCCCGGTGGATCGGGGGGGTCTCTAGTGGCTCCGGTTCTCCCGGTGGATCGGGGGGGTCTCTAGTGGCTCCGGTTCTCCCGGTGGATCCGTCGGTCTCTGGTGGCTCCGGTTCTCCCGGTGGATCGGGGGGGTCTCTGGTGGCTCCGGTTCTCCCGGTGGATCGGGGGGGTCTCTGGTGGCTCCGGTTCTCCCGGTGGATCAGGGGGGTCTCTGGTGGCTCCGGTTCTCCTGGTGGATGGGGGGGTCTCCGGTGGCTCCGGTTCTCCCGGTGGATCCGTCGGTCTCCGGTTCCCCCCAGCGGCGGCGGAAGCCGCGCTCGGCTCGGGGCCGCCAGGGGGCGCTGCAGGTGAGGGCGGGGAGGGGGCGGAGCGAGGGCGCGCGCGGCGGGCACGTGGGAAGGCACGTGAGTGCGCGTGCACAGGTGAGCGCGGGGACAGGAGAGGACAGGAGGGGACAGGAGGGGACAGGAGGGGACAGGGGATAGGAGGGGACAGGTGAACACCGGGGGAGCAGGTGGGAGTAGGTGGGGATAGGCCGGGACAGGCCGAGGCCACGTGGGGACACGTGGGGACAGATGAGGGCAGGTGGGGACAGGAGAGAGTGGTGGGGACAAGTGAGGACAGGTGAGCACAAGGGGGAGCAGGTGGGGACAGGTGAAGGCAGGTGGGGATAGGTGGGGGCAGTTGGGGACAGGTGAGGGCAGGTGGGGACAGGTGAGGGCAGGTGGGGACAGGTGAGCACGGGGGGGAGGCAGGTGAGGATTCCCTGCCTGGTGCTGGTGCTGTGGTGTGCAAGGGAGACACGTGGGCAGCATCTCGGGGAAAAAAAAATACCGAAGTGTTTTGTAAGGGGGTGTGGGAACCTTTCCTTGAAAACAGATTTGATGTCACCGAGTGTTTATTTCCATAAGATCTGAGGGGGTGGGCTCTGGGCTCTGGCCCCCGCAGATAAAAGCTGGTGGCAGAGGTGGGGCGAGCGGGGTTGTTTTTGTTCCATTTGTCTTCTGCAGAAGCCACAAAAAAGGACTTTTTTTTTTTTTTTGCTATGCAAACAAGGGGGAAAAGACAAAACCTAAGTGGATAAACGTGCGTGGAGCCGGGGAGGTTTCAGTTTGGGGGGAGCGGGTTTGGGGGTGGATTAGAGGAGTTCAGTTGGTCCTCACACACACGGGAGGAGCACAGAGGTCCTGGGTTGGGGGGGGTTTGGCCACCCCCTGGAAAACGAGCCTGAAATCACTGTGTTTAGTGTTTCTGCACTAAATTCTGTACATTTTCATGTGCGTCTTTGGTGACAAATACAGAATCGGGGAATATCCTGAGCTGGAAGGGACCCACAGGGATCATCCAGTCCAACTCCCCTCCCTGCACAGGACACCCCAACAGTCCCACCCTGTGCTGAGAGCGGTGTCCAAACTCTCCTGGAGCTCTGTCGACCCTGGGGCCGTGCCCATTCCCTGGGGAGCCTGTTCAGTGCCTGACCACCCTCTGGGGGAAGAACCTTCCCCTGCTATCCAACCTAACCCTCCCAGACACAGCTCCAGCTGTTCCCTGGGGTTCTGTCCCTGGTCACCAGAGCACAGATCGGAGCTGTCCCTCGGGAGGATGTTGAGGAGCCTTCAGCTGCTCCTCACACTCTTCCCCTCCAGATCCTTCACCCCTCACAGCCCCCTTCGGATGCTCTCAAATAGCTTTAGATCTTTATCTTTTACACAGGGATTACTCCAGAACAATTTGTTGACACGGTGGGGTTTTAGGGTGACAGAACCTCCCAGCAGAGGCACCATTTGCTGTCGGAGTTTCTGTCCCAGCCTCTGCCAGCTGTAGCTTCACGGTGCAGAATTCACACCTCTGCAACTGTTTATTGGCACCTGCATAACGGTGAACAAGTCTTTGAGTCACTGATCGCTGAAGTGACAATGGTGTTTTTCTCAGTTCATCTACAAATTCAGAAGCTGAAGCCACCCATTCTTGCGTGGTGAGAGAGAGACTGAAAAGCACAATGAGCCCTCGTGGGGAAGTGGGTGTGTTTGTAAAGCTTGCTTGAAGAAAGCATCTTCTGCTGCCTGACAAATCCCATTTTCCAGGCTGGGATTTTTCCAGAGCAGCTGCACTGGAGTTTCCCACAGGGTCCCACGTGGTAGGAGGTGGCTGGAAAAGGCCATTTATGTTTTCCAGAGTTGTCTAGGAAATTAGGGTACAAAGCCAGTGGAATGTGATCTGTGGGAGATGTCATTTCTATGGGAAGATGTAAGAAACAGGATGGAGTTTAGCACTGAGAATGGATTATTGAAATCACGTGGAAGAGGCATGGGCTGATCCAGAGGGAAGAATCAAGTGAATCAAAGCCAAATCACTTCCAGTAGATTTAAATTAAACCAAAGTAGAGCAAGTCCATTTTTTAGCCTGACAGAGGGATTCAGTGGGATTCCACACGATCTGAACCCACACCTTTACTTCAGGGGTAAACTTTCCCGAGTTTTTCCCGGAGTCCTGGCTTGGAGGGCAGGAGGTGTCTGTGGATCACTTCCCAGGCGTTCCCACATGGTGTCAGCAGCTCTCAAGGAGAGTGCTGTGGTCGGTCCTGGCCGCCTGTGGGGAGTTCAGAGGTTTGGCTGGGAGCCCTCTCCCAGGAACAGGGAACTTGTGACCCAAGGCAAGAGGAGACGAGAGTGGCTCCGAGGGAAGGACAGGGAGGAGACCATGTCCCTGCTGTCCTCTATCCCAGCTTTCTGTCTCTGCTGGTTCCCAGGGCCAGGATGGCCGCAGGCAAGAGGGGATGGTGACCACAGACCTGTGCTGGGTGTGCTGTGGGTCACTCAGAGCCCGTCTGGGCTGTCCTGTCATTCCTGAGGTTGTCACTCAGGCCCTGGGGAGGTCACCAGTGCTTTGGGAGGTTCTTTCTGTTCTGGGCTTTTCCTTTTCTTTTTTTTTTGTTTCAGATGTCAGGGAAGAGAAGGAAGTGTTTCCGTCTTGGTCACTGGAGCTCTGTTTCATGGTGTGTTTCAGGCCATGTGCCATGACCTCCTCCATGGCTGCGGGAGGAAATGCCCCGTGAGGGAAGGCTCTTTCTGCCTTGGTGATTATACAGGGGGCTCATTTCCCTGCCAGAGATCAGGAGCAGGTCCCTGGCAGGGGTGGAACATGTACCAGAAGTCCCCTAGGAGGAACAGCTTTTCTGCAGAGCTGATGCCTCCCTAGAGCATCACTCCTGTGCCCCAGCCCTGGGGCAGCTGGGACAGGACCTGTGGCACGGCTGTGGGGCTGCTCCCCCATCCTGAGCTCCCTCCAACCCAAACCATTCCGTGACGACCTTCTCTGGTGTGGCGGGTGCAGGTCCAACACCACAGCCTGGGTAGTGCCTGGAGCAGGCTGCCCAGTGAAGGCAGGAGGCTCTGGCAGCTTTTCAGGGCTTTTTTGTGGTGTTGGGGGGACCTTTTCTGTTGGCTGTTCTCTGCAGCTCCAAAACAGCCTCACGCCTCTGGCTGTTTGGGCTGCGCAGGCAGCGCTGGCACGTGAGGTCGGCTCGCGTGGGGAGGGCTGGGGGGGCCTGCCAGGAGCTGCTGGCAACACAGCTGGGTGAGTCTCACATGGATCTGGTGCCTTTCCAGGTCTGCTGCAACCCTCCAAAGCCTGGTGGGAGCCACGTCTGTGGGGGCCCAGCTCTGCGGTGCCCCACGACTCCCACCCTCCGCACACAGTTGGGGGGTGACGTTTGAGGCAGGAGCCTTGTCCCTACCTGTGACCCCCTGGCGAGGCAGAACCAGGACCCACCTGCAAAAGCGTGGAACTCTTCAAAGGGGCTCGTGCAGCACCCGCTGAGGAGCTGAGCCTGGGTTAGTCATCCATAAAGAGTTTTGTTTTTTTCCTCTCCCACTCCCCGCCCTGGCACAGGGGTTGAAGCTCTTTCTCGCTGCTTGGTGTGGCCAAAACTTAGGAGAAACATATTATCTCCCAGGGAATCAGTCAACTCTGCCCTGAAAACGTGAGTTTCCCTCTGTGCAGCCCCAACAGTTGGGTTTTGCCCCAGAGGGGTTTGATTCTGCTGTGATTGCCCTGGAGTGAAACCAGGGCTGCTGGGACAGGTGTGCACACCTGGACACGTGTGTGTGCTCACTGAGCTTCACACGGAGGTGGGACATTCCCTGATGAGGAGACAAAGTCGTGGGTAAAACCTCCAAGATCCAGGAACTGGAACTGGTGAGAGAAGTTCTGATTTTGGTACAGAGCAGCATGCACAGACTCTAAATCCTGGATGGCCTTTTTGTCTATTTCACTGGAAGTTACATGGCCTTTTCCTCTCCTGCAGGACGATTCTGGACATTAGTATTGTCCTTCAGTCACAGAAATTTCCCAGTAAAGCCCCTGATCACTCAACAATAATTTTTGTGCCAGCACTCAGCAGCACAGAAAGGAAAGCAGCTCTCTGCTTGTTTTTTTTTTCTTTTTTTTTTCTTTTTTGCAGACAATTGAATTAAAAACAAAGCAGCAGGAAGGGAAGTTTCGGTTCCTGCACATGAGGAGCTGCAGGGGCTCGGCAGTGACAAATGCCTGGGCTGGCTCTGCAGCTGCCCTGCACGTGGAGCAAGAAGGCTCCGTACCTGTTCAGACCTGAATAAGGTTTCTGCAACAAGCTGTGGCAGTGACAGGTGGTGGTTTAATATCAACACTTGACTCTCTGCTGGTTTAATATCAATACTCAGCTCTGCAGAACTGGGGTCTTAGTGAAAGGTGAGAGTGAAAAAATAACTTTCATTTTGGGTTGGTGGCTGCCCCAGCTGGGCTTGAAAACTGGCGATTTGTGCTAAATCCGAACACATGAAATTGTGTTTCGTTTCAGCAAGAGGCCGGCAGGGCTCCTACACGTGGTGTGAGCACAGAGCCAGGGACATTCTACCTGGTTTTAGTGCTTGGGGAAGGAGCAGGACAGGCTGGGCTCTGTGAGGAGGAGGGCTGGGGACACCCCCCACTCCAGGGCTCTGAGGTGGTCTAGCAGTGGGTTGTGCTGCTGCCATTGAATGCAGCATGGTGCTGCTTAGCTGGTTACTTTTCCTTATATCTCTACTGCAAGTTCTTGTCCCCTGCTTGGTGCCAACAGTTGGCTCTGAGCTGATCCTGCCACCTTCTAATCCGTAAAATGTCCTCATCAGACTCTTTGATTTACTTGCTTTGAGGTCATGAAGCTGCTTGTGATGATGCAAGCAAAAGGCAACTGATGGCTCAGCTGACTTCAGTTTCCCCAGATCCCTCTTCCAGTGGCCCAGGGATGGATTGAACCCCCACCATCCTCCCTGTGGGAGGTGGCCCCAGGCAAGGCAGCTCTGCCAACAGGGACAGTTGGCTGTACAAAAAGTTCTCCCCTGAGATGTGACACCTCCACCCCCAGAACAGGAGTTTGGGGTTTTTTTCCTTACAAAAGAAGCTGCGAGGAGGAAGCCATGGCCCGCTCTCAGCTATTCTGACTGATGCAATGTGCCCCCACCCTTCCCCATCACCCACGGGCATTATTTTTAGGGTTTGTTTACCTCACTCGGTTCCAGCTCATTCCTTTTTAGGGTGACAAGGACTTCCCTCATGCAGCTGCCCAGGTGGCACACGAGAAACCACAGCCCTGCCTGGAGAACTTTCCCCTTCCCATCAACTGATTCACCAGCAAGTGGTGGGGGGCAGCGCCTGGGACAGCACAGAGAGGGAGGTGACACACCAGTGCCCTGGGATAGCTGGGAGCAGCTGCCAGCTCCCAGTTTACTTGCTCCTCGTTCCAGTTTGGCTCCCACCCAGCCCAGATCCATTTGGCACGAAGGGCTTTCAAACTGTAACTTAAAAATACACACGCACAGAGATAAAGAACTGTCAGGGAAGGAGAAATGATCAGCAGTGATGCTTATCCAGAGCAATGAGGAGTCCAGGGCTTCTGAGTGATGCAGGATTCCCCACAATAACATGGAACAGGGATTGCAGGAACCACCCAGACTCCACACAGCTGGGACTGGGCAGTCACTCCCTCCCGTGCCTTTACGTGGTTTATGGCGAACCTGTGTCCCCTTTCTCTAATGAGGGCCAGGCTTTTTTATTGGCTTTTTAAAGAAGACTTGGAACTGTGAAAGGAAATAGGCAGCTCTTGCTGGTGAAAGGTATTAAAATGGGTTAAATCTGTCCTAGAAATAGAACTTTTTTTTTTTTTTTTGGTAACAGGTTCTGTGTGATTTGGCTGTAATATTTGTGGCCCAAGTTGTGATCTTGTGTGGTTGCTTGGTGGGTGAATTTTACCGGTTTAAGTTAGGGCTTTAAGGGGGTGTCTCTGTTTTCTTAATCAAGAAAGTTCTTGAATATTAAGAGTTTGGCTCGCCTCAGAGGAGCAGGGGGAATGGTTGGAAGGGCTGTGGCTCTCTGCAGATCCCCAGTTCTGGCTCCAAGCCCTGCTCAGCTGACTGCACCTTGTGCACTTTAAATGAGCTCTTGGGGCAGTTGAGGACCTCACTGCAGTGAGACCCAATGTTTATGTAAGGATCCCTGGGTTTGGGGTTCTGCATCTTGTGTTGTGCCTTAGTCTGGAGATGCTGCTTGAGACTCTGGGCCAGATGCTGGAACTCACCTTGTCCTTTCTCTTCTGGGAGAAAACGGGAGACTTTCATGGCTCAGTGAAAGCAGAAATGTGCCTTGGCTCTGGCACTTGGGTGTCAGGCTCCTGTCGTGTTCTTTGAGTTTCTTCCTCTTTGATTCCGTGGTTCCAATTACAAGGCACTTTTTGTGAAGGATATGCCCCCCCCCCCCCCCCCCCCCGCCTTTCCCTGTGTGCTTTGAGGCACAGATTAACTGGGGAGGTCAGGCAGGAGCATTGTGTTCATTGTTGTAGTTCCTACTCTCATCCTGGTTGTGGGTAGGGGTTGTAGCCCCCAGAGCTGCTGCCTCGCCCTGTGAGCAATTCCCACAGTAACGTGGTGGCTTATTACTGAATTTCAATTAAATGTGAACAATAAAATGCTACAGCTCAAAGACTTTTCACTTAAAGGTTGATGAGTAGCCATCAGGTATGTCCAGCTGTGGAGCAGCATTATAACAGGTGGGTTAATGGTTAAAAACTCCTTAAAGTGCTGGTGACTTGTTTCTTTTATAATCCATCAGCAGGTGAAGTAAACCAACATTTTTCTATTTAGTTTATTTTCCATGCTCTCTCACCTTCAGGGCAGCACTGGTGTGAAGCTGAGCTGATCAAACAGCTCCTGACAGGACAGAAGGATTGACAAGGACTGTACAAGGATAGAAAAAATGCAATGGAAAACCAAAAGTATTTTGTTTAAATCGTTATAATTTATTTTTCTCAAGTAGCAAAATACAGTCAGTTTTCAGACATCGGGGGGAACCTCAGGCTGGGATCTTAGGCCAGTGTTAACATGACTCATCTAAATTAGATGCAAATGTGTTGTGTCTGTTAAATTTAACCAGGGGAAGCCAGTCACTCCGACATCACCACTGCCTCTCTGAGCTGCAGATGTCCCAGAGGGTGCCTCTGCATCTCATTTATGGAAGCAGCTGTGTGTTATCCTGTTTGGAATTTGTTTGGTCTATAAAGACCTGAAGACCTCTCCATTTGCAGGAGGGGAATGGCTTTTATCAACAGGACACAAGTACAGCTCCATGTGCTGGTGGAGCAGTCTCCTGGCTGGAATAGGGTGAATGGATTCTGCATGAAAAGGTTCCATGGAAGCAGAGTGTTCTCGGGGTACATTCATGAACAGATTGAACTTTGTCTGTGTGAAGCAGCTTTACATGTTGAATATACATTAACGACCTATTTTTACTGATGAGGATAACTGCAAATACCCTGTGCTGAGGGTGTCCTGTGCTGGGGGTGTCCCTGGCTCTGGCCAAGATCTTGATAGCTGTGTCTTGCCCAAATAAGGATGAGGAGGAAATCAAGGGCAAAAAGCTGTTCAGTGTTAGTTGTCACCCCCTGTTTCATGTGACAGAGAAGCAGCACTTCTGTACAATTACCTGGGCATTGTAAAAGAAAATGAGTTCAACAGTTCAGCACAGTCAGGTAACACCGAGCAGAATATCCTCTCTTCCCAAATCCCAGCCCTTGGCAAAAATCCCGTACACCAGAGGCAAATGGTTTATAGAGAATTTATTTAGATCTGGTGGCAGCCAGGAAAATAACTGGCAGTGCTGTCTCAGACCCAGCCAGTGAATTCTGTCTTGGAAAGCTGATTTTAGTCCTCAGTTCTCTAAAGCAACGCTTTACAACCTATGAACCAGAGAGTTCTCTGTGTCACTCCTGATGGATCCATGTGTTGAAAAAAAGGATAAATGTCTGTTTAGTGAGTGTTTTGCTGCTCATGGTTCTGTGTGTTCAGGGGAACACGGACATGTCTTCCCTGTCAGCCCCGGGAGCAGCTCCAGGCTGAGGCCTCTCTCCACTGGTGATGGCTCTGGGAGAGCTGGGTGCTGTGGGATGAGAGCACACAGGACAAGGACAGGGACAGCTGCCCAGACTCTGCAGCAGCTCCTCCCAGCTGACGTTCAGCTGTCCCACGACAGTGGTTCCCAGAGTGTTCATCTGTCGTCAGGAATCTTCGCTCTTCCTGTAAAAGCGCCAACTGGAATTACAGTCTGGGCTCCTCCAAGGTCTGACTTTCCATGACAATAATCTGCTGTTCAGCTGCCATGGCCCTGGCAGTGGTGAGATGGGATTGTCCTTTGTGTTCAGATCAAACCTCAGTGAGCAGTCTTTGTTGGCGCCGACAGTGCCGATGCAAAACACGCCCCAGTAGCTTATGAGTGAAATACAGATCTGACTTCAAAGGCAGCTGAAGTCCTGCTAGAAGGACTGGGAAGGGAGGAGAAAACTCACATTCATATTTATCTTGAGGTCAGCAGGTGATAGCTCAGAAACAGGCAGGAGTAAAGTGGAATTTGTACTTTTCCTGACAGAGCTATGAGTGGCTACAGTCTTATATGAACTAATTGAAATTATGGCTGGAGTTTGTGTGGATTTTGCATTAGCTGTGGTCATCTCTCACTTCCTGTGGGGAAGGCAGAGCAGCCATGTGCTCCGAAGCTCCACAGCTGGGGTTGTGTGTTGCATCGAGCCCGAGGCTGTGGGTTTGCCTTGGACTGACTTAGTGCAAGGGCATTTCTGTGGGGCTGTAGAGCAACGGTTTGTCTTGTTAAAAGCAACATCCAAAGCAAAGGTGATGCTCCTGGAAGCTCAGCTCCAAACGACAGTTCTGCTGCACCAACGTCTGTTTTCTCTTGTACTTGTCACTTTTAGGGTAAATGTTCTATTTTGAGCATTTCTCATTTTGACAGGGAAAGAGTAAGCTAAAGGTGAAATGACAGGAGAAATTGTAGACTCACCACCTGTCCCTTGCTTTGCTGTTAGTGACAACTCTATTGTAAAGTCTCTCCACTCATGGGATATTGGCCAGCAGTCCTCGCTGCTTGAAATAAGGGGAGGCTGCTGGATTTTCCCCTCGCCTTCTCTGCACTGTGGCAGGTCTTGCTCTGCCAGGAGTTCAGCCTAGAGAAAATGTTCAAAACCATTTCAGCTCAGCCAAAGCATGCCTGGAGCTCGGCTCACGGGGAGAAGGTGGTGGTTGTCTCTGTCTCCATGGCGAAGGAGGACCTCTTGTTGTCGCGGCAGGTGGTGAGCTGCCAGAGGCGCTCCTGGCTCAGGCAGCCCAGCTCCTTCAGCAGCTTGAAGAGGTCGGTGCGGAATTTGACGCCGATGAAGGCGTAGAGGAACGGGTTGAGGCAGCATCGGAAGCAGGCCAGGGTGTAGGTCACGTCATCTGCCACATCCAGCGTCTTGCTCTCCTCACACGAGCTGGTCTGGTTGAAGGCTGAGATGGTCTTGGCCAGCATGACGCCGTTGTAGGGCAGCTGGAAGACGACGAAGACGATGACCACAGCGATGATGACCTTGATGGCTTTGTTCTTCTCAAAGTTGCGGGCCTGGAGTAACGTTTTGATGATAATGAGGTAGCAGAAAGACATGACCAGGAGGGGAATTAAGAAGCCAAACACCATTTGGGACACTTTGATGCCAGTGTTGAAGGTCTGCAAGTCATGAGCAATGATGGAACAACGGGGATTGCTCTCTGAGTTGTTCACACCACTGTGAACCAGCTCAGGGATCGAGAGGATGAAGGCCAGGATCCAGATGAAGACACAGGTCACCTTGCTGATGAATATCATCCGGGGACGCAGGCGGTGAGCCGAGGCAGCCTGGACGATGGCAAAGTACCTGTCAATGCTGATGGACAGGAGGAGCAACATCCCGCTGAAGAAACTCATTTTGCAGATGCAGTAGACGGCTTTGCAGGCAAAGCTCCCAAAAAGCCAGTGCGTGGCCGCACTTGTGGCCCAGAAGGGGAGGGTCAGCAGGAAGAGGATGTCTGCCAGAGCCAGGTTCAGCAAGTAGATGTCTGTCATGGTCTTCAGTCTCTTGAAGTAGATGTAGGTGAGCATCACCAGCCCGTTCCCCAGCAGCCCCATGATGCAGATGAGGCCGTACATGGCTGGGAGGAAGGCAGCACGGAAGTTACGGACCTCCTTCTTCTCACACAGGGACTCGAACATGCTGTAGTCAATGGTGGTGTTGGAGTCGTAGTCATCAGTGACATTGTCCCCAGCACAGAACTGGAACAGGAAAGAGAAGAGTGTGTTGGGACAAGGACTGTGTGCCTGTGTGGCCGTGCTGGGAAGGGGGCCTGGAGAGAAGTCCCAGGGAGTTCCCAAGTGCAGGCTCATGCCAACATCACAAACAGAGCTGACATGACCTTGTGGCTGAAAGTGTTTCCCATAAATATGTGAGGTTTGGGGCTTTTCGGGGGGCTCTAAGTGGGAATTCCACCAGAAATGTTTAGTGCTCAGCCAAAGCAACACCTGCAAACCCTCAGACATGTGGCAGCTTTCCAGAATGTCCAGGACCTGCCTCCAGCTGTGTGTACACAGCTGCCTCTCAGATAAAATGTGAGAAATAAAAAGTCCTTCAGCTAAATTAAAAATCAAGGAAGGTGACTGTGAGGAAGTGAGGTGAGTTCAGCAGAAGCTGTTTCCGTGTCAGCGCGGACACGGTGCTGGCATCCCATTCAGGCCCCTGATTTCAGTTCTGATTATTCTTGTTTCATCTTCCTACACTCCCATAACCTGCAGGGCAGACAGAGCCTGCGGTATCTGTGCCCTGATTTTTGTGACTTATTAGTCTCCAGAACCTTCTCCCCATTGCACAGAGATGAAAGGTTTCCCCTGGATACCCCCACCCTTTATCGGTGAGCATCTCGGTGCTCTCCATCTCGGCAGTTTGGCTTTCACCACATCCTGCCAGGCTGCCAGCAGTGAAAGGGAGAAGCACGGGCTGCTCTGCTCTGCCCTCAGGCTGAGCCCCATGGAGCCCCACGGGCTGGGGGGTGGCCAGTGCTGCCAAGGGACCAAGCCCCTGGTTTGGGAGCAGGTCATGGCACAGCTCCGTGCTTGGGGTGCTCCTTGCTGTGCCAGGGGACTCTGAGCAAGAACAGGCAGAGGAAGATGCTGAACTCTTCCTCCTTGGGCACATCCCTCTCCAGCACTGTGCTCGGTCAGAGCCCAGCACCTTGACCAGGAATTTGCAGGGAGTGGGAACCAGCTGCTTGCTGCAATCAATGTGGGGTGCTCCTGTGTGACCTGGAAATGCTCATTTTGGGGCTAAAAGGGGACTCACACAGCCCAGGCCATCTGAAAATCACTGCATTTGTCACTGTTTTGCTCTCCTTCCTTTTGTTTCTCTTGTTTGTTTTTCTGTAGCTGGGCTCTGCTCTCACCTCCCACAGCTGGATCTTGGGGTGAGCAGCTGTGTCCCCCCACATTTCTGGGACTGTGGGTGGCTGCTCAGAGTTTTTGAGATCTCCCTTTACCCACAACACAAAGCAGCTGGATTTCAACAATGTTGTTGAAAACATCTTACCTGAAAAACAAGTGGCAGGCTGAAAACAAGGGTGACCTTTAGCTGCTTGCCTAGGGAAGAAGGAGATACTGTGTTAGTGGCTGAGTGGGGGTTTCCACACGGTTCCCACTTTGAAAAAGCAGTGGATCATGTTGACCATGGCATTGTGAACCCGGCAGAGCCCTCACCACTGAGGAAACCAAAACCTGGGGAAGATGCCAGCAAGATAACCCAGGGTCATGGACGTTATTGTCAGCCCCGGTGGAGTCTCAGGAGCCTGGCCCCTCTGGCTTCATGGAATCATAGAACAGTTTGGGTTGGAAGGGACCTCTAAAGGTCATTCAGTCCAACCCCCTGCAGTGAGCAGGGATATCTTCAACTAGACCAGGTTGCTCAGAGCCCCATCCAGTGAAGGCTGAGAGCTGAAGACTCTTAACTCGGGCACAGTGCACCCATTTAGATTTTATCCAATGCTTTTCCCTGCAGGCAGCCAGCAGCCTGTTCCCTTGTGTCTGAGCAGTGAGGGTGCAGCTTAATCCGTGTGAAAACATCCCGCTGTGAGGGCCATAAATCTGGCCCAGCTGTTCCTGTGTGGTGCCTGGGCTGTGGAGAGGAGAGCTCAGCTCCCCATGGGACAGACAGAACTGGAACTGGCTGAAATTTATTGCTTGTCTCTCAATGTCAAGAGTTGCCTTCTTCTGCCTTGGGATGTGAAAATAGAGGATGCTGACAGCTGGGAGGAAAAACTGAATTCAGAGCCAGGTGTGATGGTGGTGAGAGCAATCTCAGCCAAGCAGCTCTTCCTGCTGTGGTTAGCAGGGCCGGGGCCAGGGAAAGCTTTCTCCTCACTTGTTTTACAGTTCGTACCAGCATCTACCTCAGGCGGTTGCCACTGAAAGTTGCTCAGCTGGAAGGTGGCAGTGAGAAAGCCCTGGGATCCACTCTGGTGTGAGCAGGAGATGTGTCCCTCCCTCAGGGGTGCCTTCACCCATGATGTCCCTCCAGGCACTGGCTGGTCCCTGCAGCCCCTCACTCCCTGAGGGTTTTCTGCTCTAGGGGCCCTGGGCAAGGAGATACCTTTGGCCTTCAGCTCCTTATTCCTCCTAGAACTCTGCCTTGCTCCTCATGGCCTGGTTGTTCATGAATGTGGCGGATTCCTGTGCTTAGTGTCTGCTGGACACAGCTCTGCTTGGTTTCTGCTTGGTTTCAGTTTGGAGCCTGCTCTGCCAGGCTCCTGCTCACGTTGTACCAGACCAGGATGATGAACTTCCACTACAGGTAACTGCACACATTGCACCAAGTCCCCATGTTAAGTCCCCCATGTTAAGCAACAGCTTCACTAATAACTGATAGTTACTCTTGTACCTGGGAGTGGGGATGTTTTTTTATACGTGAGGTTGATGTGTGGGTGAGAGATCCTCAGTCACGTGTGAAAAGTCATAGTGCTCATCCCCAGGCCTGTGTGAGAGCCTCCCCTGAGGTCTTCTAGAAGCTCTGTCTCACCTTCCCCCCTCATTTTCATCTTTTATGCTCATGCAGCTGTGTGCTCAGTTGTGGTCGTCCACCCCTCACTTTCTCCAAACCTTCCTGGGCGTATCTGAAAGGTTCCCTAGGGAACCTTTAGTGCAGGTGACTCAGAGTGGAGGAGAGCAAGGTTGGGGTTGAGGGGTGAAGTGAAGCTTCTGGCTGTTCTGTCCAGCCAGTGGCTTTCACTCTGACCAGCCCCAGACTGCAGGAAGAGGTTTGGTGTCTGCTGTGGTTGTCACCCCT
This sequence comes from Coloeus monedula, assembly GCF_965178545.1. NCBI lineage: Eukaryota > Metazoa > Chordata > Aves > Passeriformes > Corvidae > Coloeus > Coloeus monedula. The sequence goes on along the minus strand of NC_138806.1, from coordinate 4,361,934 downwards.
TCAAGCTGCTCCCCTGCTTTTGCATATGACACAGGAAATACACTAAAACTCCCAAGGATTGAGAACCACTAGGTGGGTTTAAGCAAGCCCAGACTGTAACTGCTCTACCTGCCTGGGATATGGGCACGAGGTCCCTGAATCTGCAAACACCATAGCAGCCTTTAGTCTTCTGTTCCACCTTCTGAACAGCCTGGTTTCCTGGGACTCCTGGAGATGGTGCTCCTGGCTGCCTCTGGCTGGGTGATAAGTACCTGTGCTGGTAGCTCAGTCCCACAGGCAATTACCCCTGTGGCAGCTGGATAAGAGGCAGAGAAGAACCACCCTCATTACATGGAGGAAAAGCACCCACCTAAACCAGGCTTCACCAGCTCTCCGTGGCTTGGTTTGTAAACTCCAGGTCCAGCCCTGACTTAACCTGACCAGGCCCAGACTCAGCCCTGGTGAGGGCTCCTTTGCTCTGTTCTGTTTCCTTATCACCCTGTGAAGGTCTAGAAAAACAGGACTGAGAACGTGACTCAACCAACTCCTGAAACAGTTCAGCCGATATCATTCCTTTGAAGATCATCATAGGTTTTTTTCCTCCCCCTTCTCAGTTGCTGTTTCAAGTGTCTTAAATGTCAAATGACTTTTCAATATGAAAAAAGCCTGTGCTGTTTCTGCCCCTCTTCTGTGCCCCCACCTCAGATTACATGTTTGCGTAAGCACAACCAGAGACGCCCTGCTGCCTCCTGCTCCCTCTGCACCAGTTTGAGCACGTTTGTGTCACTGGTTTCAGTCAGACTGGACAGGACTTGCATCTCCCCAACTTGTCTTGTGGTCTGGGGCAGTGGGCAGACGCAATTATCAGGACATGAGTTTTGCTCCGCAGTTTATCGGGCAGTTTAGGTACATTCCTTTCCTTTTTGTCACACCTCCTTTCTTTTTTTCACACCTCTGGGCAGTTGGCTGCTGTGGGTATTTTCTTAAAGTTTTTAAAGTTTTGTTCCTCAAAATATTAAAGAAAAAATAACCCTCCCAAAAGTCCCTGCAGCCAGTTGCACTAGAAACCTCATTTATAAAAATACACCAAAACCCCACCACAGCAAATGAGTCAGCCTGGCCTTAAAGCCCCGTGTCAGCCCCCATGTCTCAGCCTGGAAGGTGCTGGTTTGAGGCCATCCTTGTCCTGAAGGACCTGGAAACAGGTGGAAAGGGGAATTGCTGCATGGGAATGAAGGAAGGAAGGAAGGGGGTCTGTTCATGGCAGTGGATGGGAACCCCTCAGTTTTACAATCTTCCTGCACAGATTAAGCACAAGGTGTGGGATTCATCCCTTGACACCTGTTGAGCTGTTCAAGCTCCCTCAATAGCAAAGGGAAAGAAACAGGTGTTTTTAAGCTGGAGTTCAGGTGCTGTGGGGTGGGCACCTGGGGTGGGCACCTGGGGCACAGCTCAGGCTGTGCTGTGGCAGAAGAGTGGGTGAGTTTGGACAGGTCGATCCCTCCCAGTTTATCTGGATCTCCCTCAGCACCAATTGTCATCAAGATAAGAGCAGCTGCAGGAGCAGTGAATCCCCTCAGGTGAACCCAGAAAGGCCTCTGGCAGTGGAAGTATTTGGTATCAGGACACCTGCCTGGAAGAGGGGAGAGACACAGCGCTGAGGGTGGTTGATCAGATCACACAAATGACCGGGGCAGCTCATGAGGGTCTGGCTGCAGCTACAGCTGAGAGATGCATGAGAGCAAAGCAGGTGCTGGGAATGCTTTAGGGAGCATTGGCAAAGCTGAGCAAACCTGCTCTGGCCAAACCCTTGTGGTGAAAGAACGTTTTTTGGCCATCCAGAATTGCAAAGTGCAAGTTCCGGTCTCAGCACACGTGTAGGCAGTGAGTAACCTGCTCTCTGTGTTTTATACATGTACCAGTTTCTGGTGCCCCTTCACCAGCAGTACAGGAGGCTTTTGGGGGAAGAACCAGGTATTTCTGAGAAAAGTTAATCATACTTAAGCGATCTAATGACTATTGTCAGTTATCAGCCTATTCTCCCCCCTTCCCCTCCTCAAAACTGGCAGAGGAAAGACGCTGTCATCTCGGGAGCGAGAGGACCCAGCGAAACCCAGTCATGCTCTTATTTCATGTGTTCACTGATCTATCACAGAAGAAAGTTAATAATTATCTACCTCCACTCCTTTCAGGAAACTGTGAATCAAAAGACAAGATAAGCAGAGAAAACCAAGTCGAAAATTTCCTGCTGAATGAGCCAGTCGTGTTTTAAAGAAAGCACCATGGTTGTGCATCTTCCAGGGAAATGAAATATTCCTCTGAAATACAGTAGTAGGACAAAAACCCCCAAAGCAGGAACATTATCATAATCTTGTCAGGTTCTCACTAATGCTTTCTTTGCCCTGTCATGATTAACCTTCCCCAGGAGCTGAGTTCAGCTGCCCCCAGACGCTGAACCCCTTGGAACAAGCAGCCCACAAAGTGCCCACAGGATGATGCGGAAGTCAAAAGTTTAAACGAGAAGAGTGATGTCTGGTGGGCCGCTGCAGCTGGGTGTTTGTTTGGATGCAGGGATTCCAAAATCCAGGAATTTCCTAAGCCACTGATTGCCAGAGGCTGTGAGGAGACATCCAGGAGAAAGAAGACTCCCTTGGCCCATTCCCTGCTCCAGTCTGGAGGGTCCTGTGGGACCTGCCCCCTCTTTTCCCTGCATCCCCCAGAGCTTCTTTGCATCCCTGGAGCATCCCCAGAGCCTCCTGCATCCCCCAGTGTTCCTGCAGATATTTCTTAATAGAAATAATTTGCAAAAGACTGGATGGACTTATCAAACAAACTCAGCTCTTCTTGCTCCCAGTTCCTCGATTGATTCACTGAATTAAAACATTGCCAGGGAGAGTGGTCTCTCTCTCTCTCTCTTTTTCTTTAAATTAAGAACACAGAAGAAAAGATGTGAATTATGAAAGATTCCATTTGCCTTGGAACAAAAGGACCCCTTAAAATTGCCTCCCAACCTCTTTTTTTTTTTGTGTTTGTTTCTGAAGTGATTTGAGGTTTTTGAGCTTCTAAAAGAGAACTGTCCATTTTTTTAAAAATAGTAAAAACGAGGAAGATGAAAGTCTTTTATACTGTTTAAATACTCTAACAGAAGTGCTCCACTCCTGTGTCACAGAACAGGGGCTGGACATCATTAATAAAGCTGAAGACACAGCCAGAGGCTGCAGCCCAGGTACTCACCCCCATCCATGGTGTGGTTCCAGCAGGATCCAGTCACAGAGGTAGCAAGAGCATCACCCGCTCCAGCGCCGCTTCCCCAGCTCCTGCCAGGGACCCTCCTCGGGGAACTCTGCTTTTATACTTCCTGCACCCTTGTGAGGAGATCACAGGCACCCTGATGTCACTGACATTCAGTAGACCCTCCTCCTCCTCCTCCTTCTCATCAGTTCAGAGCTGTGGTGAGCTCTCGGGGTGCTCAGGTGCTGCCTTGGCGTGTTCCGCACACCCAGAGCTGTTACTGACACTCGGGGAAGTGAAGTGTGCTCTGCTTTTGAACTGGCACATGAGAAATGGTCTGTGGTGAAGGAAACAGGGGAAGGAGGCCCTTTCTTACCTCTCCTCTCCAGCAAATCCTGCTTCATCTGTGAGCCCTCAGTGCCAGAGGAAACAGAGGATCCCATCCCATCTACCAGACGTTTTCGGAAGGGTGTTCAGGTTGAAAAGTTTCAGTGCACAGGACCACTCATGGCCAGCAGCCCTTTGCCCTTCTCCCTCGCTACACTCTCAGCAGCTCAGTGACTTCGCCCCCCCTTCTCTTTCTGGGTATTTTGTGTATTTTTGTCTTCCCCAAAAGGCTCTGCCCTTTGTCAGTCTCATACCTTCCCCCAAGGCAAACCAGTGGCTTTCGTTTGGTGGGTGTCAAAGAGGGCTCTGCTCTTGGAACCCCTCTGACAGAGGGGTTGTTCTTCAGACAGAAACATCTCCAGCTCCTCACAAACTCACTTTCCTCCTAGGCCAGGGTCACCTAGAAGTGATACCTTTGGCATCTTGTCCTCTCCATCTTCTTACACTCTGTCAGTACTGTTACTGCAGGCAGGTGGAAAAATAGGGCATCACAGGATGGAATCCCAGCCCAAATTAAATATATCTGAAGTGGAGGATAGTTTTGAGGCTCCTGTGGATTGTCTTAGGTCCTTTATGAAGACCCAGATCCAGTTTCAGACCCTCCTTTGATGTGGTCCCAGCCTAAATGTCACTCAAAATCCTTCCCAATGCTTCCCTCTTAGTGCACCAGTGCTGGCATGTTTCTGAGCCCACCCTGGGATGCTCGGGGAACAGGGTGCTGGGGTACTCCGGGGCAGGATTTTGGGGTGCTCCAGGGCAGGGTGCTGGGGCTGCAGAACTGTGACAGTTTTCCCCTGCTCACACAGGGACCCTCACTCGCGTTGGTGCTGAGTGCGCGGCACTGACTCCTCCGCACCTCGCCTGGCACTTATCTCAGACAGCAGGTGCCGTTCACATCTCTGCAGCTATTTATTGCTCTGTTTGCCTTTGCTCACCAGGTATCCAGGCAGGTACGCTGCCTCGAGAGCTTTATCTCGTAACCACTTCCGCCAAGGAAGACCAGAGATGAAAGACTTCCCTTGGGTAGCAGCAGAATACCCGGAATCAAGGGGTGTAACAGGGCCGTGAAAGCTTCACACAGGGTCACAGCGCTGTCTGGGGAGCCGTGGGTGTGCAGAGGGAGCGTGGGCCTCTCGGGGTGCTGCGTGCTCACCCTGCTCCAGGGAGAGGCACCAGGCAGTGTCCTGGTGGATCCAACCCCAGGTCCACCCTGGTTGAAGCCAAAGGCAAGAGAGGGGAGGCAGGCCGGTGGTTTGCAATTTGTTTTCTGCACATGGTCCCAAGATTCAACTTCAAAGTTTTGGTGCATGCCAAATTCTGTGTTGTCAGAACTCATTCAAGCAAACTTTTTTTGTTAAAAAGAATGGGAATATTTAAAATAAACAATTTGCTGTTGATGTATGACACTGAACTTCTTGTACAGTCATGTTTTATACCCCAGGAGTTCTCAGAACATTTATTAAATCTTTGCTTAATTTGATTGTGTATATTTGCAGCCTGTTTCATGCCTGAGTGATTCCATCTCTTTGACACATTTTCTGAACCTGGGTGCCTCATGAGCTGCTTTTCACAAAATTGGGATCCTGTGTGAGCAAACAGATCAAACTCAGTTCCAGGCCTGGTCGTGTCCATGAAAGCCATTGCACTGTGCTACTAGAACCTATTTGTTATCCCAAAGTTAATGACCTATATAAAAAGAATCAAATTACCAGGTATTCCAGTCCCTGGGTTCCTCTGCTCCCCTCCAGTGCCCAGGAAAGTGGAAGTCAGTGATTGAGACCTGCTGCCCAGGCTGCAGTGGGGGCTGGGTGGCAGCTTTCATTGATAAACTTCTCAACAAAAGTGCAGTTCCTGATAAATTCCACAGGAATTTGCTCAGAGAGATTTCAGATCAGCTCACGTTGGTTCCACTTGAACTGAAATATTGAGTTGAACTGAATTGAACTGCGTAATCTTGAATTGTCCTGACATTAAATTGCAACTCACTCAGCAATGGAATATCACAAGGAAGTTTAGTTTCACATCCCTGGCCTGTGTCTAAAACTGGAATTCCTGTGGGATGTCTCAGAGACATCCTGAAGTGGGAAAGATCCCAGAGCTCCAGGAGAGGGGTCCCAGCTGGCATGCATGGGCTGGGGGAGCTTGGAAATCAGAACTCAGGGCTTTGTCTAAGGAGGTGGAATTCAGTCTGAGAGAAACACAACATGTGATGTTCTTACATCCTGGATTCATAATCTTTTGGTGTTTTCCACCAGTTTTGCTTTAGGTGATTTGAGATGGAAACACCAGCTCTGTCCCCCTGTTCCACCCTTTGGCTGGCATGAGCCATGGGAAGGTTTGTCCCCATGGCTGGAGGAAACCAGAAGTGCCCAGACAGAAGCATTGGTGAGTTCAGGGTGGACCTGTCCCAGCTGCACTTCCCAGTCACATTCTTGCACTGACGTCAAGGAGGGACCCTGACGTTTGTCCTGCTGCTCCCTCTGCCTGGCAGTGCCAACCCGAGGTGCCCGGGATGTCCCAGCTCCGGCCTTGCTCCTGCCCAGACCCTGCCTCTGACGTTTGGGGACATCCAGGGGGGTTGGTGGTGGAAGTCAGCAGTGTTGTTCCAGGGGGGTGTTGACGCTGTTGTTCCTCAGGCAAATATAAAATAGCAGAAGTGAAATCGTGAGTAAATTCCTGACCTTAAAAGTGGCACCGAACTGGGATTCCTCACCCAGCAGAGTTCTTTGAGCCAGTGTAGGGGATGCCCTGAGAAGCATCTCGTGATTGTGATCTCACCACCAGGTTATTAACAGATCCTTATCCTTTGGAGGGAGGAAGCAGTCTGTGCAGCGCCAGGCTCTGATTGGGGTGCACAGCTGCCCGTGGTGGTCAGCCACACTGGGGAAGGGCACACCCAGTGTCACTGGGAATTCACCTGCTTTGAGCCCACATCGTGTCCCAGGTGATGGCCTGGCTCTCCAGTTCTTTTCTGAGAGAAAAAAAAAAGATTTACCAAATTGGCATGTGCCCTGCACTAAACAGTCGGGCATCAGCAAGAATTTCTTCATGGACAGGGTTGTCAGGCATTGGAAGGGGCTGCCCAGGGAGGTGGTGGAGTCCCCATCCCTGGAGGTGTTCAAGGAACGACTGGATGTAGCACTCAGTGCTCTGGGCTGGGTGATAAGGTGGGGATTGGTCACAGGTTGGACCTGGTGACCTTGGAGGTCTTTTACAACCCAGATGCTCTATGATTCTATCCCATGAAAGCAGCTCTCTTGCCCTGGAGCCCAGGAATTGAGATGTGAGGAGGGAAGCGGACCCAGAGACACCAGTGGGGAGGGGTCAGGCTGTCAGGGACAGCGGCACTCCCCTTTCCAACCCCAGGGTGAGAAGGGCAATCTGGGTGATTGGCCACTGACCACAGGCACTGCTGGTCCCTCTGTCCCTCAGGGCAGGGCTGGGCAGCTTCCCATGGGATCTGCTCCCTCTTGTCTGCCCACAGTGCCCAGGCTGTACACAGAGGGGCTGTGATGAACAAATGGATCCTTTCTGGCCTGAACATGAAGGAGACAGTGGTCACCTCAGAATGATGGGCAGGAAAGGAGAGGTGATTAAAAAGGGGAAGAAAAGCTCCTGGGATGTTAGAAAAACTGTGCCGGGGGGGGGGCTTATGAGGACCAGTTGTGTCTAGAGATGGTTTGAACCTTCCCACCCAGGTGGGCAAACTGCTGGGCAATTCCCACGGGATATCAAACACTAGTGAGCAGGGAATCATTCAGAGACATAACAAGATATGGTTTAGGGAGATAAAGGGATATTGATTAAGGAGATAAAGCATTATGACCCATAAAAATAATTGAGAATTGAAGTGTCCCTGGCCATGCAGCAAACATCCTTCCTGCGAGCTGTGTTACCTTGTTCAAAAGATAGAGGGTTTAACACCAACCTGCTGCTGTCTTTGGATGAAAACTGGATATAGAAAGCAGAAATAATCCCATCAGTGGTTGCTCCCAGAAGAGCTCATCCAGCCTTCTCTGTTACAGATCTGGCATTTCTCATCCCTGGGATTAAAAAAGTGTAATAAACCCATGATGATGTGACTTTTCACTCGGTTTCTGTTATTGTTACTGTCACTCTTTCTGGTTTGGCTTTCCCCACCCTGAAACTGGTGCCAGAACTAAGATGGTTTTTTCTTGACTTTTCAACAGAATCGGATGATAAAAGCAAATTGAAACTGGTTGTTGACAGAAATTACTGAATTCTGGAGTCAGAAGTGAAGCTTTTTTGGTGATTTATAAAAAAATAAGACACCAGCCTGATATGCGCGAAACCACTTCAAAAAACCCCTCGAAGACTGTGGAAAAAGAAACGTCAAAGTGAAAGAAGGGAACTGAGAGCACAAACAGCAAGACAGACCTGAAGCAGGATCTGGGCTTTCAGATTTGAGTGTCTGATCCCACTTGGTCATCAGATCCCATTGGGAGAGGTTTGCCAGTCACTGTCAGTAACACTCTGCATACACAGGGGGGATTTCAAGCCTAGGGATCCAAGCCCTGGATTCAAAGTCTTGAACAGGTGTTGCAGCTCCTGGGAGGCACGAACGGTCTTGGCTGCAACAGTCCAGGATGGAACTGGAACTTGCTGGGTGCTTGCCTGGGAGAACACATGGAATTACAGCCCCTCTGACTGCCTGACATAATTGAACCCCCACTTCTGCAATGCAGCACCTGCAGTTCTTATCCAGGTGCCTGGAGAGCTCAAAGCTGCAGGTGAATGACCTGTGAGCATCTCACCCTGATTTGGCAAACTGGTACAAATGCCTTACACCGTGAGCTGGTCCCACTGCATCTCACTCTGAGCAGCTCGGGGTGGGGGAAGCTGAATTCACAGGCAGGAGTTGTGTCGTTTCAAGCCCTGAGCAGTCACACAGAGCATGAGCTGCCACAACTGCTGCTGGCTGGCGCTGACGATCCTGTACCAGAAAAACACTGCTCACGTTTGCAGCCAAGGGTAGGGCTGTGTGTCCTTCTCAGGGCAGGTTGATGGGGACTCCTGGTGGCAGCGCCTGCTCCAGCTCACACACCTCTGCCAGCACACAACCTGCACCAGTTCCATCTCCAGTCGGCCATGAGGGGTGTTTTTCCCCAGTATTTCCTGTTGGGAACACTTGTCGGTTAAGTGGATAACAGGAGGTCACCCAGTAGCAAGGACTGTGCCGTTTTGGTGGTGGTGGCAGCATGGTGGGGGGGTTTGGATTGGTGGCTGACCAAACATGCTTTGAGTAGTTTTTGATGAATTGAGAAAAAAAATCCAAAATAGCTTTTTTAAAAAAGTGGAACAGCAAAGCCTGCCTGGCTGGAGGTTCAGGGCAAAACCAGGGGGAAGGAAAGGAGAGATAAACCATCCCTGCCTTCTTGGGATAGGGCAGGCACAGAGGCCACACTTGGAGCTGGTGGGAAATGGAAAAGCACATCCTGGGATAGAGGAGGGACCTCGGCAAGGCCTGAGAAGAGCGAGGGTCTGACCCTGCTCCCTGTGTGCTGCCCACCCACACCTCCCCTTCTCAGGACCCTCCTCGCCCCCAGTTTATCACCACGCAAGTGTGGCTGTGGGCTCCAGGGCCTCTGGACCTGCTCCCCCAAAGCACCTGGGGTTGGGGTTCAGGGTCTCTCTGCTGCTGCCCTGAGCTGCATTGCTGCAGCACAAGGCTCTGAACAGGCTTTGGTTCCCTGACATGCAGAGCTGCCCCAGCCACCCCTCTGTGCCAGCGTTCACGTTTGCTTTGATATTTTATTCCTGTAAAGCTCCTTTAATCTGTTTTATTTCTGTCACCTGCATAATCCTGTCTGTGAGCAGTGTCTGCAGCTCGTTTGGCTCCAGGCAGAGCAACTTGGCAAGACTTGTCCAGGTGATACACAGGTGATTTTTTACCTTTTTTAAAAAAAACCCCCTTGTTTGTTCCTCCGTAAGCTTTTTCTTCTCTGAAAGTTCAGCTGCTGCACAAACATGAGGCTTTTGTCTTTCTGGGAAGCCAAGCTCAGTCCTGTGTGTAGGTGAGGGGTTTGGAAGGGATTTGGGTGGATGAAGCTCTCGGAGACCTGAGCTCTGGGTTCACTTTGCCTGGTGAATCATTTCTGAACAACCTCACAAGGTGCCTGGTTCTTATTTTAACATCTAAATCCATTTCAAAACTTACCCTTTGGGCCTGCTTTGTGCTATGTACCCGTTACTCTGTACCAGCTTTGTAGGTTAGAAGATTTTGAGGGTGATAAAATCTAATAATTACATTAATGCAAAAAAGAAAACCCTCCAACAAACCCCCAAACCAACAAAAAATCTTAAGATCAGTTCTTTTTTTAAACCAGGCTTCTTAATAACTTTTACTGAGTGCATTTTTGTGGTGAGATAAAAGCATATTTTTGACAACAACCCAACACAGACGAGAAGCTTCGCGTGCAGAGCAAACCAGCAGCAGCACCATGGTGATGTCAGAGGTCACAATGCCTGAGTCACACTCGAAAACCCCTGGTTTTTCATGAAGAGAAAAACAAACCAAAGAAAACAACTCCCTCGCACGATGCAAGGCTTGGATTTGCCTCTTTGCTTCAGGCCCCTGGGGGTGTGAGGAACTGCCAGCTCTCTGCACCCCAGATCTCCAGCCTGCACCCACCGCCTGCCAAACAGGGCACCCAGGAAGCAGAGCAGCTCCAGTGAGACCAGCAGCAAAGCATGAGGGCTCTTCCTCATGGGAGAAAGGGTTCCTGGCCCTGCTGGGGACCTGCAGGTGGGCACAGGGTCCATCAAGAACATCCCACTGAGGACCTGTAGGAGGGCATGGCGCCCATCAGGAGCTCCAGATTGCTCTGAGGAAGGGCTGCTGCAGGAGCCAGGTTTCTCCTGAGGCCAGTCCCTCTCCTGTGCTGGGTCCCTGATGCTCCTGTCCCTTGTGGGCACCTCTGCCAGGTACCACGGAGCTGGTCAGTGCTCCAACGCTGCCCACAGGCATTCGTTCAGGTTCTCATGTGCTTGGACAAGTTATTTCATCTGTGAAGACGACACCTACTCCCTCAGGTACACACCCTGAGCTGCACACACCCGTCTTTGCCAATAATTAGTTATTTACATTCACCTTGAGAATCTGGAGCAGATGAAAAGCACCCCCAGCCTACAGAACCCAGGGCTGCTGCAGATAAAAGCTGTTGCACAACAAGGGTTTGCAGCACCTCAGGTGTGGAGCCTCACCTGGGCCCTGTGAGGTGGGGGCAGGGAGGGGGGTGCTCCAGTCCAGCCAGCAGCTGGTACCGTGTAAGAAATCAAATCCTGTGTGTTTATTTTCCTCTGGCTTGAGGACAGAGGATGAAAGCTCTGAACCAAACAATGGCATTACCTTAGAAGACAAGAACAGACCACTGTGAGTTTAAAAAAAACCAAACATGTTGGATTTTATTATTTTTAGACCATTAAAAAAAAAAAGGATTTAAAAAACACCACCTGATAGACCCACTGCTCTGCAAAAACACATTGGTTCATTGAAACATCATGTGTTCTCTCAGTTGTAAATCCAAAAAGTGGCCCGTGGCTGTTGCTGCAATTCAGTTTAATTTTTTTTAGGGCTTTTGCTTATATAGGGCAAACTGTGGCCTTTTCAGTACATTTGTAGAGTCCCCAGAGGTTCTGAAAGCTCATGACAAGCAAAACTACTATTTTTTACCATTTGTGCCATATCAGTGACTGTCTGCTCAGAGAACATGTGCGTGTTTAAACGCTTTCCTGCTCTCTTCTGTGCCAGGTCTCCGGCTGAGGCCACACCAGGGTCTCTTGGTAGCAAATAAAGGAGTTAATTGGTAAAGAAAAGCAAAGGCTTGTTGAACAGAATCCTGCACCACAGAAAAAAATCCCTCAAGATGTGTCATTTCCTGCAAGACTACACTGAGCTTTTTGGAACTGGATCTCCTGACATGCCACACACAGAGCATGAGCAAGTTTCCATCACTGCAGAGCAGCTACTCTAGAAAAACAAGTTATACTAAAAACCCCTAAACCCCAGACTTTCAGCCTCACTCTGGAGCTGCTCCAGAGGACTGAGAGCTTTCTTTAAAAGGACAGACTGGAGCATCTACAGCAGAACTTGCTCTTCTGGCATGGAGTGCAGCAGTGGTGGGACACAGGGGACTTTTGGGGTTGTTAGGTAAGGAGAGGCTCCAGGTGACACCCTGGGCAGGCATCAGGTCTTCGCTCCATGCTGAGATCAGCTCTGAATGCCTCAGCCACATTCCAACCTCTCCAGAAATCCAGTGCCACTGCCAGGAGCAGGTCCCTCATGCAGTCAGGCCAAGACTGCAGCACAGGCGAGACGCCTGCACCTCACTGCTGCCACAAAGGGGCCGGAAGAGCCTTTGGGGAAAACTGCCACTGTGTCCATGGCACCAGAAGAAAGGGAGAAGGCCTGATTTCTCATACAGAAACCAAAAGCAGTTGTGTCTTTCTAGGGAAGAATTCCAAGTGATATAAGCACTTCTCCACACTGTAACAGCCGAGTTTAGATACATGAGGTTCCTGTTCTGCCTGCTGCAGGACACCCTGTGCCTCTACAGGCCCCTTCACATTGCTACGCTGATAACCTGACATGTCATTAAGCCCCAGTATCCTTTGGAGACGAGTGACAGAGGCAGGGAAGGTACAACAGCCGCAGAGCACGTTCTGAAATCAAACAGTACTTCATTACAGAGACACAGGAACGGAGTCAGTGATTATTCTTTCTTGTCACCCTCCTCGGCGATGGGGTCTGCGGGCGGCTCCTCCACGGTCGCGCTGTTGCTCTCTGAGCCGGTGTTGCTGTCGCTGGTTCCCTCCTCGGCCGTGCTGTCCACCCCTTCCTGCCCGCTCTCCTTGTCCTCTGGGGTGGAGGTTCCTTCTTCACCGTTCTGCTGGTTCTCCGTGCTCTCTTCCGGGTGAGGCTCTTCTGGAATAACACATTTCTCAGTGTCATTTACATGCCAATATTTATTTAGATTGTGCAATTAGGATTTAGGAAGCAACAGAAGCTGTAATAAATCTGAGTATTCCATAGCAGTTACTTCTGTCACTTAGAACGTGCAGGGACAGGCACAGCTCAGGGATCTCTCAATGCTGAGGATGCATGTGGTCTTGCCACAGCATCCTGATGTCAGCCACAGCTGCCTGCCCTCAGGATTCCAGCCATAAGAAAGCCATGCGCCTTGTTAAAGCAGAAGCACTGGAACTCAAACTCCTTGAACCCTCTTTCCTAATGCTCCTGCTGTTGCAGCAGTGACACAGAGACTCCTGAATCCAGCAGCATTTCTTACTGCTGCTGTTCCGAGCACAAAGCAGCTGGAAAATCTGCCTGACAGCAGCATAGGAAACAGTGCTGTTGCATCATCCTGGCTGGACACAGACACTGGGACAAGGAAACACAGTTAACTGAAGTCTAACTTTGGGTTTAGAATTTTTTTCCCCTGGGTACATCACACACAAAGCATGACATGGGGCTCTGTTGGATCCTATCCTCTCCTCTTTTAAAAAATGAGTAATTTAATGAGAAGAAAGCAAACGCCTGTGTTCACCAAGATGCAGTGAACTGTTCTCCTCAGAGACGCTTTAATACTGATCCTTGGAGATTCTGCAGCAGATGTTCAGATGCAGTTACCTGTCTCCATTGGAGTGCTCTCCTCTTCCTTCTTCTCCTCCCCCTTGCTGGCTGCCTGCTCCTCCTCAGCTGCCAGGCTGTTCTGACTGCGCTCAGCTTGCTCAGCTGCTTCCTTTTCCCTTTCCTCCTGTCTCTTGCGAGCCTGCTCCTCAGCTTGAGCAATTTCAGCTGCAATTTTTTCCATATCCACTTCCACTTTCAAACTGCACAACTAGCAATTAAAAACAAAACAAAACAAAGGAAAGCTCTTTAGCTCTTTTACTACTTCAGTTACGCTGAGAAATAAACCATCGGTAAACCCCAATGAGTTCATTATTTCTACACGCAGCACAGTCCTTTTGATTTTACAAAGTTTATATTAAAAGTAACTAGGGAGGGAGATACAGGCATATTACAAAAAAAAAAAAAAAAGGGAGAGGGAATAAATAAACAACACAGAACTTGTTATTTGAATGCAGCCAAGGAGAGCAGTGTGACCTCCACAGTGGCTTCAGACCACCTTCCTCCAGCTGCTCTGAGTGAACTCACCCAGCCCAGCCTGGAGGCACTCCAATGTCCCCACTAAAGGTCACTGAAGGAGCAGGAAATCATCCTGCACTTTGTACCACCCACACCAGGGCACTGCCCCAGCAGCTGGGCAATTGCTCAGAACTGAACAGAGAACTGAAGCACTTGTGGAACCAGCAGCTTCCTCAAAGTGAGAAAAATGAGTTGTACCCTTTTAAGCTCATTGTTGAAAGATTCTGTGCTTTCCAAAAACTTCCTCTTCTTTTCCTGGTGACGCTCCTCAATTTGCAGCAGCTCAGCTTCGAGTTTACGCTGGAAGTGAAACAAACAGCAAGAACCTCACTGTGCAGCCACCTGAGAGCTGGGCAAAGATACAGCTATGCATACAAATTTTCATATGGGTTTATTTTTAAATATTGGCCTAACATGTAAACATCCTTCTGCCTGCCTCTGATACCCACTAGCTCAGAAGTTCATACTGAAAAGTAGGAACAGTAAATGGGTCTGTGCAGCAGTTCAAGCATATTGTAAATGAAACACTGTGTACCTGAGGTGAAGCTTCCAGCATGAAATCTGCACATTTTCTTTCCTATTCTACACCCCTCAGGTCTGTACATACATATCCCACAGGTCTGTATATACACAGCTTGCAGGTATAGACACACCCTCCACATCAATTAACAAAGACCACAATTTGCAGGAAAAAAGGACAACCACCCCCTCCACCTTCCAAAATCTTCTAATTAAAAAACCCCCAACAAATCTCTACCTAATTCTGGTCTCGCTTCACCCACACACACATTGACCATGCTGAAAGGGTTCTTTTGGTAACATGAGTGTTTGGAAAACACAGGCATATGCCCAAAGCTAGGTAAAATGTGCAGGTGTGACTTCACCATATGCTTTGTATGAATTTAACTTCCAGTGAAAAATGTTAGAATAGCGACAATTTACTGAAAAAAAAAAAAGAATCATTACAAACAAGATGAGTGGTCAGGTACCTGAAATCACAACCCTACCAGTACCTATTAATCAGCAGACTGACACTGCATACAGAGGGTTGTGTGTAATAATGAAGAACTATGGAACTAACACTTAGGATATCCCAAAGAACAGAACAGAGCTTAACATGATCCTCCGAAACAAAACTGCACTGAAGGTGAAGTCTCACCTTCTGCAGCTCCCAAGAAATCCCAGGGATCAGCTCTTGGAGCACACAGAACATTGACACCCAGCAAGAACAGTCATGTAGGTGATCAAATGATCTGAGACTTGGAGTCCAGCCCAACACCACCGTGTTTTAGCTGCATCTGCATCCTTTCTCTTTACCTGATGAACCATTAAAGACTGAACCTGGCGTTTCAGGACTTGCATTCTGGCTGTGGTGACCACGGAGCGGACGTCGGGCACCACGCTCTCGCTCAGGATCTCACTGATGAGCCGGTGGTTCCTCTGGAACCGAGCTGTGGCCGTGTGCTTCATGGAAAACCCATCATCATAATCTGGAACAGGAGTTTAAGGGGTAACTGCTTTGATTCCACAAAGTGAGTGTCAAGTCTAAGGACACCATACCCATGTTACCACTCACCAAAAACAAAGTATCAGCCCTAACACCAGTAGCTGTCACGTCACAAAGTTCACAGTAACAAACACAAAGCATCAGGGAATCAGAAAAGGAGACAAAGTGTGGCCAAGGCAGAATTTACCTAGCACAGCTCTAATGGCTGATTTCACATGCATTTCCCACAGCTGAAACTGGGACTGACCTAGTTATTCACTCTGTTGCCTTCCACATTTCCACAGTAAGAGGGACTATTAATACACCAAATAGAAGACCCATTCCTGATTAATCATGTTTCCAGAACAAAATGTCAGCAGGACAGTGACTCCTCTATAAATAACCTTTGTAGCACAGATCAAAACCACTTATTCTTTTGAAACACCGAGGACTGAAAGCATGAAGCAGTAAGACATGTTTACTCATCACTGAAAATTCATAGGCATGTATTAAGAGTATTCGATTATTTATTAGTAAGTGCATTTCTCTAAAGAGAAACCAGTTAAGCAACAAGTACGAATTATGTCCCAGAACGATGCCATGTAGAAAAGTCCAGAAGTCTGATTTATTTTACGTTAAGTATTCCTACTGGAGATGACTATCCCAACTATTCACAGAAATCTTAAGAAGCTGAACATCATGCCAGCAGACACTACCAAAGAAGAGAACTAGTAATGAAAGTTTCTTTATTTCAAAGTGTTATATTCAGTTTCTTATGGGGGTATCTGAATAGACAAAGCAAAAAAGAGGTAACGGCTGGTTCTGCCTGAGTCTACTTGGCTTAGGTAGCACAGAACAGAATCTCAAGTCCCCAGGTTCCAACTATGCCAACATGAAATGTATTTACATAAATGTTGCAATTACCTCACACGGGGGAAAGTGCCGTTTGCCATGAGCTTTATCTCAGGGGTGTGCTTTAACAAGGGGGAAGGAAAAAAAAGGGTGTAACTGAGTACATTTTTCACCCTCAGGTTTCAACAAGTATTTGGTGATGAATTTAAAAGCAGCCATGAGGTGTGTGAGGCTGACTTTTCCCACTGGGTGGGGTGCATTTCCTCGCAGTCAAATAAACTTTCAGAATTTTCTCATCAACTTGTCAGCAGCAAGGGCACCTCACTCCCTACACAATCTCAAATGACAGTTGCTGAACACGTTCAAAGTTCAGGTGCTCTTAATCACACCAGAACTCTGCCTGTCAGATTTACGCACTTCTGGTAATAAAGCACAACATTCCATCCAAGTCGGATTAAATCAGGCATCTAAGCCTTTTCTAAAGCATGTGCTAAAGCCGTTATGGAGCTGTAAGCAGACTGATTTGGTTTGAACTATTAAGCATTACTTCACACTTAATCAGGATGGATTGGAATAACTTTTGCCACAGGTGCCACCTTACTTTTGAGAACAAAGTCAGCTGTATGGAATAAAATGTGATAACGAGAACTGGCATTAAAGCACCAAAGCAGAAATGAAGCCATGTGAAGTGCTGCCTAAGGTGCACACGGGTGGTTTTCTGTATCTCCATGGCCGATCCTGCCAGGAAGGTGTCCCACTGGGAGTGCACACACACTCCTTACCATCAGGATCCTCTGCAGGCTGGATGCTCATGTAGGGCTCCCCCTTCTCCATGCGCGACTGCCGCTGCCGGCTCTCCTCTTCCAGCGCTGCCTCGGCGCGGCTCTTGGCGTTGATGTAGGCCAGGTAGGCAGGGGAGTTGTGGTAGGCCTTCATGGACTCGTTGTACTCGATCTGAAAGGTGACCAACACGGTTTGATTGCACCACTGGGTGATTCCCACCTCGCCACAACTGTGCTGTGTAACTCACAGCGCGGTTACACAGATAAAGCTGCTCTGAATTGTCTGGCTGAGAGACAAATGACCAGATTCTCTCAGTCTTTCTTTTTTACAAATTAGAACTTCTTCTATAGTCGTTCGTGTTTTAAAAACACAGCTGGTCTTTTAGGTCCTTTTCAGTTTTACTACCTGGAAGTCTTATGATAGCTTTGTTTTCTGAGATTTCAAATTCAAACACCTCAGAACATTTAAGTTCTGGTAAGATGAAATTAGCAAACACAAAATATTCTCAGTAATTCTCTGGAGTTCTAACTAAATCTGTGATTCTGATTTCTTCTCTTTCCTTATGCCAGTATGTCATGAACCACTTTTCAAAATCACTCAAGACTTGTCCATTCTTTGACCCATCCCCGCACTGGGATGGCACAGAAAGCTGCAGCCAGGCTCCTGTCTCCTTCTGGCAGCAGGACAGCAGCACTATTTTTCACATTCTTTGAAATTACCTCTTCCCTTTGATTTGCTTTCTTTAATCTCACTTTTAAGATTTTGTACAGTGATTTCAGATATTTCCAATGAAAAATAGTTACAATCTATGATACTGTTAAAGGTACCTAAAACTCTTGTTTATGATCAGGACCAGAATCCTTCTGCCTTGGCACTGCACAAATAGAAACCAGCTGGCCCCTGCCCCAAGGAGCTTACAATCTAAACATCATTACCAAGGTAAAACCAGTAATTCCTGGATTTTTTTTTTTCTCAGCTAAGAGCACCCAGCTTTGCAGTACTTCTCTATTGCCTTGGAATAAAACCAGCTGAGATTTGACCAGGTATCCACAGCCTCAGGTGCCTGCCAGGTGTAAGCACAACACATCAGCTGGACAATTCTCCCTTGGTACCTGAGAATCACAAGAACAGTCTCGTACAGGTGCTCAACACTTACCAACCTAGACACGAGGTAGCTGTCATCTCTTGTCATTAAGATCAATAAAACCGAAACAAAAGCACAAAAAACCCCTACAAGTTGTAGCATTTTCTATTAAGAAACAAAACACTAATGCCACAGCGTGGAGTTCCACCAGGAAAACCAAACCCCACGTGACTGGAAGTCTCTTAGGAACACGTTCATGACAACAGCAGTAGTTGCAGAGCACCAGTTTTGAAAGAGGATTTTGGTGTTGAGACAATCTTTTCAATACTGATGTTGTACAATCAAATCCATTCATTAAACAGTTAAAATCGACACTCAATTATAAATACTTCATTTTGAATTAGGTCTAAAAACTGACCAGTCACAGTTGATGCACAGTTATTTAAAAAAATCTAAGAGACGTGTCAGGACAAACTTCCATTTAAGTTACATACAGGGCTCTCGTGAATGCCTCAAACACCCCTGCATGGGGAAGATGAATTTTTCTTCTCAGACCAGTTCCTAGAAGAATCAGCTGTAATAAACATCCCAGATTTCTTCCATTTACCTTTTCAGCTTCATATTCATTCAAATACTCTTGCTTCTCTTCATCAGTGAGATCTCGCCACATTCCTCCAATAATCTTGCCAATTTCCCATAACTTCAAATCAGGATTGGACGCCTTCACTTGGTCCCAGACCTTAACAGAAACAGCTGGAGCTTTACTAATGATATCTAAATACTTCCAAATTAAACATTTTATATTGTCATCTCAGTGTTCTTTCTGGAATCACCATGAAAAACAGGATAAAGTTAGGAATGAGTCTGGCTAAACTATCTGGACTATTTTCTGGGGCAGGAAGTCAGTAGGAAGCCAGCTACTGAACCAGGCAATTGCTGAGTGGCTTTGGTCTCATGGGAATATTGCCTTTAACCCTCTCAATTCTCTTCTTAAATGCACATCGCTGCATCTCGGGGAGAAAATGCTACTGAGTAAACACATCCAGCAGTAGATTATGACAAAGAGACTGAGCTTTTCAGATCAGAATGTAACATTTCACAATATTTCAGTCTTGCTGATCAATCTGAGTTCCAACAAGTTCTGACTCCACCAAAAACGTTTCTAACTTTATAGGGAAAAAAAAAGGAGAGCTGCCAGTGTAATTTCTTGCTGCGCCACTTGACTTTTTTTTTTGTGTGTGTGTTGATGTTTTTTGGCCTAAGACAGACATGCTGGTAAAGATACTTTACCAGAAGTGGAAGAAATTCCTTCTGGCTCACCTGCTTCAGCCAGGCTGCCATGCCCTCCCCATGCCCCATCAGATTCCAGACTCCACAAGAGTCTCTCTCCTACTTTCTGTCAAACAGTTCACAGAATAGCGAAGCGAACGTTGCCACAGGCTAGGGTGGTGAAGGAGAACATGCAAAGTCCACTCATTGCTACTCTTCAGTCCAGCTACAGCACTGCACCAAGCCCAGAAAACGCAAGGAATACTTCCTTTATATAAAAAAGTTCTGTCAGTAAGTCACAGGAACTTCTGAATGTGGCGGGGTGGATCCTTGTCAGCAGACAGTGGTAGGAATTAGCATTTTAGCAATTTTCCCCCCAGAAATTGGCAACTGTGTGACCAGACTACTTCTGCCTTTGTTCTGCAGGGCAGACTCTGTACTTTACATCCCCTTAAGAGAGCGCAGGCTGTTAGGAGTCAACGTTTAGAAGCTGAAACTAAGATCATAGCAATTAATTGTTAGCACAAACGAACACTGACTTTATTACTGATGGACACTGTAATACCCACCTTCCGGCTGTACCTCATGTAGGGCATCAGGGGCTTGTCTGGGGGTTTGGGGGGCTTTGGAATGGTAATACCAGAGGAAGCCTATAAAAGAACCGGATAAATCCATTTGTTAATGGGGTCGCTGGACACGCACTAGTTTTGGAAAACACTCATTCTTGTGCATTCACACACCCCCACCAAGAGAAGCAAGCAATATCAAAAAAATTACCCAGTCTGTAAGTGAACAAGCACTAACTAGAGCTGGTCCTCACAGGAATAATTTCCAATGTAAGTTTGTCCTTTTCTCTGTAAGTTTACAGAGCAGTAACTAGATAAATCCTTAAAAGGGCTCCATGTTCTTAAAACTGAACTACACAATTTAGGAACTGACATGGAAACACCAATCCCAGCTGGTTGTTTTTTCTCACTTCTGATGACTAATTTATTTCATCTGTTTTGACAAATTTAATGGGGCTACTGTACAGGTGAAAAAAGATATGAAGAAAGTTTAAAACCATTAAGTTAGAGACATTATCAAATAATGTTCACAATTACTTGTCTGCAAAATTTGTCAGTGGTAATTTGGAGCCAATTAACAGACTCTTTATGGAAAGAAAACAACCCTATGCAGCTAAAAAGTACGTATGTGCTCTACTTGTAGCCAAGCTGTAATGAATTGTCCCAAGTAAGCCTGGAACATGCTCCAGTGCTCTGTCTTCCTTTGGCTTTATGCTGCCAGACACAGTGCTGGCACCACACAAAAGGCCACTGAGCTCTAATGCTGCTGCTGGAAAGCTGCTGCCTCCCCTCATGTCCTCTCAACCCACAAAACACCTGACCAGGGTTTGCTCCTAAAACAGTGCAATTACATCACAGCTCCTGTCAACTGCAGGGTCTGAAACCGTCCACTCTTCCAGCACTTCCACATGCCAGGAGTTCTATTAAGTGTGAGTATTTACATGAAAATATAAAGCAAGTTCAAGATCTTTCAGGGCTGTGGCCTGTAGATCCATAGTTGGGTGTAGCCCAGAAAGCTCACATTAAATACTCGGTTTTCCTCCTGATAGTTTTTTCTGCTGAATTTATGGAGCTCTATGAACAATGCATACAGAACTGTGTATAAATAATGTGCATGAGGTATATGCATTACCAAAATGTATACATAGATACACATACAGATGGGTTGGAAAAACATTAACGGAAACTGTTTAATGCTTTTAAATTAAGAGGGATTTAAAGACACCATCCATATACTGGGATATGCATGGCAGAGCAGGCTGTGTATGCTTGTGACATACAGAAACAATGAAGTTCTCAGACAAAACCTGACTTAGTCTTGTATAAGGAAAGTATCCATTCGGACAGTCAATTCCAGCTTGTAGGGGAAGGTCCTTTCTGTAAATGCTTTAAGATATTGGATGAACTTCATATATGAAGTTTGAAAGGTTTAAATGAGAGGCATAAAAAGAGTTCACTTCTTTAAAAGCACCATGTATTTCGTCCTTGAGAAACCTTTGTATCACCTTCCAAACTGATCAGAATTTTTGAGGTACAAAGTTTTACATGGAAAAACCTTAAAGTTGTGAGATATTTAAGAAAATACCAGGGATTTACGCTATTTCTGTTGTGTTATGAAAGTGTTACATTTCCACTGCCTATTTTTGTTTCCTAACTGCATACAATGCTCAGGACTTGATTCATATTTGAAAGAAGCTGTCACCTACCTCATCACTTGTCTCTATCTCACTTTGTTTACATCATGAAAAATGAATGTAACATCCATTTCCCACACAATGACATATATACGAGCTAAAAGGATTCTATTTTTTTATCATCATCACGCTTTTGTTGAAAAAATAATGACTGAACTTGGGACGGTGCAGTTATTACCAGACTACGACCAGAAAGAAAAATAAAGGCCAGTACCTCTCACATGGCTCAACAGGATGATGAAACGACTATCAACGATCTCCAGTTTGCAAAATGTTCTTCCTTATTTTTGTGCCAATCAGCAAAAAGAGCAGTTCCCTCCCTCCAAAAATTCATACCCAGCTACAGAACTTTCTCCTATGCATGCAGTGGTCACTGAAGACCACAAAGTGTCTTTTTGGACGTCTGCATCATATACCATTACCAGTTTTCCCTGCTGAGTAAAAGCCCATTTTCCTGCAAAAGGTTTCAGAGTGAAGGGGAAGGGGGGGAGGGTGAGGAGTAAGAATCAGAAGTTGGTTTTGGGTTTTTTTTTATAAAGAAGTGGCAGCAGCCAAGACTCCGAAGAACCTAACCCTAAAGCCATTTCTGGTCAGTTCCTGGTGTTTGCCGGAGGACGTAATAGTTGATTCTCCTACCGTGACCCGGCTGTTGGTGCCCGGGTTCCCTCCCAGCCTGTAGTTGTTGTAGGCCAGATGGCTGTATGGATTGTATCCCACAAACCCTGGGGTGCTGGGCATTTGCTGATGGAAACAAATGAGACAAAAACACGAATGAGAAATGAGCTCAAACGAGGAAAACACAGAAATGAAAATGAACTGCAATATGGCATGCAAAAGCAACCAGAATTCAAACAAGCAATGAGGTGTAGCAGTTGGTGTCTTCCCAACACACACAACTTACTCCAGTATAAACCTAGTAAGGAAACAGGACTTTTAAGTAAATGTGTCACTACAAATTTCTGTCTGAAACTGGTGATTTTATTTCTATTAAATGTGTAACTCATTTAAACAAGTATTCTGTAAATTCAGCTCATGGCTAATAAAGTTTTCCAACATAAGCCACCAAGGAATTCAGAAGACTCTTGTCCCCAAAGAGTGAAAGTTACAGGGCAGCACAGCACCCGGTGGTGGGGCAGAAATCCCCAGTACCCACATTCATTACACCAATGAAAATCCCTGCCTGCTTTTCTTCCCAGCATTCTGCCTTCCCAACAAATGGGGCCAGGGGAGGAAATCTCTCAAAGCACCATTTGTGCTCCACCACCAGTGGCTGAAGACAATTTCCAGAGACATCCCTCTGTTATAAGGCAGGCTGTAGACTGACAGAGCTGAGGGACTCTACATCTGCAGTAAAACCTGTAAGTTAAAAACTTTAAAGTAGTTTGAACAGATCACCAAATCCAAGACAATTCAGAAGTTAATCAATACATCTTCATTCATGAAAGTGGATTGATTTGTTCTCACCTCAGTCACACAGAAAAAAAATCTCGTTTCTTTACATTCCCTTTTCACTTATCTATGGACACTCAAGTTTCACCAGGTTCCCTGTACTTCCCTCCTCAAATACATTTCTTTTTCCCGTTATCCCCCCTTTACCAATTGGATTTTGTTGGAAAAATAGATCAACTATTTAATGATAATTGTGATTAAGTCCTGACTGGTGGTTCTATGATTCCATTAGGATTCACAAGAGCCTGGAGTGTTTCTGGACATTTTAGGTGTCATTCCCCCAGTGTCCCACTCTCCAGCAGCCCTAATAAACACTTCAAGAGTCCTTCACAGAAATTTGCTGACTGGACCTGTTCCAGATTACAGTTATAAAAATTTGACAAATAGGTTCAGGACTCTAAGAACCAAAGTATGACACATATGAACACTGAACAGAAGTGTTCTAGGAGCTGACTACAATAACTATGAAGGTTTCAGGTCAATGCAGACACACTGCAGGAGTTTATTTCTAAATATACAAGTGCAGAGGAAAATTATCCTTTAACAGTCAGTCTTCAATACAGATTTTATTGCCAAGCTTTTTAACTCAGTGACAGCAGCTGATGTGCTCATCTGTATGCCTGGGCTCATGACATACACATTCACTACTTCATAAGACACCGTTTTACTACAGTTTTTCGTATTACCATAACAACAGGTTTTGAATATGTTGAACTACACCTCTTCAATAAAACCAGGTGACAATTGTAATCTCCGTCTGCTTAATTCTTTATTTCTGCAAGACAGGATTTAAATGTTACCAGGGAACTACCTTGCATCACATGGAGAACTTTTATTTCATCTACATTACTGCAGTTATGAGAATTACTGGGATTTTGTTGACTGCAGCACCTGGAACTGGCTGTGGAAGAACAAGCAAGGTTATTTGGCTACTTTGTGACTTGCATTAACAGAGCACAGACCATCACCTGAAGGACTGTATAAAATGTAATACAAAATAAAAGATGCTTGCAAGACAGGCAATGCACATCACTGGTTGCAGTTCTGACATGTGCTTCATGTATCCTTCTGAAGGACTGCACCACCACATCAACGTAAACCATTAAAAAACTGCATCCATGCTACATCCCAAAGGAATCACACGTGTATGCACAACTCTTGATGCAGGAATCCAGTGGTCAGAGTGGATCCATCATGTTCCTTCTAACACTGCCATAGATCTATTTCGCTGTGTGCAAAATGAAAACTCTGAGCAAACTATACAAATCAAGTTTTATTTATGTAAACTTACAAAAACGTAACTTGTATTTATGCATTATATAATTTTCAAGCCTTTTCCTGTAAAGTATAGCACAATAAATTTGAAGGATCACATTCCTTCTAACTCCCATCCTGCAGAAATCAGAGACATACTACTGGGTAATAGTTTTCCAATTTACTTTGGTAAAAAAATTCATTATAGCATCTTTGCTCATTCTTCTGTACAAAGGATTTGTCCTGAAATCCAAACTATTCAGAAATGTGACCAAAGAGGTGCATTTGCTTTGAAACAGTTCTCTGCCCACAGCACACTGTTACTGCAGCACCTTTGTACATCCAGGAATGTCACTGGACAGGATTCAAAGCTCCTGTTCATGTTTTCCTCAGTGTCATGCCACACCACTTTACTAGAAAGTAAAATATTTCCCAGGCCCTAGACTCCAAAATACCAGTGATTTCAAGGAATGCAAGACTGGCATCAGGAGAGTTTCATTGTTGTGAGCCAATGTAACAGGATGTTTCATAATCCTACGTTCCACTGAAAAGCAGCTCAGTACAACAGGAATGTGGAAAAACGCAGTGCCTGCCCGTGATTTGGGCACAGGCTGAGTAGGATGTTTTACCATCAAATATATCAGTTGCTTCTTAACTATTCCAATACTGCTGCAACCCACTGTAAGTCATTTGAGATGAGCGACTGCTCACAGAAAATTCAGTGTTTGCAAGATCCCAGCCTTGAAGGCAAAACAAATTTATTCAGCTTTTCTTTCCCAAACTTCTCAAAAAAGAATTATATTAATTTAAACAATTCATATCACATTAATTAGTATCGTGTTTCCCATACAGGAAGGTGATGCAACTCCATAATTACTTTTCTGGGAGGTTACTAAAGGCTCTGTGTTAATGAGAAAAATCGCTATACTTACGGTTGCAGGAGCTGGGGTAGGAGGTGGGGCATAGGATGGCCTTTCTGTTAAGATAGAAATGTAAGCACATTTTTTTTTTCTTGAAAATCTGAACGAATTCTTAAGGCATCTGCTGTGAACAACATTTTTAAAGGAATTTATAAAAACAAAAAAATTCTACTGTGAAAGACTTTATGTTTTGCCACTGAAGAGCAAAAAGCAACACAAGCGAAAGAAAAATTGAAGCCCCCCCCATTGCTCTAGTCCCAGACTTTTATTCAAGCAGAAAACTGGAGAATATGAAATTCATTAATATGCACACCAATTACATGGAGGGAAAGCATAAATGCAGTCAAACAGGATTTAGAAGCTGTGATATCTGGATTTCCTATGAGAACAATATGCTAGGAATCAGCCACAGAAGGATGTAAGGCCAAGAGTTGTCACTGCACTTCCTACAATTTCTTTTAATGCCAGGAATAATGGCATTATCTCACAAACAGGTTCTGCAGAAACAGATCTTTAAAACATCAAGTTAAACAAAAAAAAAACCTTAAAAAAAAAAAACTTACTTGACATTTTGATAGTCAAATTTTCAGCCACCTGACATTATATTTTTACTTCTGCAAGACAAAAGAAGATCACGCTAGTAAATGTTGTGCCTTTGCCCCCCTCCCCCCCCCCCCCAACTTTGAAGCTTCAATTGTTATCGATACCAGTGATCACCAAAGTTTGTCAGTTTTGGAATACAGACAAAAGAATTTTCAGAAACCAAGGTGTTATCTCTTTGCAAAACGAATGGACTTTCCAAGGAACCTGGCCTTAAATAGCTGTGCAAGAGCACACAGGTTTAGGTCACTTTCATATTGAAGGATCTAAGTAAATATATTTTGCCCCTTACGGAATAAAAAGAACATAGCCCATTCTTTTACACTCACTGTTTCAGAAATCTGGTATGCACACATAAATAACCAAATGATGTGTCTCTCCTTTACAGGGTACATACAACAATGACCGAGCCCGGCAGCTGGGGTCTCACAGGCAATGCTTAACCTTTTAGCACCGAAACCAGGAGTGCGTCAAACAACGCTGTAACGAAGTGTTTTTTTCGGCCTTTCTCTTCAAATAACGCCACGGCGGCTGCAACCGCCTTTAGAATCCCTACTAACGACGTGCTCCGGGGCTCGCACACGGGGCTGGCTCGGGGAGATCGAGCGGAGCCTGAGCGGGCCCAAGGCGGCCACCGGGCGGGAGAGGGGGGGTCCCTCGGCCCCAGCGCTCCCTCCCCGGGCCCGAGGGCCCTCCCGAGCTCCGCAGCGCTTGCGGTACCGGACCGGGGCCGTCCCGAGCCCCCCGGTCAGACCCGCCGAGCCCCTCACACTCACCCGCTCGGCGCGGCCGCGCTCCCTTTGTTCCCACGGGCCGGGGCGGCGGCGCGGGCGCCTGCGTACTCCGCTCCGCACTTTCGACACATCGCCCCCGGCCCACCGGGGACTTCCTACTCACCATCGGGGGGGCCTGTTCGGCTGCCCGCGCCCCACTGAAGGGCCAGGGCCGTCCCTGCGCCCTCCGGGACGGCGGCCACCCCAGGGGCCGTGGCGAATCTGCGGGGTGCAATACGAACGCCGCGCGAGGGGCGACCCCGCCCGCCATTACCGGCACGGAGGCGCTGCCTCGCCGGGCGCGTGGTGTCGTTGGGGCTCCCGAGGCTCCCCAGACCCGCAATGCCCAGCATCGTGCTCGTCCCCTTCCCCCGCGCCGGGCACCGCGGTCACGGTGCCCCGAGTGGTGGCTGCCGGTGGCGAATCTGCGGCGCAGGGGGGTCGGTGGACGCCTCGTGCCCGCTGCGCTTTAGCACCTCCTCCCCCTCGCGGGCGGCGCGCGGCCCCTGAGGGGATTTTGGCGCCTTTTTCCTCTCACGGGCGGCGCGCGGCGCCTGAGGGGATTTTGGCGCCTTTTTCCCCTTACGGGAGGCGCACGGTCCCTGAGGCGCTCTGGGCCCCGCGCTGCCGTGAGGCGACGGGAAAACGCTGCGGGGTCGTGTCCGAGCCCGAATAATATCCCGTAAAGGTAGCGATGGAGTCAGGTGAACCGTCCGTCAGTGCCGGGGGATCCTGGTCTCTGCACAGTGTGGTGCCGAAATGGCGGTTTAGGATGGCAGCGCTTCCAGAGGTGGTTGAGTGGAGCAGGACGAGCTCTGAGGGCAGCGGGAAGGTGCCGGTGTTTGGGAGAAGGCCAGACGAAGGGGGATGGCGTTAGGGACGGCTGAGGAGGCAGCGAGATGGACCCCGGGTAATAAATACTATAATGTATGATAATTGTCAACTAAATCAGCGTGACAACTCAAAACACTCTGCTGCTGAATCACACAGGATTGTAAATTAACCAGTAGTTTGGGAGCAGTGGAATTGTCCACAATTCCTTGCAGAAATCAGCAAAGGTATCACACACAGGTAAAACTCTCCCAAATATCAAACAAGGTGAACCGTGTGGCTCTGAGGGTATGAGGAGGATGAGGAGTTCCAGACCTCACCATTCAGCTTTAAGAGCCTTTTACACTGAAAATTATCGAAGTGACTGAATTAAATATGAAAACTTTGGCAGTGAAACTTGAAAGTTGGACGTTGAACGTTTGACGTTGAAATTGAATGTTTGGCATTGAAATGCTCTCACGTGGCCAATAAGATATATTTCTAGACATTCACGAGGGAGAATTTGGGTGGATCTGAAGGAAAGCCAAGGGGGATGGTACCTGCCTAACCCGAAAGGATGATAGAAGGTGAAAAGAAGAAAAACTAACTCAACATGAGTTGCTGCAAGTTGGTCTTGATGCCTATAGTTCCACTGGCCCAGTCTGTGTTCATGCTTAAATAAACTTACTTTTATGAGCAAATAAAGAGAGAAGAGCTCTGCCCTCATCTGCTTAGACTCTGCTGTCTGTGCCCACAATGGACATTTGTTGACATGCAGCAGAATAATCTGTGACTTCAGTTTTATATTAAAGCAAGAGTTGAAAAGCTTCCTCAGCCAGCAAAAATACGTCACACTAGTTCACCAGCTTCACTGGGCAGGAAATGGTAAAGAAAAGGTGAGAAAATACTTATAAGAGGTGAAAAATAACCTGTTTTTTTCCCCTGTTTTTGACCAGGTTTCCTCCTAGTTTCATACATTCACTTCTAGTTTATTAGTAACATGGTTTTGTTGATAGTGTAAACTGCATTTAATGTTAAATTGAAAATAGAAATTTTGAAATATTTATTAATTATTTTAAATTTAACTTTAATTTAAAAATTTTAATTATTTAAAATGTACTTATCTTAAAAAATTATTTATTATAGTGTTCAAGTATGTTTACTGAAACACACACTCCATACTAATAGTTCTAAATCATTATATGTTTTCAAAGCCACCAATGTATTCCCTGCTTTTATTTACCGTGCTCTTTGCCTCAATTCCATCTTGTGATAGTGAAAGGCTTTGCCAGCATACACTTTTTAATATCCTGTACAATATATAAGTAGTTTTATTGATTTAATGGAATTGTTTATACCGCACCGTGCTCACCAGGGGGGATGTAAAAGCTTATTCTTACCCAACTGTTTTAATTACCAGCAGTTTCATAAGCTCTGGAATGAGGACAGACATTCACTGGCAAGTAGGTTGAGACAATGAAACTCGTTTTTACATCAGCTGTTTGCAGGTGCTGGTTGGCAGAGGCTCAGCTGGTCTGGATTTAATTAGCAGCAGAGAAATGAAGAATTCTCTGCCATAGTATTAAGCTTCAGTGTTAATTTTTTTTTTTTTAATTCACCTTTAAAGTGACCTAAAAATGAGGGTGAGATGTTATTATTTTGATGTCCACGTGGAGTTCACACTGACACCTGTTCACTAGTTTGTGAACAAAAGAGAGTTCTTTACATTTGAAGAGATGGAATTTATGAATAATGCAAAAATAGATACTTACTGAAAGGGGTGAAAACTTAGTTGAAACCAGAATGCCCACTTGAACCAGGCCTAGAGTAGCAGAAGCTACTGAAGTCAGTGACAGGAAGTCACACATGAAGAAAATAGCCAGGGTGACTGGATTTACCAGGAAAAAAAGAGTAAGTTTTGTAGCAGGAGGACACTCACATGTTACGGTAAAGATTCTGAGGGAATTAATGTATTTCTAATTGTGAAGATCTTAGAAAACACTTTTTACAGTGCTACATATTTTCCTATCTGCAACTTTTATTTTGCATTTCTGTTTTACTCCTTTCCTTTTAAAGAGAAGACATTGACACACACACAAAATATGCACGGACAAACTCCATTTTAATACTTTTTTTAATATTAGTACTATCATTTACTTTGGTAAATTCGTATCCCTGTTTAAAGTGCCTTAAAGCAATTAAAACTTAGTTTAAATTCAAGTATTGTAAAATGTACAGAGTCTAAGCACAAAAAAAAGCTGCATAGTGAAAATACTGGAGCAGGCCGATACATTCAGGATGCCAAGTACTCAAGTGGTAACAACATCAGCTCATGATTCAGGTTAAGGATAATTAGCGAGTTTGATACAGTACAGACAGGATGGGGCAATATCGATGCGTTGTTCTCACCATGAACAAAGGATAGAAGCATAAATTTACTCTGAAAGAATCTGTAGTATCAGTTTTGTACACATGCCGTAAGTAATAAGGCAGATACTGACACTGAAATCAATCCTTTACATGCTGCTGTAATCCAGTAAATCCTGTGCGTGGGTTTTCCAGGCTTTGAGCCCGCAGTGTTCCAGTGGGAGCTGTGACATCCACCCCCTTCAGAATCCTTACAAACAATCATCCTTGTCTTCATACAATCTCCTTTGAGTCTTTGAAATTTGCCCCATAAGGTTTTAAAGAAGGATGGCTGTTCCTCTGTGTACTGGTGCAGGGTTGTCTGCTAGGGTTTGTGTTTGCCCACAGCTACTTTGGGTAGGAGTGGGGGGTGGTACTTAAGGGGTCTGATTGAATTGTACTTTGAATTTGTAGCCCTTATTTTGCCCGGTTAATTTGGAGTAGTAGCAGTTGTACCCTGGCGTAATAGTGACTTGTCACACATATTAGATCAAGAACATCACTTACCTGTAGTGTTTGTCAGAAGAGGAATTTGTTGAAGGTATTTTAATGCACATTGTTATAATAAACAAAATTAATGGAATATCAGCATTCAAATGGTTGTTTGACTCCTCCCATTTGAACAGTTAGAGAGTAATTTCATTTGCCTTGGCTAAGAGACTTTAGTAAAGGTGTGTGTGGACACATAACGGAATGATTGATTTTTCAGGGGAAATTACTGCTTCAAAATCAGGGGAACAATATGGCTAAAATGTTACTGGATTGTAACAACACTTTTAAAATGGGTGTATAAGGATGTAGAGGAAAGACATTTTTGCTCAGTTGTTGCCTGAAAAAAAGGAATTTAAAAATACTAACCACTTTTAAAAGAAAACTCTTCATTAGTAGTTCATGTCTTTTAAGAGTATTTTTGTATGTAATTTTTGCTGTTAGAAAGTATTATTTTAAAATACATTTCTAGAAGTATGACAGTTTGATACAAATTATTGCAAGGATTCACCAGTCATTATATGAATGGAATATCGAATAATTAAGAGAAGCAAATATGCGTTTCTCATTTTCAGAAAGAGAAACAAGTTCTCTTTTACAAAGGCAGAATATGCCAAACTATAAAGTTCTAGTTTAACTTTTGTAATATTTAATGAAATTCTACGAAACAACAATGAGAAAATGAAAGGGCTGCACCCAGAGTATAAAACCAGTAGAAGTCGGGTTTCTTGGAATCTGAACCTCCTTCACCCTTTCTTTTAAAGGACTTGTATGGTTTTGTTGTATTGATCCAAGTACTTGGTCAGATGTTGTGGTTGTAGCAGACAGCAGCTGTGGGAGTCCATCTACAGTTTATTTCCAAAGCCCGTTGTAGATGCACTTTGAGGGAATTGGCTGAGGTTAAGGTTTGATGGATGGGATGCTGCAGGATCTCCTCATCACCAGCCTGACTTCAATGTCGGGGAGGGTTTTCTTTTTCGTGTGCAAGCACCCTTCCTCTGTGGCTGCCAGGTGGAGATCAAAACGCAAGGAAACAGACTTTTTCCTTAAGCGAGGGTTGTCCTTAAAGAAAGAACCTTCCCACTCCTTAATGACTTCATCCACTTTTTCTGTCCTGAAACAATAAAGCAAATGTATTTATAATTTTTTAGGCTATATTAGTTATCTGTCTTCAGGACTGCTTTTAAAACAGAGAGAGAAATGTCATCATAAAGTGTCGAGTTATTTTATATGGTACTGAGATATCAGGTTTCCTTTTCTTTTACAGTTTCATCCTCCAGAGAAGCTAAATAAAGGGTGAGGGTTCATTATGTTCTTGTTTTTGTACTTTTAGGTAGACATGGATACAAAACCACTGCTCCAAACACATTAGGCAGTTTGTTTCCAAGGAGAAAGTTTGGAATCCAAGCTCAAAAGTTTTGCAAGAAACCTCAGTACTGTAGTGGGCAGGACAGAATTCCTGCATCTGAAAACCTTCTGAATAGGGAGGAGAAAATCTAGTTTAGACTCAAACCTCAGAATGTGGAGCTATATTACATTAAAGAGAAAAAAGGGCAAAAGTAAAATAGGGAGAATTGAAAAGCCAGTTGATCCAGGAATATTGAGGCACCCAAATCCTGTTGATTCAATTCTCTATGTGTGTGTCAGAATTCAGATCTGAAAGTCAGGCTCTGAGGCCTCACCCAGCTGAGTAAACTGCACCTGGCAAAGTAGCCCTGTGCAGATCTGAGTGACTGTGTGATGAGCGAAGATCATGCACAAAAATAAACTTCAGCTGTGGGGTATGTCTGGTGGACCTTATAATGGCATTCATTTCTTCAGCAGCTGATGATGGTTCAGTGTTAGGAATGGCCCACTACAGTGTGTTTAAAGGTAACATTAAATTAGTCTACAAAAAAGCCTAAAGAGCAGCAGGAAACAAAAAAATTAAAATGAGGCAATCCAATGCTATTAAAGTGATTTCAGGTAAATAATACATCCTAACAGACTTTCACATGCCTACTTGGGAGCCAGGCTCTCCCTCCCCTGTTTGGGGAAACTTAGGAGTTTCCAAGGAGCAAGTTGGAGCAGCTGAGCCTGAATTTATGTGCATAAATATGCCCCAGGGGGACTTCCCAAATGTGGTCTGGCTCTTTGCTTTCAGCCTTAGCGAGATGAATTATTCATAGTTTCATTCTTAACAGAAGTAGAAATTACAAATCAGAAGCACCAGCATGGTATTGTTTGCTTATGAAGCCAATGCTAGTAAAAAGAACTTTTAAATGTAATGTATTGTTAAATACTGCCATTCAGTGCACCTTCAGGAGCTCTCACTGTGGTTCTGAAGCTCCTGGGCTATGTGGGCACGAGATAATAGATACCAAATAACGGAAAATTCAAAGCTACTGAAATGTAACCTCCACCCTTTACTTCCAATTATTATTTTGTGAAATTCCTGTTTATCTTACTGTACAGTGCCATGAGCTTCAGCACTTTTCTTCATGATATTTCCATCTAGGATTGCTTGTTTTGTCATCAGTTCCACCTTCTTTGGTTCATGCTTCTTTACACTCTCTGTAAAAGAATATGCAGGTATACACTGAGCATGCAGAAGGGCAAGGGCAGTACACAGGACCTGGAGGTACACTGGAAAAGGTCCTTTTTTAATATTCAGGAGTTTGTCACTAGTTGTGAACAGTTAGGGCCAAAATCCCTTAAGGAGAAGGTGTCTGAAACTCACCTGAAGGCAGCATAAAGGTGATTTTGCTAGTGCTGGGCTTTTTGTCATCCTTCTGGGCAGGTATTGAGCAACGGAACCTGTAAAAATAAAAATTATTAAAGACATCTAATAATATTGAATTACTTTAACTTCAAGCTTGTCCTATGAACAGCTGTGAAAAATTTAAAAATGTGAGAATCACGAGAAATTCTGTTTGATTGTGGTAACTGTTTGTTGGGATTTCTCATTCTGAGCCCAGAACTGGAAGAAGTTATTGACAATACCTGTGCAATTTCCTGCAGTGATCTGTCCTGGTCTGAGGCATGAACTCCCTGCCCGGCACTTCACGTGCGTGGACCGGCCTTGTATGCCTGGTCCTGAGGGGCCTAGTGACCTGCAGTGCCTCAAGTGAGCCTGCAGTGACTGTGCTGCTTTCTGCAATGTGTGTGAGACACTGAGTGCCAGAAACTCTGCAGTCAGTGAAGCTACCTTACAATGAAACCTTTTCTAAGGTTTTATACTGTAATTTTTTAATGATTAGTTCATGTATTTACAATTCTGATTATTTGACACCTTCAGAAATGGAAGACAAATTTGAGATCTTTTTCTCTAAGCAGCGAGTACCTGCTCTCTTCTTGCTCCAGCAGACTGCGATATGTTGCTATCTCCTCCTCCAGCTTCATCCTCGTGTTCAGGAGAATTTCATGCTCTCGAAGCTGTTTCTCAATTCCCCTTCTCACTTCTGATAACTCTTTCTCCAAGCATTCAATCTCACCTTCCAGATTTTGTAGCTGCATGTGGTACTGCTGCTCCGTGGCACGCAACGAACGTTCCAAACCCTTTTCCTGTGAAATATAAGTAATATTTTAAATTTGGAAAGTTTGTGTGTAAAGATGTTATACACGTACATGGTTTCATTAACAAACTGTGTATTTTTACATCAGTTCTTTTAAGATTATTCTTTAAGAACAGGAGTAAAGCTTTCAAGGTAATACTTTGGCTGAGAAATTTTCCAATAAAATCTGGTAATTTAAGATCAGATGAAAGTGGAGCCATGTCTTGCACAGCAATCCACTGCCTTGAGTTTACAGATCTCTGATTTTAAGTTAAACAATGTCCAGCTCAGTGCTATATGAAGTGCCTGTGTGCTCTTGGAGCTTTTCTGTACTGGTGAATTGAGCAAACTGCTGACATTTTATCATGAATGAATTGATAAATTTGGTCTATACAGTAAAAAAAAATCATAAACATGCTGTGAATTGGTAAGGCAGAATGACCAGGAGCTTGGTGGGGGAGTATAATGCAAGTATATGTTTGGGAGGTGTGAAAATGGGACACCATGTGTGTCTGGAGTGGCAGATCCTGCACCAGAACATTTGCTGGGTCAGTGTGTGTGAGTGAAGGCTCTGTGAGGAGCTGGAGCCCCCCAAAGCTGAGTGTTCCTGTGATGGGTTTCTGCTGTATGGTGGCTGTGACTGTCACAGAAATTGACTGGGGGATAGTTTACATCAAGGACAATACTTCTTTTTTCTGTGAGATTTCAAATTTCATTTCTGGCTCTTACCACAGCATGGAGAGACTCGATTTCGATCTGCATGTGGTGCCACTGCCGTCGGGCTTCGCACAGTTCTGCTCTGGCTGCCTTTAGTGCTTCTGCATCTTTGTCCATTCTTTTACTTGTACCTTCTTCTAACTAGAGGGGACATACAAAAGATAACAATATTAAAAATATTCAAATTATGATAATAAACCAGCAGATAAAAATACCTAGTTGGAATTTTTGTTAGAGTTGTGTAAATGTGTATAAGCTCACAGTGAGGAGTTAGTATCTTCTGTACTGTGTAGAGGGAAAGCCCTTATCCCACTGCGTTTGTAGGGAAGTGGTTGGGCATATCTCTATCCCTGGCACCTTTGCCTTAGAGGTATTCTCATACAAATTACCCAGTTGTACTGACACCTTACTCACATCTGGAGCAAATGGGCTTAGAGGAGGTGCAGATGGTTCAAGCTTCCAAGTTTGAATAAAGTGCTTTGATTTTAATGTATTTTTGAGTTCAGGATTTTCTTTTTCCTTTTATCCTATTAAAAATAGTTTTTAAAAACCAATCCTGATGACGTGTGGGGTCATTTTAGATTTAGACTTATCTTTGATTTCAATAGTATATTCCTGCATGTAACTTCCAGAATGATTGTTTGGCTTATGGAAGTTATTTTTCTTTTTGGTTTCTGAGTTTCCCTGCAAGTGGTGAAGATGCCATAAGCCCTTGAAACAGCACCTGCTCATTCACATGTTTTACTGCTTTATGCAGGTTCTTATGATGACATCGACTCTAAGAAAGAATCTCTTTAATTCAGTTCTTATGAACTAAGGAAAATAAGGGGTTTGTTCCCCTGTACATACTGATCTATTGCAACTTTACCAGGCCACCATTTTTGTGAAGAATCTAGATTTGGCTCATCCACAAGTGAACCCCCAATGTTCTTTGCTTCTCCTTTCTTGCCTGGGTGCTGCAGAATTTGTGTGACAGGATCAAACCAGTGTGCATTGGCTGCTTTGTGCCAACACAAAGATAAACTTGGCTTCCCTGATGGGTGTGCAGCTGCTGTGTGTCTGGCACTGCTGGTGGATCAGCCAGGCTGCAGCAGCGTCTGGCCTGTCCTTAAAACAAACCTCTGGGATTCTTCCAATACCTGAGTACAAGGTGACAATACCTGATTTCCCCCTGAATTTCTTTACATTTGATGGCTCAAAATTGTTTTGCCATTTGATTTCAGTTGGGTTTAGAGCTGCTTGTATGTAAATCCCTAACAGCAGCATTGTGTGTTGGTAACATTTAATCAAACTGTATGAGAGAACAATTGATATTTGCTGAAGAGCAGAACATAGTTTTTACTGTGAGCAATAGAAAATAGTTGCTGCAAAGGTACAGTTTTCTTTACTAGAGGGCTAAAAATGTCAAAGATTGCTGTATATAAAAGGATTCTCTTCAGGATTCTTTTTTCCTCTGAGAAACTACATGGAGCTAGAGGTTACCATGTTACAGCCTATGTCATCATCCCTTAAATCCCAGCAATAGCCCGGCTGCAGGGACAGAAAAGCATCCTGATGAACTACACAGCATTCATTCAGCGTGAATCCATACCCTTAACAAAATCTATTTCCGATTCTTCTAGTTCACATCTTACTGCGGTAAAATCCACATCCCTTCCCCGAAAATCTGCTGCATTGAAAGAAATTACTGTACCTCATAGAGGCTGCGGGAGGAACTGTACGGCCAGGGAATGGCTCCGTACTCTGCAAGGTGTGTGGCTGTGAGGAGGCATTACCTGCGTCCTTGCTGAGCTGACGGTCTTTATCTGATTTCGGGTGATGAGCGATTCATACTTTGCCCTGATCTCTCGGCGGAGCCGAGCCGGCTCCATCCTCCTCCTCCTCCTCCCATCCTCCCCGGCTCCCGGCTCCGCTGCCGGCGGCGCGGGGCTGCGGCCGCGGGGCCGTTAAAGCGGCAGCGGCCCATTTCGGGGAGCGCGGGGGGCTCAGAGCCTGTCAGCCCGTCCTGGCAGCAGGTTAATGCAGCAAAGCATAGCACTAAAATAGCTATTCCTAAATTATGTGCCGAAATGAATATATCAGTGTCTTAATGTTTTTGTCCCACTGTAACTGTGGGGTTTTATAACCTCGGAAATGTGAGGGTAAGAGAGAGAAAGCAAAGGATAAAGTTGCAGCTGCCCAGCATGAAGTGCGCTGGCAGGAGGACATGGAAGGGCAGAGTCTCCTAGCAGCATGCCTGGATTGTTGGCAGTGCCGCTGGCAGGTGCCTCCACCATTGTTAGGGATGTCACAGAATTTCCATCCCTGAAGGTGTTTGAGACTCAGTGAGATGAAGCCTCGGGTGTCTGACCTGACCCAGTGTTGAGGACTGTCCTGTTTCAGAAACTAGCTGGGCATCCTCTCACCCAACACAGTGGTGGGTTTATGGGCAGAAACACACAAGGAGGGAGAGGAACCAGCACTAAGGGTGCACAGTACTGGTGCAGCTTGTGGTAAGGGCTTTGGCTCCTCTTTTGCAGAGGGCAAAGTTCTGGTGCATGTACACTTCAGACACATCACTGCTGTCAGAAAAAGGCTCTCTGACTGTGTTTCAGTACCTGTGCCAGGTGTTGGTGTGTTCAATACACACAACATGCAATGTGTGTGGGGTTCTTACCCCTTTCCTGACAGCTCCCAGGTAGGTCCAGCACAGGCTGTCTGCTGTGCTGTGCTTCTTCATTTCCTGGCTCACTGGAGCACTGTGATCCCGATGATTTTGTCTGCTAAGAACAGCTCTTACCTATTTCATTTTGCCTCTTGCTTATTCATTTTTTTCAGTAGTGCACAATATCAGATATGCAGTAAAAAAATGTCTGATTCCAATAAAAATTTAAAATTGCCAAAGAGAGAAAGGCATTTTAGACTCTAAATGAAAATATACATCAATGAAATGATAAAAAAGGCAGAAAACTTTTACAAAACATGCATCTTTTTGGAAGCCAAAGTATTGTACCACTTAAAAGTCTCCTGCTGTGAAAAGGCTTTCCTATTCTTGGCTGTGTCTGCTGGCACATGTGAAAGGATCCTGTGTTTGGATTTTATTTTCCTTAGCTGACTGTCTTCCAGTTGACCTGGACTGAGATGGAAAGGTTTTGTTGTCCACTCTCTTTTCTACAAGTGTCTCAATTGTCCTTGTTCTATGTAGTTCTAAACCCAAAATACTGGCAGTGTTTGTCACTGATGGGATGAGAACAGTTACGTAAGAAAACCATTAGGAATCCATCAAACACAAGGTATTGCACCTGGGATGGTATAAACTAATGCTTTCTTTTAATATCTTTTTTTTTCAGGTGTAAACGGAACACCTGGCTATGAGATCCCTGAAGGCTAAAGGTAGGTAGGTATAAGCAATTGCATATTTCCTAAGATTTATGGAATTTTGAATTCTAGCTGCTTTCAATGTTCATATTTCGTTGCTGGCTCACCACACAAGTGGGGGGTCATGGAGAGTGAAGAGACATTAATACCTTAAAGCTTGTTGAGTCCTTTTTATTAATGATGAAAACTGGAAAATGAGGTTAGAGCAGCAAATTTATTTTATCTATTGATTACTAAAGATTATAAAAAGCCAAATCTGATTAAATGTGTGCTTCATATTTCTGGTTATTGAACAGAGATTTGATGATATTTTTAAAGAACACCGTGGAAATCATACAAGTAACGCTGATAGAGTGAAGCAGGAAATATATTGCATATCTGCAAGGAATGAAAGTGCCAACTTTGTCTTATCAAAAGATTCTTAGTACAAAGCCAAACGTTTTATCACTTCATACAAAAGAATAAAATTATTTATCCATTTTGGCTTGGAGCAAAAGGATCCTTTGCCACATCAGATTGTGCCTCATATCTTCTCTTCAACTTCCTTAACGTGGGATGCAACAACTTTTCCGTCTACTACTTCTTCAACAATTGTCTTGATCTTTCTAGTTTTGGTTGGATCTAAACATCATGAACAAAACAAAAAATATTTATCAGTGTGTTAAAAATGATAACCCAAAGCAGCACATGACCAGGTGCCTCCTTTTCTTTCAAATTGGCTTCTGATTATAATGAGCTCTATGATGTAGTTAAACAGGATAACATGAATTATTTGATTTATAAGAATGACTTTAGAAACAAAATTTTGTTCAATCAAAATTAAAAAAAAAAAAAAAAAAAAAAAAAATCAAACCTACCCTGAGAAGAATCCAGTGATTGTGTTTGAGATTTGGACCCTGTCAGGGGTGAGCTTTCAAATGTAACTGCCTGTCCAGCGCTCCTAAAAGGGAATCGGAGACATGCACTATTGCAGGATGTTCGATAGGATTGGGATAAATTCCCTTTTCATGGTGACATTGATAGATTATTTAAATACTGAGCAGAATAGCTCACTCTCCTCAGTCACAGTGATATTTCAGATCACTGTATGTGCCTTACTGTCGTTTGGAGAACGTTCCACTTATTTTACATCTTTTTTTCCTGGAAAGGATTTTGCTACAGAAAAGAAACCCAAGGAGATATTTTGTGTCAATAGTCCCTTACACAAACTCGCCATCCAGCAGGCGCCGGTAGGTTTCAATCTCCATTTCCAGACGAGTCTTGATGTCTAGGAGCTGTTGGTACTCTGCGTTCTGGCGCTCCATGTCAGCCCTGACCTGGAAAAGCTGGGACTCCAGGTTCCCAATCTGCATTTGGATTTGTGACAGCTGAGCGCAGTAACCACCTTCCGTTTCTGCTAAAGTGTCTTCCAAGGATTTTTTCTGTGTAAGGATATTTAATAATATTTGGTTAAAGAAAAAACCTCTTTACAAAAACAAAACCAACTGAAGTAGTTTAAGGGAGTGAGTACAGCTGCATTACTTAGAAGGTTTTATTTTCTTTTTGAAAACACCAGTTTGAAAACTGTCCTTTGTGCCTTCCCTAAATGTGATGTAAAAACTCATCTGCTTTGTGACATGCTCTCTGCAATCCAGTTAGATATATTACTGCTATTTAGGAACTAATAGAATATAGGATTTAATTGGAAATAAATGCAAATTCTCAATTCTATGGAATAGGATAAAGTCTAAAAAGACTTTTGAAGTTGCCGAATTGGCCCTGAGCAGTCAGCAGCTTCCCTAGAACGTACCATGGCAAGCTGTGACTGCAGCTCTATTTCCAAGCTCTGGAGAGTCCGTTTTAGATCCGTGATCTCGCTCTTTCCCGACTGGAGCTGCTCAGTATGGGTGGAGATTTCCCTTTTCAGCTCCCCGCTCTGAAATGACAAGGAAGAATGGGGTGTAATTTTACTGTTCCAAGTATAGAACTAATTTTCCCATGCATTTTGCTGAGTTTGCTCTCTCTGGTTGTTACTTTTTCATTGAACCACGCCTCGGCCTCTTTACGGTTTTGCTCAGCAATGACTTCGTACTGTCCCCTCATGTCATTCAGAAGCTTGGTCAGGTCAGTCCCTGGAGCAGCGTCCATTTCCACGCTGACTTGGCCAAATTCACTGCTTTGGATGCCCTGAAGCTCCTGGAGAGATTGAAAATAAAGAGAAGGTTCTGTTAACAAATGGCAAAATAGTTCTACCAAAATATATGTAAAGAAATATATGTGATATAAATTCTGTTTCAACAAGGATCTGTAGCTTGTTTCTTGCACTCTTTCACTTAGAAATCTCAAAAAATAACAGCAAACAAAACCAATAATGAAATCTAAGAACTCCCACTGGGTTAAATAAGGGAGTAATTTGATGTTTTGCTATTTCATGTGTCTTGTTATGAATTCACAAAGGAAAAAAATAACCTCTTCATGATTCTTCTTGAGATAAGCCAGTTCTTCATTCAGGCTTTCAATCTGCATCTCCAGATCTGCCCTGGTTATGGTCAGCTCATCCAGGACTCTGCGCAGACCATTGATGTCGGCCTCCACACTCTGCCGAAGAGCCACTTCATTCTCATATCTGTGCATAAAGGGATAAATATTATTTCTTACATGTCCAGTGAGGTGAAATGCAAACTATTAATGTATTTTATTTTAGTTTTAATATGAAAACTTAATACACAAAATTATTATAACATTGTTTAGTAATTGTCTTACAAGTATTCTACAAGGAAAGAGCTGTTAATACAAAAGAATTTTTTCCTTATGATATTGGTAAGAGTTTTTGTAGCATTAAGATATCCCTACTTCAGTCTGAAGTCATCAGCAGCGAGTCTGGCATTATCAACCTGCAGAATGATCCTCGCATTGTCGATGGTTGCATTGATGATCTAGAATACAGTGTTCAGAGAATATTGTTACGGCCCAAAGGCTTCATGGTTTTGTAATGGCTTTAAACTTTGTGTTCTACAAGGGTTTGTAGAACTGCATTCCGACACTGCCTTTTCCTTCATTCAGATTAGACAAATCACTGTGTGACACAGCTACAGAGCTGCTTTAATGTACAGGAAAAATTCAGCACATGTCACCAGTGCAAGGTGACAAAGGTGACTCCAAGCGTCAGTACCAAAGGATAAATGTGCTCTTGGTTTCCGAAAGAAATTTGTCATTTTCATTCATACTATTAAGTGAGTTACAAATATAAAGATCCATTAAATACATTGCTTTGCTACCTTGTTTCGAAGATCTTCAATGAGTGGATAGAATTTACTGTAGTCATTCCCAGATCCAGGGGTGCCAGTGCCAGGGCCACTTTTCTCATACCACTCACGGATTTTGCGCTCCAGCTCGGTGTTGGCATCCTCCAGAGATCTCACTTTGTCCAGATACGCAGCCAGACGGTCATTGAGGTTCTGCATGGTCTCTTTTTTTGAGCCAGAAAGAATGCCACCATCGCCAGCACCAGCAGCACCAAGCCCACCTCCAAAACCAGTCCCCGAGCCACCACCAAAGCCACTTCCAAAAGCAGCACCTGAACTGCTGCCGAAACCACTTCCCAAACCTCCCCCAAAACCACTGCCTAAGCCACTTCCGTAGCTACCACCCAAACCACCTCCAAAGCTTCCACCAAAGCCACTGCTTAAGCTGCTCCCAAATCCTGGACCTGAGCTGCCCCCAAAGCCCCCACCGAAGCCAGAGCCTGAACCCAACAGAGAAACTGCACCAAACCCCCCGCCAGACCCCCCACCAAGCCCAAGCCCACTGCCACCAAAGCCTCCTCCACCACCAGAACTGGACATCCTCAGAGATCCCCCTCCAAACCCGCTCCGAGAGGAGAATTGCCGGGACCCGCCACTTGTGCGCATGGAAAAGGCCATGGTGCTCGAGGTGCCTGGATCTGCCCCGTGGAGGATACAAGACAGAGCAGTGCAGAGTGAGAGCAGGGTCAGCTTTATAAAGGGACAGCAGTGGGTGTTTCAGGAAGAGTCCCCACCTCCTGGGGAGTGCTTTCACTCTCTCTCTCTCCCTTCTGTTTGGAGGAAATGTCAGTTTAGTATGTTCTGACCAACCGAAATGATACGTGCCAACCGAAATTGCCAATGGGAGTGGAAATCTGGTGCCCTCCAGGTATTTGTATGAGGGGAAATGGGTGGAGTGGAGCTGAGACATCACGATTGTGTTCTGCCATGTGCAATGGAGCACAAAAAGTTCTTTTCACATTTAAATCCCTCCTAAATAATTGTTTTGTCATTGCAGATTCAGTGCTTCCTGGGTTTGGGGCTGTTATTACAGGAGTTTGCTAAGAGTGATCCCTTTGATCCCTGTTTCCCAGTGTGTGTGGGAGGAATGTCTTTCTTTTCATAATGCTCTTACTGGCAGGAGCCTCTGCTGGATTAGTGCTCCTGGATGCTTGATAGGAAGTAAAAAAAGGGACCATCAGGTGTCCAAGGACACATGGATGTTCAGTGAGCTGCAGGGTGATCATTAATATCAAAACATAAATATACTTATACCCAGTAGGATTTGGAATTGGGTTTATACCCTAACCCTTTCATCATTGAAATACCTTAGAGTAATATGTGTATAGCCTATAGCATATAGTCTATAGCATGTAACAGTTTGTACTTCAGAGCTGAGAACTGACCATTGTGTCTGCTAAATAGTTTGCTGTTACCTCAAAATATGAATTCCGACTTCTGTATTTGGCGCTTTTTATAATACAAATTTAAAGATCAAATGTAGCACCTCTGGGTGCAGGTTTGGGCATGGAAGCCCTTCCAAACCAGTGTATTTTTCTTTGAAGTTATTTTGATAAATGGAAAATTGTTTTTCCTTTGTCTTGGCTTAATTATATGATTGGATTTGTCAACTGAAATGTGTTAATTTTTGATTTATCCACACCCAGGAGCATGGGGTGCTTTTGGGGCAGAAAGGAGCGGAAGATCAAAGGTCTAAGTAAAGCATTTCTGTGGAAATGAGCTGATAGCCTGGTCTCAGTGACTCGGGGCAGTGAAAGCAGAGGATTAGTTCTTTGGCAGCTGTTTAGGTACAGTAAATAGCTCTGGACAGGTGAGATTTCTTAGGGAAGAGCTTTGTGTGTTTATGTTCTCAAGAGGAAAATGTAAACTCCTGGGACTGAGGATCCAGGTGTGGCACAGGGGCCTCCCTATGGGACAGGGAACACTATTTGCACAGAAAGTTTTGAGAGAGATCATTTCAAATATATTCTTATTGATAAAATATCTTGGCTTGCTATAGTCCCTGGTGACATAATCATTCACAGAGCATGAAAGGTATCCAATAGGCTTCTTCAATTTATTTTTTCATGTTAATTTATTATGAAAAGCAAATTGATACGTCTTATTAAA
This sequence comes from Coloeus monedula, assembly GCF_965178545.1. Taxonomy (NCBI): domain Eukaryota; kingdom Metazoa; phylum Chordata; class Aves; order Passeriformes; family Corvidae; genus Coloeus; species Coloeus monedula. The sequence continues at coordinate 4,318,734 of NC_138806.1, read as the reverse complement.
ATCAGGTTTTAATGAAGTGAAGCTGCTTTGTGTTTGAGTGGGAGTTCACATTCAGAAAAGATGGGATGAATTGATGTCTTAATGTATTTTAAAAACCTAATACTTCCATTTTTATCTCTGTTGGAAGCAATTATACATTTATACCAGGCTGACTTGATTTTCTTTCATCAAGGTACTTAGTCACTATGTAAGTAGACCCAAAGTCTTTTATGTTGTAACTTACAGATTTTTATTAATGCTCCCCCACAATAACAACAACAACAATTGTTTAAGATTTGATAATTTGGCATTTTTCAACCCTTTAGGTTTGGGGTGAATTAGATCAGATTCTTTATAAATCTTTTAGTTTTGGCATCAGCTCCAGGAAACTCAGAGGTGTCTCCTCCGCTGGTGCCATTTACAACTTCTCTTCAAACTCTCTGACCTCAGAGGAGACAACCTTGCCATCAACCACCTCCTCAACTATTGTCTTGATCTTCTTAAGTTTACTTGATTCTGTTAAGGAAATTGAAAAGAGAATTAATTAAATGCAATGTACATCAACAAAATAATGCTGCTGCAGTAGTAGCAGTTGATGAGGAAATAGCAAAAAGCATCTTCAACCCACAGGTACTTGAGGTAAACTTTTGCAGTGTGCAGGGTGTGGCTTCTCCTCTTTTGGAGATTGAGTATGTTGCCCATAGACTGTAGTGGACACTGGGTTCAATAACTCTCTACCAATCTTGATAGCTTTGCTTCAGTTTAGCACAGACTTGTAGACCTAAAGCCTTGGGATAGACTTACACCAAATTGGAAATTTTTGCTATGAAACTGGGTATGTAATGCGGGAGCCTCAGTCTCCCTGTGCCGCCAGTAGGGAGAAACAAATCCTTCTGCAGTTCTCCAGAGGGGAATTCAGTAACTCTCTGTTGTTCTCTTGGCTGTGTGAGGACTCACAGAATCACAGAATGGGTAAGGTGGGTCTGTGGATTTACACTGGGCACCAGAATTGTATCTATAAACCCAGGTTTTATAGTCCCTATAGGGTAACCATACAGTTGATTGCTTTCTTGATGTGAGATCCCACTGGATGATTATTTGCTCTGAAGCTGTTGTTTTACATCAGGCTAATCATTCCATAACATTTCAACAGGCAACCATCAAAACAGAAAGAAGTTGGTGGGACATACCTTTTTCAAGCTCTAGTATTGATGTCATTGGTTCTAAATTCCTGTTCAAATTATAAATTAGAAAATGTAAATATATGGCAACTCATGTATTGAAGAAACATCCTTGTGCATTTCCTGTGTGTTTGATCAGGACAGCTAATCCCCTTTCATCAAGACATTTAACCAGGAGATAACTCAGTAGAATGAGTTCTCTCAGTTAAAGTGAAACTTGCTAAGCATAAGCTGTAGCTGCAGTTAATCTGCAGACTCATCTCTGCAATGCCAGGACTTCATCCTACTCAGGTACACCCGATCTAGTTCCTGAGCCAGAACAGCTGAACAGGTAGAATCTGGGGGGAAGTTCCACTCTCTGCTTAACCCACACGGACAAGTTGATCCAAAACTGCATTACTGGTGTTCCTGGCATGTGAACATCTGCCCAACTCCCCAGCTCACAGAGTGACAGTCTGTAGGCTGGGAGAGCCCACCTCAAAATTCCACAGCAGCTTCAGCAGCCCAGCCTGAACGGCAGCCTGCTCTGATTCTCTGGCTCAGAACTGGGCAACAGACTTGCCCACCCCAAAGCAGTTGGAGAGAGGCAGATTTGACACAAAACCCAAACCAACATGCAAAGCCATGTGTATGCTCACCTGCTTTCCTCTCCCTCCAGCAGCTGGCGGTACGTGGCAATCTCCATCTCCAAGCGAGTCTTGATATCCAGCAGGGTGCTGTACTCATTGTTCTGAGCCTCCATGTCAGCTCGGAGCTGCCTCAGCTGAGCCTCCAGACTGGAAATTGCTCCCTGTATCTGGGCGAGTTGATAACTGTACCGTGCTTCTGTTTCAGCCACAGAGACTTCCTGGGTCTCTTTCTATAGTCCATGGGAAGAACAGAGACATGTCATTCAGAAGATACATTTTTCTGTTAAAATAACATTTTGATTGTAAAGCCCCTCATTCCTCTATTTATCTGTGTAACTCTCTGCTATCCATAGTCCTTATTTTGCTTTTTGTTATTTACCATGGTCAGCAGGGACTGTAATTCCAGCTCCAGGCTCTGGAAGAGCTGCCTCCGTTCCATGACCTCTTTCCTTTGGACCCCCAGCAGTTCAACATTGAGGGCAACTTCCTGGTTCAGTTCTGCTGTCTGGAATGAGGAATGGAGGGACTGTGAACTGCAGCCAGGCATGACCGAGGCTCTTGCTGATATTTAAGCAGTTGACTTTACCTGCTTTTCAAAATGTTCTTTGGCTTCTTGGCGGTTCTTTTCTGCCATTTCTTCATATTGCTTTCTCATGTTTTCCATAATAGCTGCGAGATCAATGCCGGGAGCAGCATCTACCGCCACGTTCACGGAGCCACTCGCCTCTTTGCGCAGCCTGTCACGGTCCTGCAGCATGGGGACTGTGTTAGCATCAGCTGCAGGGAGCTGTCACTCCTGGGCATTGGACACAAACTCAACATCTACACACACAGGACTAATCCTTAATAGTACCTCGGGGCAGGACAACTTAATCACCTTGTAAATACTGTTTAGTGTACCTCATCTTAGAACAGTTTACTTACTTTATAGCAATAAATGCTATATCATAGATAAATGTATTATAAGAATTATTTCCTCCCAACCAGACCCATGGAATGAGGGCAGAAGTCATGGCTCCCATTTGTGTACTTTTTGGGGTAGCAATTCCTAAACTAAATATTATTCTTAGAGAAAACCTTCCCTCATTCATTTCTGGAATGGAGGAATGTTCAGCCTTTGACCCCTGACAGCTTAGATGTCCCTTAATGCCACACATAGTTATGCTGCTTCCAGGAAGGACAGAAGTGCTTCCTAGCGAGGCTGTTTGTGTTTGCCACTCAGAACCCCTCTCCCTGGCAGTGCTCAGCTGCTCTCACCTCCTCATGGTTCTTCCTAAGGAAAACGAGTTCCTCAGTTATATTCTCAATCTGGGACTCCAGGTCAGATTTCGTCAGAGTCAGGTCGTCACGGACACGGAGCAGTCCGGTGATGTCGCTCTCCACACTCTGCTTGAGCAGGTGTTCATTCTCAAACCTGTCCAATAAGGTGCCTTTTGTCATCATTGGAATGCAACAGTTTGGTGTAAATGTTAGAATCAGTAATTACGACCATCATTGTGAAATTTTCATTAAACTGAAATTGAAAAATGTTCACTTCTTGGCACAGATTCCAATAAGTGGAAGCTTTCCTAAATAAGAGGAGCATGAAAGAGAATAGATACAAAATCATGGAACTTACTTGAGCCTAAAGTCATCAGCAGCCAGCTTGGCATTGTCGATCTGCAGGACAAGCCCGGCATTTTCCATCTGGGCAGCAGAAATCTAAAGGGAATGGTGGACAAGCAATGAAAGTTTGCACTCAAGAAAGCCACATTCAATCCTTTCCTGTGAATGAATACTGTAAATGGGCTTCATCCTGCTTCATTTCAGCTGTTTGTTAGCTGGGTTTAAAACTAAGTTCTGTCTGAAGTGCATGAAAGGAGTTAGGGATGTTCAAAAGGGAAATTGTCCTGTCACAACATAACAGTATTGAATAGTTGGGATGAACTGCTCTCTGAAGGAATCTGCTTTAAAATGCTGGGAAGTAGAACTGATAAAAAATAACAGAGGAAAGATTGAAGGAAATTCTGGAAACATGATTTGACAAATATGTCAGCTGATTGCTGGGAATATTTCATTGTTGCCGGTGGTAATTTACTATTTTAAGTAGTGATCTTTAATTTTTTTCTGAGCATTTGTCCTTCTTTTCTAAACACCAACTTTGGAATAGACTGTTACTAAACTATATTTAAATACATAGATTACCATTAGTACTTTCTCTAATTAAAGCCACCTAGGCAAATATCATAGAACTAGTTAATTTTGAGTCAAAGATTTTTCAGGTATGAGATTACTTACCACTGCAAGCATATATCTGGTATTACAAGTGACGTAAAATCTGTCACTAATTTGTAGATGCTCAAAATTGAACTTTTTTTTTCCTCAGCTGGGCCAGTTACAGTTTGGAAAAGTACATTTTCTACAGCAGATTATTCTCTCTCTCACTGATAATTGCAATTCCTATATTTATAGAGGGCTCTACGATCTCTTTATTATATACTAATTATTACCTTATTTCGGAGTTCTTCAATTGTTTTGAAGTAGGAGCTGTAGTCCTGCCCTGCGCTTTTGGTGTTCTTCTCATACCACTCCTTGATCTGCATCTCGATCAGGGAGTTTGACTTCTCCAGCGAGCGCACCCTCTCCAGGTACGCAGCCAAACGATCGTTCAGGTTTTGCATAGTTGATTTTTCATTGCCAGCGAGCAGCACATCGCTACCAGTGATGCTGAGCTGGGAGCTCCCTCCGAGGCCTTGGCCAGAGCTGATGCTGGTCGATATGCGGGTGCCATAGCCCCCAGCTCCCCCGTAGACACTGGGTGCCTGGATCTTCTGGATGGACACTTTCCTGGAGGTCAGACTACTGACACTGGGTGCCGAGGACTGGAGATGGCTGCTCATACCCCACTGGATGCTGCGGGTGGAGAATGCCATTTGTGCTCTTTGTCTTCTGGACTGAAGCAGGTAAAGTAGCACAGATAGAGATGGCAGCGAGGAGCTGAGTGTGCACTGTGCACCTTTATACCAGGTCCAAGAGGAAGCACAGTGGCTGGAAACCCCACCTCTGTTGACGCAGAATTTCACTGGTATCAGCACAAAGAGCACACAGGATATTGCCCCCCCCTCCCCATAATTTAAAGGGGTTTTCATCTGTTCATCAGTGTTTGAGGAACACTCCCTGGATAGTTTGCTTGCTTTGTTATTTTGTATAACAGATAAACAAAAAATGATCTGTTGAATCATTTATAACCATGTACCTGCAGACAATCCTCTTGGTAGCCCTTTGGAACAAATGAGTGGGTTCTTAGCCCCCTATGCAGTGCATTAATTTAAAATGAGAGTTGCCTCTTGTATGTGACAAGAGACTTAAAATATTTATATTTCTGTTGAGTAAGCAATAACTTGGGCCTCAGGACGGTCTAGAACAGTGTATAAATTATTAGAAAGGAGGCAGATGTACTACCATGTGAATCATTTTGTAGTAAGCACAAACCAACATCTACACTGCCAGTGGAGAGTGGAGGCTGTTGCCATCAGCTTGGATTGGATATGCATTTGTCTGGTATTAGAAAACCCTTGCAAGTGGAATTCGAGCTTTCAGTACAGCTGAGACTACCAAGTGGGAAGGGTATTTCTTTGCCCTTAAGTGAGGTAGGAGGAATGAGAATATTGGAAACCTTCACACCCCCCTGTGCATCACATGTGAGATGCTGAAGTCTGCGTGGCAGGAAGCGTTGCGTTCCAGCTTCCAGCAGAACAAGCCTCCAGCCCTCCTCCGTGGCTGAAGTTGAAGCAAAACAAGTTTCCCTCCTGCCTCATCAATATTCCAGAGACCACCAGCTAACAAGTGCCATGCTGGAGGGGTCTGTCCCCAACCCAGGGGCTCAGGTCATTAACAGGAAACCAGCTGCCTTTGCATGGCATGAAGAAACCCAACAGCCCTACTGCTGATCGTGCAGAGGCTCCTGAGTTGACTGTGCTGTACACTTGATACAGAAAGTGCATGGAGAATTTGGAAAGCAAGGAGAGAACCTGATTGCTGAGGGGTTGTTAGTGCTGCAGGAGAGCAGGTGGCAGGTGAGTGTCGGGACAGTGTGGAGGTGCAGCTTCTGGGGCATTGCACTGACAGCGCTTATGTGTGTTACTGTCAGGTAGAACAATGAGCACATATGGCTTGTGTTAGTGAGAGCAGCTGCTGTATGTACTGATCTCCCAACCTTGGGGCAAAGAAATTGGTGAGACACTGAGCTTTGAAGGCATTGAACTGTGTATTGGAGGCACCTTCAGGTTTCTGAGAGCATCCAACCCAGAATATTAGGGAATCAGTACTGCCAAGTTTTTTCAGTTACTGTGCTAGGGATTAGTCTAACTGGTCTTGGCTCAAGTCAGAGAGTTAAACTGTTGTATTTGGCTATTCTGGAAACACAGCTTCCAAACCAAAGCAATCAGTGTGCAGGGCAGGATTTTTTTTCTAGGAGGATGCTGTGGTGTATCTTTGGACCTTGAACTTCTTTGGGTGTAACTTGTAATAAAAAAACCTTTATGAGATGTGAAACCAAAGTACACTGGCCATGACATTTGGTGTGTCATTACAGAGACTCAAGGTACGTTGTCTTTTGTCCATTGAAATTATTCCGGCTGAGTAAGAATTACACATTTTAGTAGAGCAGAGCTTACACCTTTAGAATGTAAGAGAAGTACAGAAGAGATCCTGCTGTTTTTACATCCCTTGGCCCTATATCTCACTGCCTAGATCTCTGCAGGATTTTGTGGCAGTCTACTTAAGAGGAAACATTCCGCATTGTCTTCTCAGTATTTACTAAAATTAGTTTTCATGTTACCTTGGTGATATTTTTTCTAAACATCATTTGGAGGTTCTATTTTTTCATTTAGTGAGTAAATGAAAAAAGAAGTCAGCGATCTGAATTAAAGTGAGCATCAGTCTTAGGTCACACATTATGGCTGTGCTGCTTTTGTTCAAGCTGGACCTCCAGCAATTATTTTTTTCTACACTGTTAAGCAGAAGTGTTTGAGATGTATGCAAGGGGAAGCACCGAGCAATGGCATCGTGCAAACCTGATGTGAAAAGATATAAGGCTGAATTTTCTTAGTGTTCTTTTTGTTCTTATCCCTACATTGTTTACTGACAATTTTTCTGGTCTTATTTTATATATGCTTCTATACCCTCCAAAAAGCTAGAATATTTGCTAGGATCAAGATAGGTTCACACCAGAGGTGAGGTTTTCTCCTGGTTTTGGTTCAGTACACTTTTTTCCATGAAACATATCTTGACTGGTTGTATCAATCACTGGAAACTGCCAGAGGGAGCCCTGAAACTGGAGCCATGGCAGTGAGGGGAGGGCGAGGCCCCAGACGGGCTGGAGGGCAAGGGGCTTCTCAAGGCGTAAGTTGGGAGTGGCCTTGGCCTCCTCTACCCCTGGACTATGCCCAGAAATTATCTGCAAGAACATGGGCTGCCTCATTTTTATTTATTTTTTAATTTTATTGGTTGTAAGAATAAGTTATCCAAATAGATACTGGGCAACCTAAAAATCTATTGTCCAGTACTGCAGTTTTGGTCAGCATTGAAAAAGTGCTGTAACAGTTTGCTGGTGCTTTAGCTCAGCACAGCAGTTTCAGCTCCAGATTTAGTTGTGGGAGCTGTAGAGCACAGTCTGTGGATTCACAGGTAACACTTCCCTTCAGCGATGTGCTCAGTCAGAGGGGAATGGCTGTAGACATAATAAAACATTTATAGCGACACTTACGAATTGTTTGATTTCATGAAGAAATGTCACCTGTGTGGCAGAAGTTTAATGTGCATTAGAGGGCCATGGAGATAAGTCCTGCAGGGCTCTGATAATGTGGATACCATTCCATCTGACTCACCTGTGCTAACCAGCCATGGGCAACCAGTCTGGAGCATTCAAGGAAAAAGACACACCCAGCTGTGGGTCTGTATTTCTGCTGCCTTTAGGTGGAACAGATGCTTTTCTTTTGGCTGACTGAGACTGAAATAAAGCAAAGTCTTTTAGCAGTCTGTAGAGATGGTCCATTCTAGGAGTGAAATCCAACACCCTTTTGTTGGTCCCTGTGTTTGGGTTTAGCATCATTACAGTTTGCTTTGGAAAGATCAGCACTACAGTCCTGAAAAGATGTCTGCTGTGCAAAGTGCATTCAAGGGAGATGCATTCAGTGTTCAATGTTCCAGCCATATTCCAGTATTCAGTGTTTCTGGGTCTGAGATGTTCCCCTCCTTCTCTTCTTAATTACCTTTGCACCTCCTGTTAATGCCAATGCCTGTGAAGCCTGCTCTCTCCAAGGAGCAAAGCCAAGTGCTTTATGCTTTGCTGAATGGGATCAGAGGAGAGAAAGTTCTGGATGATGTCACCAACTCATCTGGATTCACCTAAGCCCTGAACATTTGCAGCTCAAGATCTTACACTGTCTGTCTCACATATTTTTTCCCCTCATTTCCCTCTCCTTTTTATCTTTTGTCCAATGAAAATATCTCTGTCATCAAACCACTGCACCTTATTTCTTTCTGCTTGGAGCTTTGACCAGAGGGGTAAGTTAAAACATTACTTTACATATTTATGGTACTTAGAGAGGTGCTCCAGCTCCTGGAGTGCATAAGGCAGTGTGTGGGTTCCATCCCTCCCCAGCCACAGGTGGAAAATGAAAGTCAGGAGCTGCCTTTCCTGTCTCAGCTGCTCTCCTAGAACAGAATCAGATCTCAGTGCCAACAAAAACAGCTCCAGGCCACACAAACGAACCTTCTCTTTTTTATCCCCCAAAAGTGCCATTAAGATCAGCTTTAACAAGGACTGCTGGCAGATCTCTCTCTCTCTTGGAAAAGCCCCGTGCAACTGAAGTGTCAGGGAAATGAGGAAACCAGTGAACTGGAGAGAATTTCAGCTTACTGACTCAGGTCCATAATGCTGGAGTAGTTCAGTATCTATGAAAAGTATTTCATATTTATATGATTCAGGAGGCAAATACAATTTCCATGGCCGTATGCAAATATAAGCACACACTGATCGTACACCATAAAAGATATGTACAAACACACTGTATTGCATATGTTCACATCTGTGTAGATGTTTTTATTCATTTAAAAAAAATCCTTGTGGTTTCGGGAATCTCACTTGTGCCACACTTGGAGCCCCCAAATCAGAAGAAAAACTCAATTTCCTCCCAGGGTATGATTGCATTCAAAATGCCAGGAGGTGCTTGGGTAGAGGCACAGCTGCAGCTTCTTGTTTGGGGACCACTCTGGAATATCATCCTTTAGTGCATTCCAGCGATCCCACGGCATCCCCACTCCAGGGATTTGTACAACCAGGAGCAAGCTATCAGCTGCTTGGAAGCCAAAACACCATCCCAGCGTCCAGATCTGTGTCAGGAAAGCAGGTACTAAAAAAGCAAAATAAAGGAAACAGGCCGAAAATCCGTCTCCATACTCCCCTGGAGAAAGTCTGGCACTGTTAGTAACGTACATTGCACAAATACTGCAGCAGAAATTTCCAGTTAGAAGTTGTTCCCCAGCCTCAGGAGCCCCAGAGGAGCGGCAGGAGCGGGGACAGGCTCCGTGCGGATCTGCCTGCTTGTCACTAGAGGCCACCACCGGCCTTCGGAACGGAGCTGCCTCCAGCCCTCCCTGTGCTGCGCACCGCGGGAGAATCCGTGCGGAACTTGTGCAAGGGGAAAAAGCCTCACGGATTACATAACGAGATTTCTCATATTATCCACTTTCCTGGGCCTATATCCACAGGAAATTTAGTTGCATCGCTCTTGTCGCCAAACGTTTAGAGGAATATTTCTTTTCAGAGCCACCAGCCGTAATTAAGGAGTTCAGTGCTGTGTATGGAGTGGGTTTGGAAGCAATGGCAAGAAGAATGGGCTATCTTTCTAAATTCTGACATCTGAGTCTTTGAGGACAGAGAGTGTTCATTATCCCTTTGAATTACATCCTTTTTTATGACTGATGCTTGAGTATCTCAATTTTTAGGCACCGATAGGCTGTAGACATTAAAGAAAAGGTTGCTTTAGTTGTGTTTTTATTGTTTTTGTTCTGCACAGAAGGAATGTTATTTCCAGTGGATCCATTCCTAGACTGTCTTGAGATTGTCTCTCATGAGACTAACCTGAAAGCAGAGCCTGGGCGCTGGAGCAGCTTTCAAAAATTAGTCATTTGTCTTACTAATAAGACATAAAAATGTGTTTTCTTTCCTGCGCTGGTAACTTTACGATCACAATTTCTGTCTGCTTGAAGCAACGTTATAGATTTCCTGCTTTGAAATTGTTCTGGCAAGAGTCACTCCCAGTTTTTTGTTTGATGCATTTGATGTTTTATTTTCTCATACGTTGGTTTGGGGATGCAGAGCTGCACCAAAGCGAGTATTTCTCTAAAGGCAGCACACCTTTAACTTCTGTTCTAAGGAAGAACTGTAGTTTATAGCTACTTCAGCCTGTTTGTTTCTCCTTTTCCCTGCCTGCTCCAGCTAATTATGCCTCTTAATTGAAACATATTTTTCCAAATTATATTCCTCATTTTTGTTGCTTTCTATAGAGCCTAATTACAGCCCGTCACATCGACTCCTTTGGACTTGTCCTTAGGACATTGGAAAGCCAAAAAATTTACCTCCGAAGTCTATATAGGTATTGAAAGTGTCTTCACCACAGCTGGTATTATGATTTTATGCCTTTAAGCTTCTGATGCATATTCAGACATTCAAAAAGCAAATGAACATGTCCAGAAGAAGCAGCCCTGCACCTGCCTCACCATTAGGTCATGTCTCAGAGTGGGAGCTCCTGCCATAGGGACACTCCAAACTGTTGGACATTGATGCTTCTGCTTCACTGAATATTTTTGCAGATAATTGGTTTGTGCCAGCCCTAGGCCTGGGGCTCAAGTAGGTCATTTCAGTATAGTCACACAATTAAAGATATCATAAAAGTACAGTTTGAAAAGAATCAAAAATTTTACAGAGGGAGGAATGATGAGGAAACAACACATGGTAAAACTTTAGTTGTCATTTCACCAAGCCAAACGTCCAGGTAGAGTCAATAATTAACATGCTTTTGCTGTATAACGCAGGACTTAGGGGGACAGGGGGTGCAGCCTCTCCGGCATTATTCTTTCCTTGCTTCCCTGTTTATAGATTCTTCCTTTTTCTAAATGATTCATACACAGGAACAGGCATCTCCTAGCAAAACTTTAGAAACCTTTATAGGTCAGGGTGTGGACATTGTGAAATGTTTTACCGGCTCTTCTACCTTATTCTCTCTGCTTCAATAATCCGTAGAACCAGTGGGTTTAGCAGTGCTATAAAGGCAAGATTTCTTTTCTTCTCTTTCTGAAGTGACTTTGTTAATTTTGCATCTGCATTAACCAGGAAAGCAGAAAGCAAAAATTTTCATTCTACAGATGTTGCTGTTGATAAATAAGGCTGAACCCCAGCAGTGTGGGGCCAGCTCCCCAGAAGAATGTGTGATTAATAGCACAAACCATGACTGCATTACCTCATCGCACACTTCTTCCAGGGGATCAACACTTCACTTACCAAAGCTGCCTATTGTAATACACCTTAATAAGTTTTAACATTTCTACAAGTGAAATGAGCTGTGACTCATGCCCAGGCTGGAGTGCAGTCAAGGCTCTTGGAAATCATGCTGAGGATTATTCTGTGCAGGACTGCCTTAAATGGCAGGTGAAACTGCAAGGAGCCAGTTGTGAACGCTGATGGTTTCAGCCTCCTTTTATAGGCCAGTTCCTGTATCTTGTTGGTTTGAAGAGGTATTGTTGCATCATTCACTTATACTGAGAAGTGCTGTTCTTTCCTGCTGATGTTTCTTTGCTATCCTTTTCCATTTATGGGAAATAGAATTTATTCACTTGGAGGGTGTTGTTTTTAATAATGCTTCATATTTTTCAAATTGCACTTTCTTTGTGCCTGGGTCCATCACTTTCTCGGTGTCGAAATGGCACTTGTGTGTGTATGGAATACTGAAGGAGAACAAATACCAGCTGGCAGAGTTCAATCAGTTTCAATACAGTGAATTAATAAAGTAATTTTTCAAGCCATACGTCATCACAATCCTGAAGATTTCCTTCCCTTCAAGCCACTGCTCTGAGATCAGAAGCAGCACCACCTGTGCTCTTAAAAGTCTCCCAAATACTACAAAGCCGCCAAAGCTGCCAGCAGTGTTCTGTACAGCACTCATTTCAGTCGGGCTGTTGGCACAGGTACACTGAAGAACATAATCAGAGTATGTGCAGGGTCCTGACCAGCCATAAACACTTAGAATGAATCAATAGCATTATCTCTTCCGAGCAATCAGACACTGGCAGGATTGCTGTGAGTGGGGAATGGCTCTTCAGGAAGTTGTATTATCTAATAGCCTGCTAAGTAGAAGCTGTGAAGTGATGGATTCTAATTTAGTGGCTCTCAGTGACTTTCTTTGCAGCCTTGAGCGAGTTGTGTCATCTCTTTTTCCAATTTCTCAGGCAATAAAATGGGAATGATAATACAGCCCCCATTCATTATCTCCCTGACTTAATCTCTCAGCGTGGTGTGAGAATGTGATGTTAATAGTGCATGCAAGTGGTAAATATTAGCATCATTATTTATTATTTAGGGTGTAGACCCACCCTAAATACATTCAGGAATGCATAGCTTATCTACCGGAGCACAAATTCAGAGGTAATGAGTAACCACCAGATACAGGACACACATGGCTGGTGACATGGTGTCATGAGCTGTTCAACACAAAGGAAATCTGCAGTTGTACAGAGCATTCTGGAGCTGTGAAAGATTCTCCAGACATAAGCAATTTTTTCCAGAAACAAAGAGAATGTGGTGTAACGCATATTTGTATGTTTAAGGACTAATTGGTTTACTCCACCTAGTAAAAGACACTTGAATGTCTGTGTTGGAGCCATTGGTGCATGATGGTGTCAATCACAGGGTGAGCTGTGAGGATGGTGCTGTGAGCTGTACTGGTCTGGCCTGTACAGAGAGCAACAGTACAGGTGTAAGAGAAGGTTAAAATCATCAGAGTGGTGGAGGGGAGTGGGAATTCTGCTGCTTCTTAGCAGAGGAGAACAGGAATTCTGCTGCCTCTTATCCAGCACCGCTCAGACCACAGCCAAGTGTGACACAGGGCACGGGGAGTGCATCTCACCTCTGCAGGAGGGGACACCAGGGCAGAGTAAAGCCAGAGCATTGCTCAGGAATGTGAAATAAGGACAGGTGTGTTCCATAAAGCACTTCAAATATTCGCTTTTCCTTCTTCTTTCTTGTACTTCAGTACAATAGCCCAGCACAAAGCACATTCTTTTCTTTGATGTAGAAATAAGGGGCTACTTAGAAGTTTTTATAATTATTTGTGTCACAACATTGTGGCTCTGCTATGTAAATCTGATAAATGAGCATATCTTTAAATAACACAGAAAATTGTTCAAGAAAACCTGGGCACATTTTGTCCAGATGCTGCAAACACCAGGTCTGGCTTGTTAGATCTGGTAAGCCATAAGGAAGGACACTCTTAATTAGCCAGGAGTTACTAATCCTGTATTACAAGTTTCACCCAGTTTAAAGAAACCATTAGGTAATCCATCCAGTGCTTTTGGGATCTCTTTGTGCAAGAAGGGTGGAGAGTTGAGGTGCGGGGGGCAAAGGGGGATCAGGAACTGGTCGGAACATGCCAGTAGCAGAACACTGTATCACAGAAGTGGACTTTGTTCAGTTTAATCTGCATTTCCTTTGAGATTTCCCCCTTCCTTTGTGAGCCCTGTTTCAAAGTAAGGCAGGTAACAGGAACCCTTTTGTGAGAGTTCATGGTGAGTGGGGATGATGGGCCATGATGACAATGTCTCTCATGAATGCAAGACTGCCCTGAACACGAAGACGGTGACTTTGGAATGCAAATCCCTGACACACTCATTATGTTCTATTTGGTCTCTCTTCCTTCTGCCTTAGAGTCTTCCTCATCTGAACATCCTAATGATATTTCTTTTTTCCTTGCCAAGATTTTATCTTTGCATAGCTCTATTGCTGTCAGGGTCTGCTGCTGACTCTGGCATTGGGCTGAGCTGAGAATGGGAGGAAGCCTGGGTTTGGCTAAAGCCGACAGCTTGCCCTGACATTAGCAAGCACTGTAACACCAGTCTGGCCTGACTGCAGAGCCCTTCGACCGAGACACTGAACATTAATTTGAGACCAAATAACTGAGATGGTTTTTTGAATTACCTGGGTCATCAAGAAAGAATGAGTGTCTGGAAAAGTGCTTACAGGCTCTGAGGGAAAGTGTGTAAAGACAGTGCAAGAAAATTTCCCTCAAACTGAAGAATAAAGAAACATTTCTGGGGGACTTTTTTTAGTAAAGTGACTTCAGAACACTCCTACTCATAATGCTGTTTTAAATGATGACATTGATAAGTTGTATATATTGAATAGTTTTGCTCATGTAATGTCACCTGTAACTTGTGTGCCTCTTTCCTCTTCTGTGGCCTTCCAGTATTGTCTTTCCTGAAACAACAAGGCTTTGGCTGTCCTGACCCATGTCAGTGACACTGCCACAGTGGACTGGGCATATGTAAGGGAAAGCAAAATCAGATATTCCAAGGACCAGAACAAATAATGGATAAAAATTTATTGGCTGCAGTGAGGTATATGGTGACAGGCATAAGACCAGGAAAAAAGTTGAGAGATTATTCCCCTTAAATTATAGCTAATTTGCAGAGCGGTAACTGAATCCCAGATGGATATTCCTGCCCTGGGGAGATGTTCACAATACATCTGTCACTAGCTGAGCGAGTCACTTTAATTGGACAGCTTTTCTTCAGCATTTTAGTGACTAAAAGCTCTTTAAACTACCAATGTCAGCTATACCCAGCTCTGTGTGGCACTTTGCAGTGTTAGGCTGCAGATCATTTTAGAAGCGTGTTCACTGCAGGATCCCTGTTTGACACACAGGGAGCCAGCCCACAGCACCCTGTTCCCAGAGGGGCCATGGAAGCTGCTGCTGGGAAAGCCAGTGGCTGGCAGAGGTTTCCTTCAGGCTTGCGGGGGGATCTCGTTGATGGTGGAGGACACCACCTCCCCGTTCACGCTGTCGTGGACAATTGCTTTGAGCTTTCGGTTGCTCAGCCCAGAGTGTTCTGAAAGAAAGGGAAGTTTAGTTAGTCAAGGGGAAATGCTGAGACAAGGTGATGCAGGGAAAGCTTCATTTACAGTCATTTGCCTGCTGCCTCCTCAACTTAGTTATCTCTACATGTTTTCCTTTAAGTCAATATCTGTTATTGCTCTGTGTGAAATGTGCTGCCAGAAAGTCACCCTGGGTCTGGTCCAGGTCAGGGCAAATGAATAACACAGCAACAGCCCAGCCAATGCAAATCCAGCAGATTATCCTGGATGTCTGCAGGTCATGCTCATGCCAGAATATGAGTTTCCAGACATGCAGATTTTTGGTTTGCTCTCAATCCCTAACACTGTTTTAGTCACCCAGCAGAGTCTCCTTGCCTCCTCATATCCCAGGAAAGCTTTAGTCTGGAGCCTGCGCTGTGGCCATGTGTGTTACTGACAGGGCTGGGGCTGAGGCAGCCCATGGGCAGGCTCTGCAGTGAGCCCTTCACAGCAGTCAGGAACCACTGAAATGCTTCTCAAAGGCTTGCATGAGCCTGCCATGCACACCCTCCACAGTTCACTCAGGTGAGGTTAAAATTGCCCTGAGTAAAATCTGATTGGAAATGGCAATAATTAAGAGTCACTACAGAGAACAAAGTAAGGAACTTTTACCTTTAGTTTCAGATTTTCTTGCTGTCCTGTGAAGATAATGAAATAGAGAGAAAATAATGTTACACTAATTTCAAGAAATTATTCATCCCCTTCTCACTGATTCTAAGGAGACCTCATCCCATTGAGATAAAGTTAAAAAAAAAACAAGGAAAAAGAATGATGCTTTTATACCATGTGAGCTTTCCCTTTGGTAGATACTCTCACTGGAAACCATCCCTGGGCACATTCACTACTGCTCCCAGGGACAGGTGCATTGTTTCTTGTGTATTTGGAATTGCTTAGGTTGCTCCCAATTTGGTTTCTGACAAATACCCTCACACCTGGGGTCACTCTGTCTTGCCTGCCTGAGAGTTTCAGTTCTAAAGGCTGCTGATGTTCCTTTTCTGACTTCATACAAATCAGATGAGAGAATAAAGATGAGGCCAGCATTCTCCTGTGCTGAGATGACCATGCTGTGGGAGTGGAGAATTTTTTTTTTTTAATAAAAAGTTATATTAATTTAGGTAATCCAAATTACATGGATACCAGTGTCTCTGTACTCTGAGTGGCTTTGGCTTTTTATTATGATCTGTCACATTAAAATACCAACCCTTGATGTAGTATGGGACTCACAAGCTTTGATTAAGCATAAACAAATAAACAAATAAATAATCCAAATTTGAGGACTCTCATCTGTTCCAGTCGGGGCAGCTCTGCCTTACCCGTCAGCATTCCCTTCCAGCAGCAGGCGGTACGTGGAAATTTCCTTTTCCAGGCGGGTTTTGATCCCAAGAAGAACCTTGTATTGGTTATTTTGCTGCTTCATGTCATGACGAACCTGGCTCAGCTCTTTCTCACACCTGGAGATGATCTGCTGCATGTTTTGAAGCACAGCAGCGTAGTAATTCCGAGTGTCAGCCAAGGTGTCTTCCAGCATGTGTTTCTGACGGGGCAGATAATACCAAGACCATGATTATTATTTATGTGGTAGATATAACACAGAAATACCAGCAAATTTGGTCTCTAGATAGAAGATTGCAAAATTAAGGCTGTGGTAATTTAAACACTTTTGCATTTGCATAACTATTCCTGTGAAGGCAGCAGAACCACAAAGCTGTGCCATGTGTGCATGAGAGGCAAAACTGAGTCATTTATCCCTGCCATATCCGTTCTGCTCAAAGCTCTGCTCCTGAAACTGCTGTCTGTCCTGTCAGTTCTGCATGAACTGTCCAGAATTGCTCCAAAGTCTCCAGGTCACTGGAATGTGAGCTTTAATCTGTGTAAGAGCTGTGTAATGTTTGTGAAAGTTCCCTACCAATATTTTTCACAGTTCATGTATTTCATGCATGATAACAGGGCTTGTAAATATGAACTTTGCATTCTTTGCATTACTGTCTGTCTTCTGGACACATTTTCTTTCTAGACTTGGAGTCAGCTATCCCTTTTCTTCTCCTCATATTTTGTTGTAAGGAGAGACATAAATTTTTCACTTCCTGATGATGGTTGCTGAAGCTATTTTGCATATTTTGGCAAAGTCGAGCATGATCTGAATTCCACTTTCCCTCATACTTTAACAACTGCAGTAAAGTTATGCAAGGCTGTGGATTTAAATGGAGAATTGGTCCATGACGACTTCTGAGAATACATGGAGTGAGTGAGCAGCCCAAGATGTCTGCAGCAGATACCTTACTAATCTGTGCCTGCAGCTCGATGTCCAGGGACTGCAAAGTCCGCCTTAGCTCCTTGATCTCGTTCTCGTTGTGCTGGATCTGCTCGGGATTAGGGGTTGCTGCCAGGGACATTGCTGCACTCTGTGGAGCAGAAGGAAGAGAAAAGCTCACAGACTCTGGTCAGGCAGGTACAGCCACAGGGGGCTTGGAAACGAGCAAGGAATAGCTGTTACCTGTTCTTTGTACCAGTTGTCCAGGCTTAGACGATTCTTTTCAATTATGGCCTCATAATCTTCTCTTATTTCTGCCAGAATCTTGCCTAAGTCCTGAGGAGGGGCTGCGTTTACTTTTACATTGACTTTGAAGTCTTGTGAGGAGCGATTGGCTTCCATATCCTGTTCATGTGTTAGCAGAGGGAATAATTAAACTCACTTATGGAAGTGGAAAGTTTTCATAGAGCCACAGAATCCCAGAGTGGTTTGGGGGGAATTGTTATAAATACATTAAGTTAACAGTATTTGAAAAATTTATATATTGACAATACTCTGATGTGACTTAAACCAGTGACATATTTGCTTCTGTGGCAGAACTCAATAAAAAACATGCAAGAAGATCTTTTCATGGAATGTTTCTAGAAGACATTGACTTAATGAAGAAGAACTGACATTTTTTATTTATTTATCTATAAGAAACCCAAAACTTTTGATGAAAATCTAACAGTAATTTCATCTTTCTTACCCTTTATGTTAATATTTATGGAACTATAACTAAGTTTACAGGAGAGTAATGTAAAAGTTCTATGTAATTGTTAAAGGAATAATTGGATTAAAGCATATAATTACTGTGTAAACAACATAATTACAGGACCAGTTGGGCAGGTAGGGTAACATTCCTTTCGGTGTAGCACAACCTTCTGTGCCTGGTACCATTTTCAAAGCACCCAGGCAAAGGAGCCTTTCGGGGTATGACATCATGGTATGCGGATCAGCTGGACACAGAGATGGCTCTGTTGGTCCCTTGCTTCCAAGAACTATCCTGGGCTGTAAGGGGGTCAGCCAAAGGCAGCTTCACCTACACTGTGAAATAAAACCCCTGTGTTTTATTCTCCACTTTAATAACCCACAGACACTGAGCAGGATATTTGGTCCTGTGTTAGGTAATAGCTGCAAACACCAGATCAAGCGAAACCAGCAAGTTTCAAGCAGTGGAATTATAAATGTGGGAATAACAGAGAGCCCTGAGTATAGCTCTGGAGAATTCAGAGTAGTGTGGCTTTTGAGAATTATTATCTAATTACTGTGCTTAGGATTTTGCAAGAATGAGTAATTTTGCCTGACTTCACCAACCATTCTTTTTAATTTTGATTCTTCAGGAATTTGAGGTCTGTTTTTCTCAGTTCAGCCTGTTCTGGGTGACCCTGCTTGAGTTTAGGGGGGCTGGACAAGGGGACCTAAAGAGGTCCCTTCCAACCCTCAACCCCTCCATGCTTCTGTGAGTGTGGGAAATGATAGATGCAGAACTGAGGAAAAACTCTGTGATGAGTAAAACCCAGCAGCACTCTGTGTATTTTTATCTAAGCCTTTCTGAGAGCATTTCTGTCCAATATGTCAGTTATTATTAGCTGTGTATGACAGATGGGTGGGAGAGACTCCAGCAATCTGTTCTCTCTGAAACCCCAGTGTAATTGGTAAAGCAGATACAGACTTTTTGCCTCACCTGACTCTCATTGGCTGCTTCAGAAACAGGATTAGGTCCTGAATCATCAATCCCACTTACAGATTGTGGGTCTTACTCAGTTAATTACATGGTAGTAAAGATTTGTGTGATAGGATTTTACCAAGTGGAACTTTTTCTACCTCCTCATGGTCTTTCCTCCTAAGGATGTGCTCTTCTCTTAAGCCTTCAATTTCCATTTCCAGATCTGTGGTAATAATGGTCATGCCGTCGAGCTCCTTCCGCAGGTTCTCCACATCCAGCTGCACTCCCTGCCTGCGACACTTCTCGGCTTCATATCTTTATGAGGAAAGAGAAGACACAACGTGCATGTTGAGAACTGCCTGATTCAGGCTCTTGTATAAAGAGAAGTAGACTTGCTTAGTCTGTGTAGGGAGCTAGAGAGAACAACCAACCAAAGAAACCAATTCTGTTTCTAACATATGTTATTTAAATATTTTAGAATAGTCTTAACAATGAGTTTCTTTTTTTTTTTTCCACTTTCCTTTCTCCCTCATAACTCCTCCTATATGGTAGGAAAAAAAATTTCTTTTGTTCACTTCCCTTTTTGCATTTTAATATTCACCAGATTGGGAAAGCTTTGAGAATACAATTCTCTGAAAAGAGTACCAGCAATCAGTGCTTGCTGTAGTTTTTCCAAAATGGTGACTTTTGAGTCCTTCAGAAAAACAAGAAAAATGTGATGGAAGCCAGTTACTAACATTCCTCTCTAACCTCTTGCAGTGTCTGTAGTGAGCCAAAGGCAGGGAGGTGCTGCCGTGTCTTCCCTTGGGCATGGGAAGCACTTTTGCTCCTCAGCATCTCTCCGTTTACTCCATATTTTATGGGCTCTACTGGTGCTTCGCCATTCACCTGTAAACAGACTCATCCATCGACATAGTTCCACTGGTTCCTTTTGTGACACTACTGACTGATAATGAAAGGCTGGCAGTGCTCAGGGTGTCCGAGTTTGTCACAATATTACCAAAAGCTGAGATATTTTTTTATAATCTTCCAGATTCCTAAGAAGTCTTACTTACAGAAGTGTCAAATCCTTTCCTTCAGAAAGAACTGCCTGAATGTTTTCTGTCCAAGAATTTTGTCTTTTTAGTTGGTCTGAGAACTGTCTTTCTATGTACTGAAAATCAGACTGTACTGGGAACCAGGGAGGCAACCAGCCCAGTTACTGTGCACAGCATACAGGACTCCAAAGCAGAAGCTACTGAAGGACAGGTGTTCCCTGCGGAGCTGGACAGAAGAGGTGATTAAGTCCAGGAAATAGATTTGGGCTGGACTAGGAAGTGCAGTGCTTAGAGGGGATAATTTGTAATCCCAGATGACAGTTTTAAGTGCCTTTTGTCACAAGTATCAAGTGTCTGCTGTCTAACCTGCTCGTCAGGACCTGCACTAAGTATCATAAACAGCGTGACTCAAGGTTCTTCAGCAATCATTTGTGGGTTTGACATCCTTTTGGGTTTTTTCCCCTGTTCTACATTGTTTTTATTCATCCAGCATCAACAGAAAACCTCAGTAAAATCACTTCCCTATTGGATTAGCAAGAAAAAGCAATGTTTAGTTTAATCCTCTTTCAAACTTAATGAGGAAACCAAAGAAGTGCTTACTTGAGCCTGAAGTCTTCAGTTGCCATGTTAGCGTTATCGATTTGTAAAAGGATACTGGCATTGGTGATCTTGCTATCCTCAATCTGGAAAACAGAGAATCCAGCTGGAGAGTCAGTGTTGCCATGGGGTAACAGTAAATAACCTGTGCTGGTTTAGCCTCTTTGCTGCTCATAGGAAGCATCTAAATAGTAGAATTTCCATGCTAAGGGGACCACAGGAATAAAAGCAGTTCAGTTTCCTGATTAACTTAAGTGTTTTGCAATTTTTGTCCATAATCTTTCTTTACTCTTTTTCTTACTTTTTTTGAGGGTATGAACCAGGAGGCATCATCTTTTTCCTGGCCAAGTAGAGGATATGAATTACATTACACAAACTTCATGGTCTATTACAGAGTAACAGTCACTGCCTTCCTCTGGTTTTGAGACTGGATTCTGATCCTGTTCAGCATTGCTGACAAAGCTGCCTTGGGCATCTTAAGGGCAAATTTCAGTAAGAACCATTAAGCCATGTCTGAATACAATGAAAATGCTGGAATTAATGTTATGCTAAGAAGTAGCCTGTGCATGAACACCTCGCTGAGCTGGTGTTGTGATGCACAGCAGTGATGGTGGCAGCGACTCACTGGCAGGACCCTAAACCCACCACAGGCTTCAGCCTGGAGTTGCACTCACAATACCACTGGCATCTGGTTGTTGTGGTCCATTCAGTTATGCACCTATAGCTGCTCTGAATCAACCAGCAGCATGGAGTGATTGATTCAGGTGTCTGATTTTGCTTTGGGATTTTAAAATTGCCCTAAAAGGTGCAGGATGAAGCACAACCTCATTCCTTTGGTGTACTCAGCATGCACTGGGAAGTCTCATGTGTCCGACAACATGGAACAGCTTTTAGCTATAGATCTGAGTCCAGCATTCCGTGCAAAATCTTTGAAAGAATTCCAGCAGGAACTCATACATAATTGTCAGGAAATCATAAATGCAGGGCATCACGTCCTTTTCTAACAGAGAGGAAAGAGGAGTGTGGTCGCCATCCCACCAGCTACCTTCCCTCAGCATCCACAGAGCAAACCAAGGGGCACTGTGGCCGCACAGAAGTAATTTACAGAGCTCTCAACACCTTGGAGTAAACTTCCCACACGTCAGTGAATCACAAAGAAACAAGGAAATGACAAAATTCTCCTGAAGTGTCAAAGGTTCACCTCTGTAGTAAAGAAGAAGGTGCTGTGGAATGTTTAACTAATCTGCTAACAGACTGTGCATTCCTGAGCAATTAGCAGCACACCTCGGATACTGCCCTGGGACAAGATCAAGGCCAGCTCAAGAACTCTAACAATACCCTGAATGTGTGACTGCCTGGAATTTGGAGTCAGAGAAGAGGCAATTCTTGAATCCAGCCTCGTAGAACATACAAGGCAATGAGAAAACAACACGAGTTCTTCAGCTTTGTACCATGTACAGAATTGCTGTGTGACTCTGTGTGATCTGAGCACTGGTCAGTGCTTTGCCCACTGCCGTGTGGCCCCAGTTGCTCTGCAGCCAGCAGGAGAGCTCACATGTGGCAATTATCTCTTAATAGTCACATGGAATTCCTTAATGCATCCATCATGAACATGACTGCATCTCTAGTACCAGACTGCAAACTGTCAGACGGCTTCATTAAGATCTCACACATTATTGTATAGGAAATACACTCCAATTCCTTCTCAAAACAGGGATTTTCCAAGAAGGCTTCCTGCAATGGCTTTACCTTTCATGTCTCATGTCCTTCCTCCCATCTCCTGGAATGCTCTGTAGATAACTTTGCTTATTTAGTGGCACAAGGTGATTGAATGAGACAGTCACCTGAAGAACAGGTGCTATTTCATTATGAATCTGGATTAGAATGGAATCAGGCTGAAGCAAGGCTTTTCCCAAAATTTGTTGCTCCATCTGGCATGTTCATCCTGAATTCAAGTATCCAGGAGAGTGTGGTTAAAAATGTAGGACCCAAATGATTATATGTCTCCAAGTTCAGACAGGCAGCATATCATAGACATTCTGGATTATTTGATATAGGACCCTAAATTTAGTCTAAATTTTATTTTAGGTGCTAAATTAGTTTCACCTTTTAAATTAACATTTAATTAATTTAATTATGGTTAATAATTAGATGCTATATTTTCACTCATTTTACTGGCAGACATGCTGCTAATTGCAGTACTTTATAGAGAAAGTAAAAATTCTGGGTTCAATCACTGGATTGTCACCTGTAAATTATCCTTTCCTGGCCTTTCCTTCCACATCCAGGACAGCCACCAGCCTCCAGGTGTCTGTGGCCAGGGACAGCTGTTTAAGGGGTGAGTGTTAAAAATAAGCAGTTTGGGTACAACCTATTCAAAAGTGAGGGCTTTACCCCAATCAGCATCATGGTTTTATGCTTATTGTCTTCCTAATCCTTTCTGGTTCATTAATCCTTTCTGATTCATTAATTCTAAATCAACCTGAACACCAATATGTTCTTGATGGACAAATTTTTATTTCTCTGTTAAAAATGAAAGAGCCCAAGTGCCAGGTCTGGGGACAGTGACCTTTCTTTATCCTTAAAACAGAAATGGGTGATGACAGTTCTGGCTCTCTGTACACAGGCTGTGGTCGGAGCACCTCATCTACTGCCTGGAGGCAACACTTTTAACTGTGAGCATGGAGTTTGATTAAGTCCCTGGCCCCAGTCAGCAAAGATGTGAATTAACACCATTTCCAAGGCTTTTTGAAAAGAATTTCTCAGGATCTTGAGAATGCCAGGTAATTGTATTATAAAAAGTGGAGGGCAAATGACAGCATTGCTTTTGGAAGAGCTTTGGGTTTTGCCCCATATGGGTATGTAAAGTTAATTGCACTGATTAGTCACACAGATGGTAATAGTGCTAAGGATGTTCATTATGAATACAGATTAATATTATGCTTAAATTTGAAGACACGTGAGTTTGGGAGATTGAAAGAGTTACTGTTGAACATTAATATTAACTACTGGCAGGAACCAGAAATTCTCCTTTTAATTATAGTGAAAACATCCACAAGGAATTTGTCACTGCTATTTTCTTAATTACAATGAAGTATTTTTCCATCTGATTACATAAGCTCATTGGTCCCCAAACTCCTGTAGTTTCATTGTCTGCTACCGCAGGAATCAAAGAGCTGGAATGCCCCAGTCTGTCTGGAGACAGCGGCAGGAGAGGGGCAGGCTCTGCACTCCTCCTGCTTTGTAATTTGCTCGATACCTGTGCAGTCAAAAAGACCAAGTTCTGCCAGACGCAGTTACTCAAACCCCAGTTTCAGTACAGAAAGGAACACTTGGCAGCACACGGATCCCTTTATTCTGCTAGTCTTTGCAGAATCCCCCTTGCCCCCTTCCAGCCTTTCTCGTGCCTAGTCTCCTCCTTGTGAGCACAAAGAATGCTTATGCCCAGGTCCTGGAACGACCTTCCTGAGGATTTCTAACATTTCAAAGGTTTTATTTAACTTCTTTAAAGGAAAGCCATTAGCATAAAGGAGAACCCAGATTTCTCAGAAGAGCACAGAATGACACAGTCCCAGCTCTGACTTACCTGTCTTTGCATGTCAGTGACGTTTTGCTCGTACTGGTTGAAGTCATGCCTCTTTCCATGAGACTTTGTCCTGTGCCACTCTAGGATGCAGCTCTCCAGCTGAGCGTTGGCTGCTTCTAAGGCACGGACCTTGTCCAGGTAGGCAGCCAAGCGCTCATTCAGGTTCTGCATAGTCTGTTTCTCATTCCCACCCAGGAAGATGCTTTCCCCATAGTGCTCGCCGAAGCCTCCCCAGGGTGCCCCTCCTGCAGCCAGCCAGAAGGGTCTGGTGGAGGAGAAGGAGGGATGTGTGCTGCTGGCACCACCATCTGCACTTGATGCTCTATAAGAAGTTCCTTGCTGGGCCAAACCACACCCTGAACTACCCCTGAGGGACACAGAAAAAAACTGGAAAGGGCCTTGGCTGGTGCTCATGCTTAGCTCTGTGTGAATCGAACCCCAGGTTTGGCTGCCTAGCACTGAGCAGCCTCTTTGCTTTCCCTGAGCAGCTTTATGCCTTTTCCTGTGGGAGTTTCCCTTCGATGAATGACTACAGCAACAAGATTGTGTCATCACGAAACGTGCTTCCTCTTGGTCAATTCTGAAGCATTTATGAGCCTGCACGCTGTTGTTGTTTGGAATCAGCCACATACCAGGTTGCTTTCCTTTCGCTTGTTTGGGTATTTTTTTCTTTTTCTTTTCATATGATAATAGTGAGGTGTGGCCAAAATCCGTAGGTGTGGAACAGGATCAGCTCTGCCTCAGACTTCTCTGTAACCCTGTAGTTAGTATGTTACGTTTTCCTGCACATGAAGGGAATAAACGGGGAGCCGGGGCAGGGATGGGGTTCTGCAGATACTTTCTGTCGTAATTCTCAGGCTGTAGAATTACAGCAGCCTGTGGATGCTCAGACCTATGGATTCTCAAATGCAGTGTGTCCTATCAGCTGTCAAACAGCTTAGCGACCAAACGGCTTCAGCCTGTGGGAGACATGAGGCTTTCATGAAGTCATCCAGCTTCTAAACTAAAAAAAACTTCAGTCCAGAGTCAGTAATGCTCAGCTGTTCCCTTCAGCTGCCCATTTCCAGGGGAAATACATGAGAATTAGATACTTTTCTCATGATTTTCTCATTATTTGAGGTGCAGTCCTGTTTCAGTGGTCTTGTTTCAACAGGCAGCAATGCAGGGATTTCTTGCTATTCCCAGCATTAATACTATTAAGATATTTATCTTAGCTATAGAAAATATTTACACTTTGAATTTGTAACAGCACTCAAAAGATTCAAGTGATTATTTAAAGCTACCAGCTCTAAAAATTGACCTGGCAATCATGCGGGAATAGTCTTTCTGTCAAACTTTATCCATCAAACAGGGAAAGGTCGATTGTGGCTGTTGCAGATTGTCCTATTCCTCATGCTGGTAAGGGGCACAGGAGTGTTCCTGTGGCAACGGTTGGGTTTAGTGGGTTTGCCTTGTCTTGTTCTAGTCCATGACTGAGGGATGAGATAGAGGAGGAAGATTTGGGAAGAGGCAGGAAGCTGAGTGGGCACAGGCTCTCCCAGAAATGCTGCAGCTGGTTTCCTTACCTAGGTGAAGGCTAAACCCTTCCCCAGGGTCTGCCTTGGCCTTGCTGCTCATCTTGACTGGTGAGATCAGGGAGACTGCATGGAGCAAAGTTACACTGTCCTGGGAGAAATATGAAGGGATGTATTTTTCCCTGTTTGTTTCATTTGGAATGCTGCAGCAATAAGGAATTGTTGCACTCCAGTTTCCCTGGTACCTCCCAGCCTCATTCCTGACGGAGCAGGATTCGGGCTCCTCCTTGTGGCTCAGGCTCGGCTCTGCTCAGCACCTGCTCCTTTCCTTTTCCCGAGCTCCCTTTACAATGAGCACATGCTCCTCTTCCTACCTCAGACACTTCCTTCTGTAGAAATCCTGTCATTTGTAACTATGTGGGAGGGTTTTCCAGTGAGTGCAAGGTTTGGCTCTCCCCAAGTATTCTGGTTACAGCCACTATCCATAACTGCACTCTGCGGTCAGCCCTGCTGCGGGACACAGAGGTGAGCTTGAAGCACCAGACAAAAACTGAGGGCCTAACTTGAAAAAACCCCCACCAGATTGTAACAGATGATATCCTGCAGATCTCACCAGAGATCTATTTCAGACTGAATTTTCAGTTTAGCAAGCTGCTGTCTATGAACTATCACACTGAAATGGAATTACACATGTATGTACAGAATAGAATGTGAAATAAAATTAATCCTTTGTTTCACCTGAAATTACTCCATGACATTCCCACCCTGCCTGGCAGTGAGGCTGTCAATGTGAGAGACCACAGAGTCTCTGTCCTGAGAATATCATGGAATTACCACATCATGAAAACCGGAACTGTATTTTCTACATCTGGGACATGGGAAGTGCTTCCCCTGGAGCTCAGCCTTTCCAAACTGGAAAAGATGCCACACAGTTTTGATCCACACATGCTGAGGATCCATGAAAAAGACCAAACAATTTACTTCAAAATCTGACAAGACTCTTTGTCAGGCTGCAATGCTGAATTTGGGTTTAGTCACCTCTTTAATTCAGAGTAGAGAATGGAAGTGACACTCGGAGAAAGGAAATAAACTGTTGTCAGCAGATGGCACCCTTGGATGGGGACTGCTCTGCTCCCTGGGAGATGGGTGCTGCTCTGCAGTCCCGGCTTGTTTCATCTGGGAATCATGCTTGTTTTACTGAATTGGAACATGGGAAGCAAACTGAGCTGAATTTCTAGGCTGCAGTTTAAATACAGGCAGAATATTTTGACAACTACATTGTACAGGTCAATGTCCTGCAACAATCACTGATTGATTCAACTCCTCCATCCAGAATACAAATGGATGGATAGCTGCCTGTGGCTGTAGGAATTCCCTCTCTTGCTGGATCCCTAAGTTTTGGATCAGGAAAAAAATATCATTTGTACCTTCGGTTTTCCTCTCTGGTGGATTGTGATGTTGCCTTGCTGCAGTTTGCCAGAACCTCTTCTGAACTCCTTCCAGTGGGAATGCCAGCAGGATGTGCATTTCTTACCAGCAGCACCAATGATTCTGCAGCCTCACTCATGGCCAAACTGGTCAGCAATGCCTGCAATGTACATTTTTTTTTCTTAAATATCAGAAAATAGGAGACATAAAAATAGTGTCTCTAAGGAGGTTGGAAGGAAAATAAAATACGTAATTTTAGAAATTATACAATTTTTGCAGATACTGTAATGTGGATTGAATGGCCAGTGATGGGGCTAAGGATGCCTTTTCCAAACACATTATCTGAGCAAAGTACAGCATTTAGGTAACTGCTTGGTGTGCTTCTGGGATTCACCAGGCTCTTAAAAGTTTATCAGCATCTTGTCAATTCCAATGGTGGGGATTTATAGCTGGGAGAAGGTGGTGTGGCCACCAGCAGCCACATCACTGATATGGGCTGGGGATGTTCTTCGTGATGGATGAAAACCAAAACAGTCACAGCAAACTCTGAGTAATTTGTTTCACCTGGACTGTGCCTGCTGCTTCCTTAGGAGCTGAGGGAATTTGCCTTGGTGCTGCTGGCAGTGCAGGAACACAAATATACACATGGAAAAATACCAGTTTTTCAGAGGTGCATTTTATTTGTGCAGGAATTGCAACCCCATTGTGCCCTTGGAATTGAGAACAAAGGTCTTAAGGATTTTTTATGTTATCTTCTCTGTTTTTAACTGATACCAGCTTCAGGTGGCTGGCAGAATCTAATGGTACTTTATCTGTCCATTCATCACCATCTTTATTACTATTTTTATAGTTATGGTTGTTATTGCTGTTGACATTCCCAGAGTATCCCTTGGTTGGGTTCCAGCAGCCCATGCTGGGAGGGCCTATGGACTGTGTGGCAGTGCCACAATGGCTCCAAAAACCACCATTAGACTGGATTTATTTGCAGAAGCAGAACAGAAACTTTATTGTTAGGACACAATAGAGCACCAGCAGAAAACAGGCTTGGCATCTCCGACCCAGTGAGCCAATGCTCACATACAAAGGCAGAGCAAATCTAAGGAAAGACATTCTTGTATACATTCTTGTGATTTGGGGAAGTGAAAGGCTCTCTCTCTCAGCATTAGCCAGGCTGCACTGGGTCCATGTGGGGATTTGGTATTTCTGTATTAGAATCTCCTGTCACGGGTAGAACCAGATTTTCCATCCTCTTCCATGCCAGAGCGAACTCTTCCACCGCTCCCAAATGCTGTTGTAGGGGGAATAAAAAATTAAATAGGGAACAAAAAATGATAAGGCCCCACCAAGAGCCTGAGGAACTGAACAATGAGGTTGTGTTTGCTCATTTCCTCACAAGATCTTTCATATATCAAAGGCAGAACTGCCTTTACATCTTATGCACTTTCCCTCCTGGTCCTCATCCAGAAAAACTTAAGAGTGCACATCACATATAGATTTGGAAGTATCTTGTGTGTTATGTGAATCAGCAGAGGAACTTAGGAATCTTTGGGAGATTTGGGTATTTTAGAATCCCATGAGCAGTTCATGCAATCGTTTTGGATATCTATTGGTTTCAAAAATGCACATAAAATGAAGTATTATGTTTTTGTTTCTACATGATACAGAACATAGCCATTGTAGGGAGAATGGAATCTGTGGTAGTAAGAAGAAATCCAAGGCTAAAAGGTTTATTTAATCCTATTTTGCCTGTTTGTTTCAGCCCCTCATTAAATAAAAATGTTTCTTACCATCCTTGGGGTTCAGTCCTGACAACCTGTAGAAAAGAAATATTTGATTAATGACCATTCCTGACCCTGTGCCCTGAAACCATTGAACCATTTAGGAATTTGTGTGGACAGCCAGGGTTTCATGTACCTGCTCTCAATAGCTGGTTCTGAGGTGTGTTGTTACTAGAGGTGGCGTTAAGGTACTTTCAGCTTTGAAATCCACCTCTATATACTTGAGGGGGAATGGGAACAGTGGTCAGACCAGTTCTTTGTCCTGAAGTGTCTCCTTATACTGCTCCTCTCCTCAGAATGCCTCTTCTAGAAACTATATAAGGAGCTGATTTCTCCTCAGAAATCAAAAATAATTCCATGTACAGATCAGATATGAGAAATGGGCACAAAAATGTAGATTTTACTGAAGTAAGCTGGGGTCTGTACCAAGCTCTTTTCTAGCTGGGGGTACTGGTGTGTGAGGATGGGTATTTTCTCCTCTGTGCACAAATAGAGAAAACCAGGAACTAAAGAAATACTGGGAGCAAGTTTTATATTTTATATTGTCTCAGGCTGAAGGCTCTAATTCCAATGCAACCAGAGGATTAAGTGACACATATATATGGGGCCTGGTGCCTTTTGTAATTGATCCTGGTCAAAATGCTGGCATTTATGTTTTCAAATCCTCCACACCATTGATGTGCAGATTTAGCTTGAGTTATGGCAGCGCCGGAGAGTTTGCCAGGCCCCTGCTTTGCCAGTGCTCCAAAGGCTGTGTGTGCAGGGAGTGTGACTCAGCACTCTGGAGTCAGCCTGGCAGCCCCAGCTGCCGCTCCACAGAGTGTGTTGTTACCCTTATCTGCTCATCGGGACTTGGACAGAGTGACATACTGTGAGTCCTGGCCCTCCAGCAGCTGGCGGTACGTGGCGATCTCCTGCTCCAGGCGACTCTTGATGTCCATGAGCATTTTGTACTCCTGGTTCTGGCGCTCCATGTCACAGCGGAGCTCGCTCAGCTGCTCCTCCACACTGGTGATGAGGGCCTGGATCTGAGCCAGCTGTGCGCAGTATCGGCCTTCCGTGTCCCGCAGGTTGGCCTCCAGCCCAGCTTTCTAAAGAGGAATAATGTCAGAACAGGTTAGAATGAAGTTTGTCCCACAGAGGGGGAGTCGAGGAGAGGCAAGACAGCAAGGGAGGAAGGGTAGAGTGTGAGGCAGTGCCTTGTGATGTGCTCGGGGTAGCTCCGTACCATGCTGAGCTGCGACTGGAGCTCGATCTCCAGGCCCTGCATGGTGCGGCGCAGTTCCGTGATCTCTGACTTGCTGGTCTGTAGCTGCTGGGTGTGGGTGGCAACTTCACGGTTCAGTTCATCAGTCTGAAAGGAAATACAAGTGTAAAATCACATACAAGTGGATAAAAAACCAATTATTTTGAGAAAGGGAGGTAGGGACCTGCCGGGGCGGTAATGCTGAGGCAGTGCATTGCTGTGTTGTTCATTGGTGTGACCGTACCTGAGTGAAGAACCAGGCCTCAGCATCCTTACGGTTCTTCTCAGCCAGAGCTTCATACTGTTCCCTCATCTCAGCAAGAACTCTGGTCAGGTCGATGCCAGGAACTGCATCCATTTCCACGTTGACTGTTCCGCTCAGCTGGTTGGAGTACTCTTTCATTTCCTGCAGGGGCAGAAGGCAGAGGACACAGAAAGATCAGGCACTCTCCTCTCGCACTGTTCCTGCCCCCAGCGATCCCTGCTGTGGTATGCAGTACCTATGCTATCAAGTATCACAGATGGAACACACGTAAAACATTTATCACATTTTCTCCCTCATTGCACCAGCTTCCCTACTGTCTGTGTACTCACACATGACACACCTATTTACATGTGACTTACACATATGATTCGTTTACAAGAGATACATTTCAAAGGGAAGCGATCTCCTCTCTGCACTGTCAGGACTCTCACCTCTTCGTGGTTCTTCTTCATATAAGCCAGCTCCTCTTTCAGTGTCTCAATCTGCATCTCCAAGTCAGCTCTGGACAGGGTCAGCTCGTCCAGGACCCGGCGCAGGCCATTGATGTCAGACTCCACGCTCTGGCGCAGGAACAGCTCGTTCTCATACCTGCAGTTCCAAAAAGAAACAAGCACTGGAACATGTCTGAGTTTGTATTCAGCAGAGCTATAAAATGATCACATATAGGAGGAACAGTGGGCTGTAGATGAAAACGTACAGATTTAGAAGTGTAAAAGCAGTAAAGGTGTTTTTTTCCACTATCCAGTTATGACATAAGGAAGCACAGACAGTGCCGTGTGATTTTGTTGCTGAGGAGGACATGACATTTCACCTAATAATGATGATCATCATCAACAGAAACACTGTCACACAGGACAGGCGTTTTGCAGTGTCCTCTCAGATTTGGTGTGTAGGAAAGCACAGATGGGCCATGGCTGCCTGGGACACAAGAGGGAAAACAGAAACCTGCAGGTGCATTGCTGCAGGGAAAGCAGCTGCACAGGGACCTTTATCATCTGATGTATTGCTGAGCTGGGAGCTGGAAAAGCCCCATCTTACTCTAAATTTCAGACTCCAGCAGAGAACTGCTGCAGCCCCACAGCAATCTCTTCCTGCCACTCTGTTCCTTCTAAGTGAAAATCCCACCTATTCCTGCCTTCTTTCTCCTGTGATTCAGGCTACTAAAAATATTTGAGTATCACAAAAAAATGAAGACATGGGCTATAACTGATTATGCAAACAGCTCAGTGATCTGAATACCATGTTCTGCCAGGTTTATATTCTGAATTGGTCCTTAGTTAATTGATTCTGCTTGCCAGGGTTTTTTGCATCCAAAGTTACTAAAGAAAAACCTGTTTTGAGAGAGTGAAGACAAGCAGAGTGAAGACAAATATGCTCCAGGTGAACTTACTTCAGTCTGAAGTCATCGGCAGCCAGCCTGGCATTGTCAATCTCCAAAATGACCCGGGAATTGTCAATGGTAGCAGCAAGGATCTGACAATTAAGAAACAGAGAAAGGTTCCTGTGAATAACGGGGAAATATCTGATCCACATCCCATGAGCAAACCAGAGGGCTGTGATACTCTGTGCAACATGGATTAGAACCATAATAGGGAAATATGTTTGTACAACATCTAATCTTATCTGTAGCCAGAAGAATTATCCTTCCAGCCTTTGAGGCATACCTGTCACATTCTTTACTATTTGATTACTGAATAAATGTATTGATAACTCTAAACACATTTTGCTAACTTTTACTGCAATAATTTTAATTTCAACAAACATCACATGGTCAGGATAAGATATTTGGTGTTTAAATTGAGAAGAGGCTACTCTTTTCTGTTAGAATGCTCAGGACCTCTATGTATTTGGGATGAGGAATTCACTATTTCTTTTGTAATTATTCAGTCTTATTTTAAAGACATGGAACATGCAGTTCCATAATTCTCTTGCCTTCTTATAACTCCTCTACAGATAAATGTCATACCTTGTCTCGGAGATCTTCAATTATCTTGTAATAATTGCTGTAGTCGCGGGCGGGGCTGGTGGGAGCTTGTTTCTGGTACCAGTCTCGGATTTTCACTTCTAAATCTGAATTGGCCTCTTCCAGGGCTCGTACCTTGTCCAGGTACGAAGCCAACCGGTCGTTCAGGTTCTGCATGGTTATCTTCTCATTGCCAGAGAGAAGGCCATCGCCGCCACCAAAGCCACCACCAAGGTCAAAGCCTCCACCGAAGCCTGCGCCACCTCCAAAGCCTGCGCCACCTCCAAAGCCAGAGCCCCCTCCAAAGCCAGAGCCCCCTCCAAAGCCGCAGGCTGCCCCCCCTCCAAAGCCTCCTCCATAGCCCCCCCCAAAGCCGTAGCCTCCTCCTGCAGAGGAGACGTACCTGGCCGAGGAGATGGAGACGCCCCTGCCACCGGAGCCGCCGTGGATGCTCGGGGCCCGGTAGGTGCCTCCGGCGCGCACAGAGGACAGGCGAGAGCAGCTGCCCCCGGCACCCCCAAAGCCACCCCCGCAGGTGGAGGAAGAGCTCATGAAGGACGTGGCCATGGCTGTAGCACAAGAAGGAGCAAAGGTCAGTTATGCAGCCTGACAAGAGAAGAGAGGCTGTGCCTTCACTGCCTTGGTGCCTCTTTTATACCCTCATCATTGGGTGTTGGGAGACAAACCCCACTGCAGCCCTCCCTCCAAAATTCCTCCTCCCTAGAGGTGAGGCCAACTATGATGACATTCCTGACAAGCAGTGCTGGCAGCACATCGCAGGGGCTTGGGCTTTCTTTTTTAATTAAACAAAAGGCATGAATCAGATGATGTTTTTTCTTCAGGCTATAGTTCTGAAACTTGGAGTTTACTTCTCTGACATTTAAGAATGGAAAAACAAAGTGAGTTCAGCCCCACCCACCTGCCTATTTACAATGCTCACCATGGCTACATTCAGAAAATCAACTTTTTCTAAAAATGAGGTTTAAGCAAAATTCTCCTTTTGTTGAAAAATATACTCATCTCTTCCTCACACTGTTATTCCTTCTTTTCTATCTGTATTTTTTCCCTGTAAAATTTTGGAATTGAATTTGAAATGTTCTTATTCTTGATTTTTTCTTGGAACTAAAAATTTAGATTTTGGAGTCTAAATTTTTAATACAAAAAGCATCTATTCATGGCGTTGTGTGAGGAACAATCAGCATCCATTGGTGTGCAAGGGAGAGTGGGCACAGTACATTTATTAATGGTTGTGAAATAGTCCAGAAGGGTAACACAAGACTGAAATAACTCAGTTAAAAGAGGAGATGTGGGAGGACTAAGATCCTGTTACTTTGGAAAATGTAAAGAGAATGGGTTTAAGATAACACTGTTCTGATAGCAATACATGTGTTTAATGCCAATGTGCACTAGGAAATGGAGTAATATTTAAAAATAAGGCGTGAGAAACACTTAGAGGGGTCACCTTAATCCTTCATTTAAAGTGGGAGTCTGAAACAGAAATAGATTAGAGAGCTAATAAATTGCCAGTGAAATTCAGGAGTTCAGTCCTCCAGCCCTGCTTGCACTGTACAACCATGAGAAGGCAGATGTGGGAGGTGTGTGAGGAAGCATGAGCTGCCCGTGTGCCCTGCTGGGGATGGGGTGTGTGAGGAGTGTGGCAGCTGCCGGGAGTTTGCAGAGCACCCTGTTCTCTGTACAACACAGGGACCTCAAATAAAGCTTAAAGAAGAAAACTGATATGTTTGCTAAAAGCATCATAAGGAGAGCATTGTTTTTAGCACAGTTTTGACAGTACAGAAACTGACCTTAGAACTCAGGATGGGGATTTCAGATAACCCAAGGCGCACAGGAGTCGTTAGAATAAGCCAAGGGGATTTCTGACATTTCCAGTTGAGATCTTAATGCAGGCACAGGGAATGTGCAGCCTTTTCACTTGGAGATGTGCACTTGGGAGGGAAGAAATGACAGAGTCCAGCTGTGCTGTGCCCCTACAGGCTGACTCTGGGCACGGCCACTCACTCCAGGCTGAGCAGAGCACAAGGGTGGGTGTTCACCACTCTGGAAACATGTTTCAAACTGAACCTGGCCCTTTGCCACAGCCCTTCTGTTTTGCTGCTGGGCAGATTAATGGTCTGTGCACCTTGCCAGATCCCTGTGTCTCCGAGGGCTGGTGGCTCAGAAAACAAGTTCAGACAAGCCCTCCTGAAGATAAAAAATTGTCTTAAAGACCCCTGTAATGTCAGTGCCCTGAGGTGTGTGCACTGCCAGGGGCTGTTCAACAGAGAGAGCCCAAAATAAGCAAATCATGTTCCATTAAAAAAAACCTAAAAAAACAGCAAACTAGCAAAAGCACTTCTAGAAAACACCACAAAATTTAGTAGGAAACTTTGGGGAATTTTCGTTCAGTCTTCTTTCACTCAGGCTTGATAACTCCTTTGGAAGGTCACTGGTGAAACACACTTGCTGCTTTCTAACATGCCCCAGGCGTCACGCTGGATCGGTATCAGATGAACGCTTACAAAAACCTGGTAGCTGATAAAAGCTGTTTCTTTCTGTCGACTATTTATCATTGGGAAACAAAATAAATCAAGCAGTCAATACAGACCATGCCCCATAAAATAATTTAGACAATTATTTCTACAGCATTTTCTCCTTACTGGCTGTACAAGGAAATAGAAGCCAATCACCTGCTGAAGTAAAAAAAAAAAAACAAACCTTTTTCAAGCTTATGCCTTTATTCTGGTCTCACTACCTTTGCTTGGAGATTCCTTTTCCAATGTCTTGACACACAGACTCATCCTTTGCACAGTCTCAGCATTGTACCTGTGGTACCTCAACTCCTTGGTTTGTCATCTCCCACAGAGCTTTCCTGGAAGACATTCCCTGACATGTCTGTGCTGCACAAACTCTTTCGTTACCCCTGCTGTGGGATTAACGGAGCTGACACACTCCAGCCCCTCCTCTCAGGACAGCAAGTTCCAGTCAAGCAGCAGCTTGTTTGTCATCTCAGTGATCACTCTATGAGTGATAAGACCATCACTCAGAGAAGACATGACATACCTTTAGAAAACACTTTTTTTTTCTGAACCAGACTCTAAAATTATAGTGTCTGAGTGGTTTATATTAAACATTTCACCAGAAATCCTTCCTTGCCCTACAGATACAAGAGAAAATAAATAAATTTATAAATAAAATTATAAAAAAAATTTAAAACTAAGGCATAAAAACAAGAATTCAGGTTTTTTATTCAGCTTGCATTCTTAGAGCATGAGAATTTCTTGTCAGACTTGCACATCTGCAGCTGGACAAAACCAGAAATCTGCACCAGTGGCCTCCCACCCTGACTGGTTTTGTCACATGAACTTGCTCGCAGAGAATGGGGTTTGGAGTTGTTTGTTCTTTCATCTAGGGAGGTTTCCAGGTCTCGGTGTTGTAGGGAATAAGTTTGGTACAAAGCATGTCTGCACTCAGCAACTGCCTGTACCGAATGCCCGAGAGCTTCTTCTTCTGGCTCTTCCAGAGGTGAACCCCTCAGAAATGGGTGAGCTCCTGAAGGATGCCCTGCACCCCGTGTGCCTCTCAGGCCACTGTTCTCTTTGATTCCGCCCATCTTTCCCCCTGTTCTCCCCATCTTGTCCCTTTCTCTGTGTCTTACTTTTTTAAACTGTTCTGCTCTGCTATCACAGTTTTCCCCTGTCACAGTGAAGCCACTGCTTAATGCCACCATTCCAGAGGCTGAGCAGGGATTGTCAGTGTCAGTAGTGACAGCTCACATTGTCACCTGAGTCACTGCTGAACCAAACCCAAGCACCAGTACCTTTGGATTGAAGAGGATTGCCCCACCTTGAGAGAGGAGGTCCAGAGCCTTGGGGTGCTCCGAGCCATGTGAACACTCCATTAATCTGCTGTGAACATCTAGTTGTGAACAAGGAATCATGGACATTCCCCAGGGCCAAGGAGAGAAGTGCTGAAGGATTTGATGATGTCTCCCTGAAACACAGGCTGCAAACTGATCCACTTTGGGGGAGAGCAGTGTTGGGATACTTTCTGTCTGGGCATGTCCCCATTTTCGTTCTCCCTGGGCTGTGGAGCAAACTGTGCCTCTGGTAACAGCAGGAGCTGGGAAGGTGCTGGTTGGGCTGGAGCCATGGTTTGCTTTTAGCACAAGCCCTGGGAAGTTTCCTTGGCTGTCGGTTTGGAGAGGGATGGTAGGAAATAAAGTCACTGATTTCTGGGTGTCGGAACTGAAAGTGATTCCACTTGGAATTTCAGCTAGGATTATATCCTTTTAATGGCATGAGAGGTAAGGGGGCTGAAATTGGTGCTAAAGGTTTGTAAGCTCTGCGTGAACGGGGAATGGAAGTGAAGAATTCTCCCAAATGCTACTCACCCCTGTGCTCCTGTAGGAGTTATCTATGAGCCAGTTTAACAGCTTTGTATTTTACCCTATGAAACATCTCCCAGCTCCTGCTGCTCGTCAGAACCGCTTCCCATCCCACTGACCCTGCTCTGCAGAGAGCACACCACCATAGTGAGAAACCCAGGCCACTCTTGTGTCCCCCACCGAGGGGCTGGGGATGCTGCTGCCTCTGTATTCCAAGCTCCTGCCAGCAACAGGAGCCAGAATCAGGATGAAGCACAAGCTCCCCACACTGTGAGCATTCTTGGGGAGGCCGGCTGACTAATTCCTGCCTGAGTAAAGCCAAACTTCAGTGAAATATCACAGTAACTCCAAGGAAGTGAAGATTGCAAGAATGTCATCTTTATTTGAGTAGATGCAGCAATTCAGTACATGCAAAACATAGAAATAATTGCAAAGCTGACCCAATTTGCATCCTAATCATCACTAAGTGAATGAATCTGCCTAAACTTCGTGTGACCAAGAACCTTCTGTGCTTTAACAGTCATTTCCAGCAGTTCAGAGTGAGTTCTCTGTCTCAATCCACAGGTGCTGTCTGCTTTTTCTGTTTGCAGATGACCTTTGGAGGACCTTCAGTGCTGTTTCCCATCTCCAAGCTTGTCTCTTTTGTCTGCAGTAACATGGAGAGAAAGAACAGCAATTATTTAAGCCCAGCTCACACAGCCTGCTCTGTGATGGGCACTGAGCTTGGCTTGGGCCTCATCTCTCATTCCCTTCTCTCAGAACTTTCTCTCTCCATCGCCGGGATTTGACTCATCCCTTTTATGACACCGGTGACCTCTAACAGCTCAAGGCAGGTTTTACTGGCATGTTCCTGCAATTCCCCCGAGCTGGCCAAGCTTCAATTCCCATGTCCTTTCATCTGGG
Source organism: Coloeus monedula (assembly GCF_965178545.1). NCBI lineage: Eukaryota > Metazoa > Chordata > Aves > Passeriformes > Corvidae > Coloeus > Coloeus monedula. The sequence goes on along the minus strand of NC_138806.1, from coordinate 4,281,117 downwards.
GAAATGATTAAGTGTTTTGTGCTTTACTTAGCCTTTACTGTAGCAAAGTGTGAGATGTTTTTCTGATGTCTGACATCTTTTAATGGCTGAAATTTGTTCCATTCTAACCAGAGACATCATTTGTTACTTATTATTTTTTTCTGTGACAAATCATGCAGACCCCAGTTTCTAGAACAGACACAACTACCAGAGTTATGTGTATTTCATTTTAGAAAATAAAACTTCTCTTGAAAGAGAAAGGATTCTTACCGGCAGTTCCCGAAAGGGAGCCAAACATCCTGTGGAACAAAGAGAACAGTTGAAAGGAGAGTTAATACATCAAGTGCTGCACGAGATGAGGATGGATGAAAGCAAATTGTCTATCAATCAGGTACATTCTGTGTGCAGTCAGGGAAGAGATGCCTATCTCCCTGCGCTCCTTCTCAGCAAAGGAGAGGGTGTTGTTGTAGGAAATACATTTTTAAACAAGTGCACTGGGAAAAGACATTATGGAGAAGAAGGAATAGAGGAAATCAAAACCTTTCAACCCCTGCCTCATTTTTTTCCTCCTTGAGGCTGTGTGAGATGAGATCAAGCTGTGCTCCCATGTGGGAGTCACTCAGTGACTGCCTTCACTTCTCTTCCCAGTGTTTCCTCCCACACTGATTCCTGTCGAGTGAAAGTTCTCTACCTGGTAACAGGGAGTTTATGGGAATTCATTATTGATTTTTATATTCTGTAAAACATTATTAACTGCACTGTTCCTGACTGTGATGCAGCTGATTGCTTCAACTGTTAGTTGCAATTAATCTACTGTGCTGCTTATCAGTTCCCCTTCCTGTTTAGAAACTCTTTGAGGTCTCACTTCATGTCAATGACAACTATAACATTTCTAGCTCCACCGTGGTCCAGAAAAATCAGTTTGTTAAAAATTATAGAACCCTAAGAGTATTTAATTGTGTTTACCAAGGTGCTGTGGCAAATGAGCACCATGGCATGGTCAGACTTATGAGGCTGAGAAAAAGGTTCTTACTGGGACTCCTGGCCTTCCAGGAGCTGTCGGTATGTAGCAATCTCTTGCTCCAGCCGAGTCTTGATATCCATGAGGATCTTATATTCGGTGTTCTGGCGCTCCATGTCAGCTCGGAGCTCAGCCAGCTGTGCCTCAATGCTGCCAACCAGCCCCTGGATCTGTGCCAGCTGCGCCCCGTAACGCGCTTCCGTGTCGGCCAAGGTGCCTTCCAGCGCCGCTTTCTGTCAGGGAAAACCACAGACAAGAGAAGTTGCTGCTACTGCAGGGCTCTGTGTAGGGAGGGAAATACAGGCCCTTTCCAGTGGGGGTGGTCAGGCAGTGCAAATTCTGATGTACCATGCTGAGCTGGGACTGCAGCTCGATCTCCAGCCCTTGCAGGGTGCGTCTCAGGTCAGTGACCTCGGACTTGCTGCTCTGCAGTTGTTCCGTGTTAACAGCGACTTCACGGTTCAGCTCCTCGGTCTGAGACAGGGAAAACACTACGTGAGAAATATGGGGGACGTAAGGCTGCCACAGCATTTTTCTGTGTGTTTTAATAGCTGTTTCTTTAATAGATTTTTTGGTTAGTGTTTGTATGGTATGGACAGGTTTTACCTTGCTGTGGAACCAGGCCTCAGCATCCTTCCTGTTCTTCTCAGCCATGTGTTCATACTGGTCCCTCATATCTGCCAGGATCTTGGACAGGTCAATGCCTGGAGCAGAGTCCAGTTCAACACTGATTTGACCGGCCACTTGCCCTCTCAGGGCACTCAGCTCCTGTGGGGAGTGGCAGAGGAGACAAAAGAGGGTACAACTGTAAACTGAAAACATTATGAACCTTCTGTTCTTTCTTCAAGGGCTAAGGCTGACTGACGCCCTGAGATACCAGCAGGAGGGATCTCAGTCTACATAAAACTATTTTCCTCACTGTTGCAGAGCCCAGGACCATCCTGAGGGACTCCACATCTCCACAGGCTGTTTCTCTAGTGCCATTTTAAAACATATTTCTTGGGATTTACCTCCTCATGGTTTTTCTTTAGGTAGGCCAGTTCCTCCTTTAATCCTTCAATCTGCAGCTCCAGGTCAGCTCTGGACAGGGTCAGCTCATCCAGGACCCGGCGCAGGCCATTGATGTCGGCCTCCACGCTCATGCGAAGACCTTGCTCAGTTTCAAACCTTAAAAAAGCAAAACAAACCCATTCAGGTTCACTGATCAACCATCTCACAAGAAACACAGGATAAATGTCTCTGGGTCTGTAGGATTTATGGTGTAGCAAATGTTATCAAGCATTAAACCTTTCTCCACATATTTCACATTATGCAAAATTTTCAGTGGTGCAGATGGTGCTCTTAGCAAAGACATGAAGGGTTGAACTGCATGGACAGGATGAAACCAAGGTTCATACAGGGGTTTTAGGGGCATTCCATTCCTGTTTCACTGCCCTTTGGTTCAACAAGGATTTTTGCCTACTCATGAGATCTCTTCCCTCTCTGAAATTACTCACTTGGTTTTGAAGTCATCTGCAGCCAGCCTGGCATTGTCAATCTGCAGCACAATCCTGGCGTTATCGATGGTGGCATCAAGGATCTGCAAACAACGAGAGCTCATTATTGAGGCTAAAACAACTGTTATCAGCTTCCCTGCTCTGCAGGTAAGAGTGAAGAGTCTATTTCATCTGTAGCTACAGCAAACAGAAGTGTAGGGAAGCATCAGTGATCTACAGCAAACATGTCACATACTTCTGCCAGGATGGTGTTTTGGGCATATCCTTGTGTCTGGTGTATGAAGTGGCTTTAGGTAGAAGTTCCACAGTGAGACAAAGAAACAAAACTAGGTGCTGGCTGAGAGGAAGAGGACTTTGAGATACCATCTTTGGTCACATTTTTATTTCCTAGAATACCCAGGATTGTGTTTATTCATTCTTTTAATGCATCATGAAAGCCTCCGAAGGAAATTTTATTTAGAAGGAATCTCTGTTCAGTTTTACCTGGAAAGCATGCCTGCCACTATGCCTGCCACTTCTAAAACTCAAAAGGTCATCCACAAAACCAGCTGGAACAACATTTTCCCTCCTCAAACTAAAGGGAGTGAAAGAAAGGAGGGAAAAAAAATTAAAAGGAGAAAATCCCACTGCCAGTTCTGCTGTCAGCAGAGCTCAGATTTTAAATCAGGAGCAAATGTGGGTGGGTTGCAGCAAGGAGAAGCAACCTGCGTGGGAGTGGTCATGAACTCCAGGCTGAACTCGGAAAACTAAACCTCGAGTTTTCTTTCTTTTATTTACATAGTTAATCAGCTACGTGTTATGCAGGGTGTGTATCACCTCAGCAATCTGTTATCAGGTACCCATGGGCTCTTGGGGCAAATCCTGCATTTATATATGGGATTGATTACTTCATGTCTGCTGTTTCCTTTTTTTTCCTACACCAAATGTTTCAGTTCACTTGATTCCAAGGTTAAGTATGGGAAATGTAAAAAAAGAAATTATTCTTAACTCATTTTTATTTTCATTGTTAAAGCAGTGAACAGGCCCAGTGTCTGGGCCTCTGAGGGTTTTCAATCTCTATGGTAGGTGAGAGGTTGCAGAGACACGCAGGTTGCTGTCACTGCTTGGCTCTCATTATATATTAGTTTATATATGGTCATATATACATTGACTGGTCATATGTGTATGCGTGTGTATAAACATATGCTTTGTTAAAGGCAAACATTATCAGAGTTCAGTACTCAGGCATCCCCCACTGACTGGTTTGTACCTTCTCTTGGCTAGCATTTAAAAAGTAGATAATTCAATATTGATATTGACTTTATCCCCCCCACCCATTCCTTGCATGTACATCTCCCTCTCCTTCTCATGACCTGCAGTGCTTTCTAGGGGTTCCCTAAGGAACTTTTCGGGTTTTCATACTTCCTTTGTAAGTGGAAATCTAAGACGATTTTTGGTAAATATTAACACCTACCTTGTCTCGAAGGTCCTCAATTGTCTTGAAATAAGGACTGTAGTCCCGGGTTGGGCTTGGTCCTTGTTTTTGGTACCAGTCTCGGATTTTGGTTTCAAGGTCAGAGTTTGCCTCTTCCAGCGCACGCACTTTCTCCAGGTAGGAGGCCAGGCGATCGTTCAGGCTTTGCATGGTCGCCTTTTCGTTTCCTGAGAGGAGGCCATCGCCTCCCAGGCCACCCCCATAGCTAAAGCTGCTGCTGAAGCTGCCTCCACCATAGCCCCCCCCTAGGCCGCTTCCCAGGCCAGAGGAGACAAACCTGGCAGAGGACACGGACACACCTCTGCCACCAGATCCCCCGTGGATGCTGGGGGCCCTGAAGCTGCCACCGAACCGGAGGGAGGAGGCGCCGGGCCCCCCCGCCACGGAGGAGCTGGTTTGCCTGAAGCTGTAACTGGCCATGGGGAGGAAGAGCAAGGACCCAAACTAAGCTGCACCTCAGCGGCTCGAGATCCCGAGGCAGGAGAGTGCCCTGCTCTCCCACCGCACCGCTTTTATGCCGGTGACAATGGGAGTTGTCTCCAGAATGTGTTATCTGAGACCCATGGAATTTATCAGCCCTAAGCCTTCTGCCAACACGGCGGTTCCCCTTATTGGTCAGTGGCTGTTTCCTTCCCCCCTGCCTCCACACGCGGGACGCGATCCCCTCCCCCGGACCGCTGCCGCTCGAAGGAGAAGGTGGGATTTGGAGGAGGCGTCTCCCTACAGAGGGGAGCGTTCCTAAGCCTGGTTAGAGTTTACCTACATGGGAACAAAGGGGCTGGGAGCGCACCCACTACGGCCAACAACGCGGCCAGAGCGGAGTCACACAAAGACTTGTTTTAATAGTGATTCAGCCTGATAACAGAGCTTGTAAGGAGCCCAAATGGTGAACAGTGTGTGTGGACCTTCATAAAACACGTTCCCACCCCTCTGTTTCTCTCATTCCCCTTGAGAAAATGTCTTCTTTCAGAAATGAAGTTATCACTCTTTCTGTCTTTGCTCTCAGTTCCGTTTGGGCTAATAGAGAGCGTGCTGTGTCTGAGTCTGGTTTTCTACAGATACAAGAATCTTTCTGAAGCAGCCGTGGCTGCCATCTGTAGCAGAGAGCAGCAGTAACATCCCTAAGTACCTGGGGAGTGAGAGAAACAAGTGTCTGATTACACATTGAGTCGTTTGATTGCTACTGAAGGAGAGAAGCAAAGAGAAGAAACAGAATCACTCAGTCTTGTCTTTGAGAGTAATGAAAATGTCCTCTGTTACCCAAGATGGATTTTCAAAAGCTTTTGTTACTGTGCGCTCCTGCCTGAGCATCCCTAACACACAAAGGGATACTCAGAGCTTTCCTTCCATTCTCTTTCTTTCTCGTTCCCTCCAAACCTCTGCAACTCCCCAGAAGTGTTTCGGAGAAAGAGAAAGTTCTGGCCTGGCAGCACTTGCAGCTCTTGGGAGCAGCCAGGCCTTTCTATACCGGTGAAAAATGCTCCAGGTGTTTCAGGCCACACAATAGAGCTGCACTCCCTTTGTACAGGGGTGTCAAACTGCGGGGCAAATTCAGGGAGGGAAAGAGCAAACAGCAAATGGGAGGCTGGCCAAGGCACCTGTATCACCAGGTAATGTGGAGGCCGTATCAGAAGGAGCAATTCTGCAGTGACTCAGGTGCGGAATATATCACTGGGTACACACAGGATATGTACCACACTTCAGCTCTTTCCTCTCTTTACAGACTGCTGCCTTCCACAACTCCATCCTGCACTGCAACGCTGTGCAGCCTTTCCTCACAGGCCCAGGGACACTCCTGCTGCCAGAGACACACCGCTCGTTCCTTCCAGAGACCTGAATGTCCTGTTCAACCCTGGGTGGGACAAACCTGCCCAGCCAGTAACTGCTCCAAGGACTGTGAACAGCTGAAATAGTGGTGTCAGGAGGTTACTGAGAGAAAACTATTGGAGAACAGTTACATTTTTGTTAAATATTGAAGTCCATAGTTAGAGCGTAAAGAGCATTGGTCCATGCACTTTTCTTCACTGAACAGAAAAGCAAGAAGCTGACTGGAGAATAAGTACCGGTGTGGTCTTTTTGAGACCTATCTCCTGCTGAAGGAGAGAGGAACATCTGTCCCTCCAGGTACTCCTTCAGCATTCCCTGGACTCCCGTATCAGAACCTCAATGCAGTGTATTTTTGGGTTTTGCAAAATAAAGTGCACATCCGTGATGCTGCATAATATTTTATGATTCAGGTCATGAAAATTGGGATCTGGAAGGCTTCTGGATGCCCTCTGCAAAATCTTTAGTAAAAGCAGCAATCACCATATATTGAACTGTCAGAATATTGCTCAGGTACTGCAGGCAGGTTGGGTTTGCATGTGCTTACAGGGAAGAATTTCCCAAAGAATGAACTGCAATTCTTAGTGGCAGTTTGCAAGTACAGCTGGAAGTGTCAGGAGAAGAAAGACTTGGGACACACTGTCAAATGGATTAATCTCATTTATAACACCGAATACGTCATAAGCCTCTAGTACCAAATCAATTCCTCACACAGCATTTTTGCTAAAACTTAATGCTAAGTCTTTTAACTTTCCATCTCTGTTTTACCTCAGTGTGTTTGTTTTTGTAGGGACTCCCTTAAGCTGAGAACGTGTACTTAAATGCTTGGAAAAACCTTTAGTATGGCAAGTTGAAGAAGGTGCTATTAGCATTCAGCATAGGTCTCTTTTTCTCCCAGTACAATAAACCTAATTTATGGCAGGGTCAGCTTTTCCCCAATAAGGAATGGTCAGCACAGGGAATTTCCTTTATCTTTGCCTTATCAGAGAAGGGAGACACATTTTTTCAAGCGAAGTCATCCAGTCACGCCCAAGCTCCTGTCTGAGATCTGGTTCTGCTTTACCTTTATCTTCTCTGCCTTGCCAGTCACTGCTGCTTTAAAAAATCTTTCATATTGTTTCAGGATAGTTTTATTAATTGTCCTGTAAACCATTTTTTCTTGCCCTTGAGGACACTGGCATATCCTTCTCTCTTTTCACATCCTGCTGAATTTGTGTCCAGGGATAGCTAATGCAATTACACTTAAATGAACTTGCTGAACATTTTAACCAACTTTGTTAGTGCCTATAGTCCCATGGATGCATCTATGGATGAACGAGCAAAGCCAATTTATTATTCTGGATTTACCTTTTAAATTTTTAACTGTTTGTTCCTTCTGGTAATTGTTCCTTTCTGCCTTTGCTTCCATCAGTGAAAATGTGCTGCTTTTTCATGTGCACATTTTTAGTCTCCATCTCTTCTCTTGCTCATCTGAATTTTGTCCACCCTCCCAACTGATCATGTCACAGGCCCTCTTATGATCACAGCTTAGGATGTTCTTCTTCCCTTTTAAAGATCAGAGGCATGAAACATTTGCAGGTCTTTAATTCCAGCACAAAATTTTCTATTTTTTTGTTTAAACTTACTTGTGGGAAGAACCAGTGACAACAAGCTCCGATCTGCAGCTGGTAGCAAGGTAACTGCAGTTAAGGTTTGCCCAGCATACAATTCTCAGCTGTCTGGTTTTTACAGCCCATCATAAATCTTTTTTTTTTTTTAATCATCACAAACCTGGCATTGCCATATATTTTCTGAATGTGCCAACAGATTGTGAGACAAGAATGTTGCTGTGCTAAAGAGGCAGGTCCCAGCACATGCACACACAGCTGTGAGTGGCTGGAGAAGAGGGTAGGGAAGAGCAGAGCAACACTGGGAATTTGCTCAAAATGACTGTTTTTGCAAAGCAGAGGCATTGTGATGAAGGGAATGCATCATTCATTCCTGCACTGAAAGAGGTGAGAAATAAGGTTGTGTAAGAGAAATTGTGTTCTGTTGTGTTAACAGAAATTGTGAGAGTGAGACACAGGACAAGACATTTCTGTCCGGGGCTCTGGTTTGCTCGTGGCAAGACAGAAATGATGGATCAATGATTTGAGCTGAACTGGAATGATTCCTGCCCAGGCTGCTGCAGTGCTATTGGGGCACAGAATTTAATTTCTCAATGATTGCCATTTATAAAACACTTGAATAGATTGGTATGAGGAAAATACATAAAAGATCCTCCTGAAGAGCTCAAGCACTTCAATAACTGGGAGCAGTGTAAATACTTTGCAAATCCTTGAAACTGGCTGTGGTGTGGAAATTCCTCATTGTTGTCCCTGTTTCCCTAGAAACAGAACTAGCTTTAAACTCCTCACTCCTCTATCATTCCAGAGCTCTTATGATAAGGCAAATCAGGGAATAAAGTACCTAAGACAGGAAAATAAACCAGATTTTCTTATCATGAGATTAAAGATTGTGTGGGAAGGAAGGCTTGGTTGGGGCACCAAGCCCTAGGGAGTGCAAGTCAACTCACTGGATGTACTTTCACACTTCCTTTAACCTGTTATCTGGCTGGTAAATCTCAGTATGATTGGGCTGGAAACTATTATTTGAGAGTCAAACATCCAACTGACAGGAGGTTATGTTCCAAAAGTCAGGTTTCTGCAGGCAGCAGCAAAGGCAGCGCAGGGGCCTCTGCCAAACCCCAAGGGACTGAACCTGTCCCAGGCTCAAGGGAGCAGTGGCTGTTGGACACTTGCCATGGCCTCTGCACGCTGCCAGGATTCACGCTGAGGGAGGAGGCCTGGGGCTATCCACAGGGATCTTCTCATACGCCACATGGAAAATTCCTACTCAAAAATAAATCCTAGACTTGGGAGAGACACAGAGTAGATGGGGTTCATAGCACAGAGCTGAGCTGTTTTATTCTGTTCCTGTCTGTAAAACATTTGTATGTCTATTATTTTTATCTATGTGCTCATATATTTACATGCACATATTTGTATATATGGACTTACAGATTATTATTTCTCTTTCTAATTTTATAAAAGTATATTCTGATCATAGGGGTAAGCCACAGCTTCCAGTAAGGGCAGAGATTTTACTGCAAGGCTTAAACACATGTTCTGGATCTAATTAGAAAACAAGGAGCTCGCTTAGTACCCTCCTGGTGGATCCTTGGATTTGGGCTTTCCTGATCCTGCTGGTGATTTCATACTCAGTTTTTCTTGACAGGAATTTTCACAATCTGCAGACCTCTGGTTGGGTTCAGTGAGAAAATACAACTGTTTATCTATGAGGGCAAGCCCTGTAGCCTCTGGTTTGTGGAGCTGCTGCCAGGGAGGTGTTTTAAACACTTGGTTCTCATGGCAACTCTCAGCCCATGGAAACCCCTTTGGAGCCCTGGTTCTGGCTGCCCTGGCTGGTCACACAACTTTAAGGGACCAAAAGGGAATTTCTTACCACTCTAACAGTTTGTGCCACTTTCGAAAAGGAGTGTTTTCTCCATGTTTGTGAGTGCCAGGTAAGTCACTTCCTGGGCAGTCCTGGCTGTTACCTTCATAAAACCCAGGGTTTTCCACCAGACTCTGACACCCATATTCAGCTTTAAATCTTCTTTTTATTAAAAACAGAGGTCTGTGCCAACTGTCTGTATTTTGGCAGCCCACTGCCAGCAAAGCAAGTGACTGAAGCGCTTGCTGAGTGCCTTTTCACGCTTTCCTAATGGATTCAGCTTTAATAACTGATAAAATCTGGTGACATGACTTTCAACAGCATTTTCGACAGAAAGCAGTTGTTGGCATTTGTTTAAAATCTTCGTGTGTGTGTGAGCGCTGTGAACTTTTGGGTACAGCCACGATTTTCGATAGTCTGACATCAGGTTGTGGGAAAGAACTGAACTAAGATTGGGAATGTTGTCAGAAAATGTTGATTACTGAGGCTGTGGGTGCCTTTGATCCCAGCCCTGCGCGGGTTGCCAGGGCTGGGAGCACAGGTGTGTGCCAGGGAATGGTGTTCCCTGGAGCCAGGCTTGGCGGAGCCGCGGGAGCGTGGGCTCCCAAAGTGCGCTATTAGGAGTAATTGCAGCATGCAGAAACCTCTCTTTAGGCGGTACTAAAACAGCTCTGAGAGTCAGCTCCAGTGCTCCTGAGACTACGTGTTCACTGTCACTTGTCCTTTATCATGGAATCATGGAATGCTTTGGGTGGGAAGGGACATTAAAGCTCATCCAGTTCCACCCTCTGCCACAGGCAGGGACACCTTCCACTAGAACAGGTTGATCCAAGCCCCTCCAACCAGGCCATGAGCATTTCCAGGGATATGGCAGCAAATACTTAAAGAAATTCCAAAGTTGGTTGGAATTAGCACTCCAAAGTGTTATATATGATGTGAAAGCTAACAGAAATTGTTACAGAGAGAAAGGATTTTCCTACATGAATTCTCATACTTGTTTAACTTGGCTGCTGCTATTTTTCATGGTTATGGTGGGCTGGTAAATGTCAGAAATATCACAGGAGCAGCTTCCTTTCCTCTCGCTTTTTGTTACAGGCACAGTGAGTCAGAGTTTCTTTTCTCATTCCTTGAGTCAGTGGTGGGCCGAGAGGGAAATCTCCCTTGTCACCTCTGTGGTTCCATTTCCTTGTAGCCAGGAGTGCCAGAGCCTGGCAGGACTGTGCACAAAGGCACCAGGAGTAGCGGTGGGCTGCCATACCTGTCCATACCCGACAGCTGCCTTTCAAATGGAAGCATTTCCTTTGGGTTTAAATCCTGCAGTCCTGATCCAGAGTGAAGTCCCTCAGAAAACTCAGTTCACTGAATTCTGCTTCTTGTCTTGAATTTCTCTCCATACAGCCACTTCCCCCTCTTATCTTCATCAAACCTCCTGAAAATGTTGTATTATCCGGTTAGAGAGGATTAATTTCCAGAATTGAGCCAGAATCCACGGGATTTGGGGCCTTGGGAAGCGGGAGCAGCACAGAGCGCCCCCTGCAGGCCCGGCTGCTAGCACAGCCATCGAATCCGAGGCATGAAATAAAAAGAAAAACGTACCGATTTTTGTATTACTGAAGCTGTTCTTTTCTTGTACGAACCATGTCCCAGGCCTGAGGCTTTAATTTATTTTTGAGAGTGTTTTGAGCAGTTTGTGTCACAAATCCTAATTAGTATTTCCTGAATTGCCATCAGAGGATGCCAGAGAGCCGACCCAAATGGGCAGACACACTGTCACCCACAGATAAATCTTGTCCCTCGTTCAGAGCTGTGGGACACGCCACTGGAGCAGGATGAGGCTCAACCACCGCATTCCCTCATGCTGGCACTGAAAACGTGTCCCACTTAAAAGAAAGCAGAAGGGATGGATATTTGAGAATGTTCCCAACAGATAAAGAGCACAAATGGCTCCTTTCTGGGATTACAGACATTCTTCCTAGTTAAACTGTGCCTAAAGAAGGTATTTGATCCCAAAGTCCGTTATAGCTGGCTAGTGCTGAGGAGGTTTGGGATAGTCAGCCCTGGTTGATAAGAGAGAGGAGTAAAAGGGAGCATAAGGCAGAGCAGTCTCTGTTACTTGCACAGAGCCAAAGAGTCCTGTTGTGACTCCAAGGAGATGCAGTTCTGCTTTGACTTTACAAACCTTTGTTTCCCAGGGAAATAGTTTCTCTGACTCATCTCTTTCCTGCTGTGCTGAGAATTCAGCTTGGATTGTAACATGGAACAGTCTGATGTCTTTTAAAATAATACCTTGTTATCCAAAACGATGATGTTTTACCTGTCCTGACTCTCTTTGCCAACCAAAGTGTAAGTGTAAAGCTGTGTGACAGAATAAGAAATGTCTGTGATTCAGGAGGTGTTCAGGGAACAATGAAGCCTGTGAGACCCACCCAGGGTATGGGACAGGGCGGCAGTGGAGTCACTCCCCTGCTATGTGGCTGACCCTGTTCAGCAGCTTCATCAGCCCTGCAAACCAAACACTTAAATGTGGATTTGTAAGTTTGAAATGGCTGAGATATTTCACCCTTTTTCTTCCTCTGTTGAGCCCAAGTAAGGTGAGCGTGGTACATGAAGTGGGGCAGGTTTAGTAACAAAGCTTGAACCTTGCCTGCACCATGCCATTCTCCACCGAGAGCTCTGACAGCACGGAGCTGGGAATGACCCTACGGAATAAGGGAACACACTCCTCCATTTGGAACTATCAGATAAAAGACCTGAGCTCAGATTTTCTGACATGGCAGGAGGAATAATCCCAACAACTGAATGTTGGGTTAGTAGAACTTTCATACTCCTCACTCATTTCCGGATCTAACCCTTTGCTTTAATTGAACAAGATTAGACAGTGCTCTCATCTGGAAGCTGGGAAAGGGCTGCCTGGATAGGATTGATTTCTCATTCAGTGACTCAAAGGAAAGTGGTTTTGATTTGACAAAATTTTCATGAAATTTTGAGGTTAATTAATCCTGATTTTTCACTTCAGCTGCTGAATTAGCAAATCAACTACTTGCACATCCCTTGCAACATATGCTATGAAAAAGGGGTTCCCCCATCCCTTTCTCTTCCCCATAGGTGTCACCCTTGAGTTTAATGTAGATGCGTTTATTCATCTCCAGGATTTTATCCAGTCATCATAAGATTTAGGATTCACATATTACTTTGGAACCATATTACATAATTCACACAACCTTAATTTCTTTGTGTATCTCACTTGCTACACCTAAATGTAAATACAATATTAATATACCAAATAGACTGCTGGACACAGAGTTTTCTTTGCACTGCAGAAAGGTAAAGCTTTATTTGAGGAATTGTTGTGCGGTAGAGTACCAAGTGCACTGCAGAGACCTGTGTGTAAGCACAGTGATCACAGTGATGGACAGCATGAGAAGGGAGAAGTAGATAACTTTAGGAAAAGCATTTGGAGAACAATCTGTGTGTGGGGTACATCACAGCGCGTGTGGGCTTTGCGTTACCACGTTGTGGGCCGGGCTGCTCCCATGGCACTGATTGGATCAGGGAAGCCCAACGAGTCGGTGGTATCTTAGCACACTCTTGACTGCCCTGTGCAAAGAAAGAAGAAACCATTGCTCCAATAGGGAAACCAAGTGTCTCTTTGCAGCGCTGACACTTCAGACTCATCCACTATTTAAATACCCATTTGTTAGCAAAAGCATGGGAAAGGAGCTTAATCTGTCTCTGGAACTGGAGCCAAACCACTTAGAAATTAAGAGCTTTGATTGTGAGTGGTTTAATCCCTGCTGCAATGGCAGATGTGGAAGCCATAGCACAAGGTTGGTGTGAACAGGAAAAGGGATGAAACACAAAGCTGTAAGTTTGGATCCTCTTTGGAAGATGTTTCTTACCTGCCTTGTCACTAGATTGACCATGACAGTAGGAACTAGAAGAATAAGAGTGGGAGGACATTCCTCCTCCTTGGAGAGCTCCTTGAGATGATCTGTGAAATGAAAGGAGTTTTAATGAAGGGAACAATAAATACACAGTGACATCATGTGCAGTGCATGTAACAGTGCAGCTTTTCCTGGATCTTGCAAATATATTTTTATATATAGTTTTTCATTTCATTCCCTCCAGATGTATTTTCCTAGAAAATTGTAAAAGCAGAGACAGCAAGAGACTGTTGCAGTATAATTCTTGTACTCTCACAGTCCAGTTTGTACTTGTTCCTCTACTGACAGAAGGAATTTCATTACAGTTTGGTTTGGCACAGTGATTCCTCTCATGGAATTCACTGCACACAAACAGGTCAAGAGGAACTGATTAACTCAAAACCTGACAGTAACAATCTCCTTTGTGTTTCCCTTGGTGTTTGATGTGATTATGAAGTTTCTGATAGACACATTTCAATACAGATGCTGTGAAAAAAAGCTGCTGAATTTAGATTTCAGCTACAGACAAGTAAAATATTCTGCTCTGTCTTCCATGAGTGCCAAGAGAGAAAAGGTTGTGATAGAATTTCTGCCCTTATTTGCAAACAGAGAACGTACACAAGATCCTGCTGCCCCTCCTGCAGCAGTGCCCGGTACTGCTGGATCTCCTGCTCCAGGCGCATCTTGATGCCCAGGAGCATCTTGTACTCCTGGCTCTGACTCTCCACCTCACAGCGGATGCTGGCCAGCTCCTCCTCAACGCAGTTGATCTGCCCCTGGATTTGTTGCAGCATGCGGCCATAGCGAGACTCAGTTTCTGCCAGGGAGTTTTCCAGAGAGCTTTTCTGGAAGGGCAAACACAGGAGTTGAGGAGCAGAGTTCTACGGCTCCCTGCCTGTGCCAAGGAGGGAAGGGCTCGCAGATCCTGCCCACATACCGTGCTGAGCTGCGCCTGCAGTTCAATCTCCAGGTTCTGCATCTCGCGCCTCAGCTCGGTGAGCTGGTGGCTGCTGGTCTGGATGTCCTGGCTGCTGGAAGTGACCTGCTGATTGACTTCTTGGATCTGCAGAGTCAAACCCCAGAGACACCTTCTGAGCCACAGGGGAGCAGATTTGCTGAATGAGAACTCAAGTCTCCAGGGAGCCTCTCACTTTCAGTCAGTGCCGGTACCAGGGTGTCTGAGCTGTCCCACCAAAGGAGGCTCCACTCTTGGCATTGCTACATACCTTCACCTCATACCACTGCTCCACCTCCTTGCGGTTCCTTGCAATGATCTCCTCGTATTCATTTCTCAGGTCATTCAGGGTCTTTGTCAAGTCTTCTCCAGGGGCGGCATTGACCTCCACGCTCACATCGCCACCAGTTTGGGACTGGAGCTGCCTCATTTCCTGCAGGGAGTCGAGGGAGAGACACAAGAGCACACACAGGTCATTTGTTGTGCTGGGGACTGTGGGCGAATCAGTACCAAGGTACAAAGGAACGATAATCCCATGGCATAAGGTGGAATTGACTTGATATGTGAAGGTGGGAACCGTGAAGAACCAACAGATTATGTCTTTGGCTGTGCTATCTATCATTGTATTTGTCATAGGTTAGCAAGCTAAGTCTCAGAAGTGATGTTCTTCTTACAGCTTTCTCTATGACCTGACAGAACCTATCAGATGGCCAGTTTGAAGAGGGACAATTCTTATCTCACAGAAGATAAACAGTAATGAGTATTTTGGACCAAACCACTACAGTATTGTACCTCCTCATGGTTTCTCTTCAGAGCAATCAGCTCATCCTTCAAAGACTCCAGCTCGGATTCCAGTGAAGACCGAGTGGTAGTGAGACCATCCAGGATGTTTCTAAGGCCATTGATGTCAGCCTCCACGGTCTGACGGATGACCAGCTCATTCTCATACCTGTACCAAAGGAAAGCAAAGCATTGCACATTCATTTTATTACACTGTGTAGGCTTGATCACACCACTTTAGACAGGGCATCATCCACCTGCATTCATGAGTCTCATAAAATTAATGACAAAAAGAGGCAAGGTTCACAGGGAGGCACTCACTTCATTCGGAAGTCATCAGCAGTCATCTTGCTGTTATCAATGTCCAGAATCATTCTGTTATTGTCCACAGTGGCAGAAATGATCTGCAAAAGGGAAGGTGGAGAGGAGTCTTGTGTTCTAGATTTCCAGGACAAGCAGAAAGAAGACACAAAGCTTTGCTAGAGTGTTACTGTTGGTCTTGGAATTGTTTTATGGAGTAGTGCAGGGGCCACAGAAAGTTCTTGAATTGCTACGCCACAAGGACTGGTGTCTGCAACGTTTTGGCTTTCCAAAGATTTTGATGAAAGAGTATATTGGTGGGGGAAAGAACAGAAGAACATTTATGTTGGGAAATTGCCAACCCCTGTGGGTTCTGCACTCTGCGTGTAGGAAGCAGTGTGGTCTTTGCCCCTGATGCCATAAGTCATCTCATTAGGAAAAAAGTTGATTGTAAGGGAAGACCTTGGTCCTTCCCCCTGGTGTCTGTAGGAGTGTGCAGGGACAAAGGGAGCTCAGATCCTGCCATCCAGGTGCTTTGGCTTTGCACTCCATCCAGCTGGACTGGGTGGGAGCAGAGGGAAGCACTGTGAACGCCACATGGCTGGTTTGGAGCCACCTGCACAACGTGGGATGTACATTCTGTGAGCCAGCGTGTCTGTGGCTGGCGGGGCTCCTGGTGCCTCGGGCTGTGTGCCCGGAGCACGTCCCTGTTGCCTGTGGGCTGCTGTGAGGGTTTGCTCACCCAGGGGATGGGAGGTGCGGCTCAGCAGGTTTGTGCCTGCGGTACCACCAGCACGGCGGTCCCGTGGGCGGTAGAGCCCAGTGCTGAGGATGGAGGGAGGAGGAAGGAGCAAAGAGGAAAGAGGAAGGCCTTAGAGGAGAGAAGAGCATGTGGGAGATGGAGGCACATGTACCAGGATGATCCTACCTGATTTTGGAGTTGTTCGATGGTCTGGTAGTAGGAGCTGTAGTCCTTGGAAACACTGGGAGCTTGTTTCCTGTACCACTCCCGGATGTGGTGCTCAAGCTGAGCGTTCTCTTCCTCCAGCCTTCGCACCTTGTCCAGGTAAGCCGCCAGGCGGTCGTTGAGGTTCTGCATGGTGACCTTCTCATTGCCGCTCAGCAGCAGGTCTCCCCCAGGGCCGCAGCTCCCCGCAAAGCCCCCGCCAAAGCCCCCAGCAAGGCTGCCCATGCTGAGGCTGCCCCCGTAGCCCCCGCAGGCTGCCCCACCGTAGCTGCCCCCGCCGATCACGGAAGAGGCGTAGCGCCGGCAGGACACGGAGGAGCTGCGGCCGCTGCTGCCACCACAGGCGCCTCCACCTCCTCCTCCGCTCCTGTACGAGGTGCTGGATGTTCTCTTGATGCTGCAGCTCATGGTGAAGGGATCAGATATCCAGCCCCAGATGCAAAGCTCTGCACAGCAAGATACAGGAAAGCAAAGTGCAGCGGGCCGTCCTCGCTGGTGGCTATTTATACCTGCCTGGGTGGGTGTCACCTGCCAGGCAGTCCAGCTTCCCATGGGGTTTGCCAGCCACAGTGCTCATGCCGAAAGTGATGTGCTAAGGGGAATTTCTTTTGGGGCTTGGGACGGCCCTCCCCCCAGGTACTGTGTTTGCATGCTGATTCACACCAAGCCTCCACTGCAATTTTGGGTGGGTGGCTGTGAGTTAGATTTTGTTGGAGATAGTTTGTTGCTGGCTACTTAGTGAGAGAGACTCATTTTAATAGTTGTTCTTTGTTCTTTGGAGTAATTTTTTTTTGTCCTGAAAATGGGTGGTGAAAGCACCACCTAATCACTCTGCTTTAATTTCAGAAGTATGAACTCAGACACCCTGTGCATGAGGCTGGTTTAAATTTGCCTGAAGAACTGCCACTTCTGGAAACAGAATCTCTAAGAATTTAGGTACTTCCCTTGAAAAGAAAGCTCAGTGTGGGGACTGTCTCTCAGGGTACTTAGATTGTCGTAAATCACAGTAGAATGAGCTTAACAGCAGCAATGTTATTTCTGTTCTCACCAAACTCTGGTGGTATCACTTCCAGGAAATCCTCCTGTCTCATGCAGAGAGCCATGGGCATGCAATGATGCCATTTTAAAGTTGTGAGTTTTTAAACATTTTCGTGCAAATTTCCAATCACTCAGAGATTACCTAAGCTGAAATATGTGTGTAAAATCTATATGGCTGCATTGGCTGTATCCTGGGAGAGGAAAGAAAGGATTTGGCTTGGCCAGATGGAGGCTGAGATTGTTATTAGCTGGCTCTTGAGGATGGAGGTAGCAGGACTGTTTGAAATATAGACCAATCCTGTTGTCCATGTAGGAAAGGGCACAGTCTGGATTTGAGTGAGTGTGTTTGGGCTGGAAACTAAGGGGAAATTTTTAACTGTGGGAGGCAGCAGGGTCTTGAAGAGCTTCCATTACAGAAGCTGTGGATGGAGTAGAGAGTTTCAAGTCTGATCTTGGTCAGTTGATGTTTGGAATTTTATCCTTGTGTAACAGATGCAGCTGTGATGACCCTCTAGATCCCCCTTACCTTCAGTCTTTTGTCCCTTCGTGCTGAACAACTGCACCATTTCTGTAAGGGGGCAGGTTGTGATGAGCCCTTTTTTGGAAAGGAAACTTCATCTTTAAATAACTTTAGGAAAATGTGAGTTTTAAGCCTGAAAGACAAGGGGCCTCATTATGTGAGGGTTGAACTTTGATGGCAATTCATCTCTATTTGGAAGTTACAGTTTACCCGTTCGTTTTGTTGTTGGTTTCTCCATTTATGCTGTTACTTACACACACCCTGCAGTTGTGGCTCAAGCAAGATTTTTTTTCTAAGCCACAATGATTATGAGATCCATAAAAGCTACTAATGCGTGTTATGGCTGACTGAAGAATCATGGAAAACCATTCACCCTCTTTCTTGACACACCACCATCCCCATATCACAGATAATGTAATCCTTTGATCTGCGTAATTATGATTGTTGTTTTATTGGTAGCTCTCTAATTATCTGCACGTCAGAACCAGGTGCTTTGCATATGTTACTGAGACTGAGTCATCATTATTAAAAAATAAAAATTATTTTCTCACAGGGTGTGATTCCTTAGTCATATTTTCCTCATTAGATTGTTGCAATGTACTTTTATTCTCCCCTATGAGATGTTTATTGCTGATTGGTGTTAGTGCCAGAGGTGTTGATTTTATATCTCCTTCTCAGCATTGTTGCATCACAACGCTCGACCCAACAATTTCTAACATTTCCCAATGCTGTAATTTCCTATTATCACCAGGTGCCTTTTCTTTTTCTCTCTATCCCTCTCTTCTTTTTTTGAATAGGTGGTCTAACCATCATTACTGCCATAACTGCATCCCAAACACTTCATCTGTAGACTTTCTGTTCTGTAACTCGGGGGTATCTCCTTGTCTCCATGTGCATTTCTGGCCACTGTCCTGTGTACATGGCCCTTGGCCTGAGTTGGCCAAGTCAGTTTGGACCTGCTGATTTACTTCACCAGCCAGAAGAGCCAGGTCTGTTCAGGAGCCATTACCTTTCATAGTCCTTGCAATGACAGAAGGAGGTCAGATGTTCTTAGGTAGAAGGTGTTGAGGCTCCTCAGCCTTTCAAAGGGGCTGTAAGAGCTTTGAAATCACATCTTCCCCTGGCAGACCTTTAGTGCAGCCCATGGACCTCTGCAAGTCAGAAGTTTGTTTGAAGTAGGAGTGCTGTGAATCCTTTCCCAGTGCTGTTTACTCACTGGTGAAGTTGGATGCTGAGCCCCAAACAGATACTCCGAATTGGCAGAATAACCAAAAGCAGCCTGTGGTTTCCACAGAGGCTGTGATGCCATTACTGGATGTATGTCTTCAGTCACACGAGAGGGAGAGGACGATCCTAGAAACAATTACTGGCAATTAATTGTTTTACAGTAAATGAGTCAAATGTGGTCTTGGTAAGAAGAGTGCTACTCCCAAGAATTTCATCAGGAACTCCATTTGTGCATTCCTCATGTGTCATCCATTGTCCTGGAGCATCACTCAACCTGTGCATTTGTTCATTCAGAGCTGAAGGATTTCCACATCCCCCCATTCTGGCCTCATCTTTCTCTTATATGACTCCATGGGATGGGCCCATAAACTTGCAGAAGTGTAGACCTACAGCAAATCTTACTATGTGTGAGCTATTTTAATTCTGCAGTTGTTCTAAGTCATTATTCATAGTCCTTCCAACAGCTAAAAAAGGAGAAATTTAGAGGTAATTCCCAAGAGAAATTAAGCTCTTCCAGCAGAGCGATCCTTTCCTGTTGTCTTTCTCTCTACCTACCTCCTGTTATCAATGATGGTCCCTAATTGAATTCTAAATTCCTCCCTGCCAAAGCCTTTTTTTCCTATGCTGTAGATCTTTTCAGAACACTAAGCAACTGTATGGCATTTTCTAAGAACATGGATGAGTGAAGTGAGCACCAGGAGCAGGCAGTGGTATCAGGATCACAGAAATAGCACAAGGTTTCTGGAGCACCTGCCAGCCCTAGATGGAGGCTGTGGGTCTTGCTGTGCCTTTGGCACACCTGTGGTGTGTGTTGTCACTAGGACAGGCCTTGCTCCATCCCTGGGTGGGGTAAGTCCCCCATGGATCAGCAGGAATGCGTGGAAGGTGTTGTGCTGTCAGCAGCAGGACTCCACAGTGAGCTGATCCTGCTGCAGAGACTGGTGCCCCCTCCTGAGGACTCTCCCCAGTGCCACCCACTGCAACAAGGCCTCACACTCCCAAACTGGCTCAGAAATGGGGACAGACACTGCAGCTCTGGAGTTCCCGAGAGTTCTCTGGATTAGGACTGTATTTTTGATCATTCTGATGCTTCTCTGTGCTTCTGGAACATTAGAAAGAAGCAAAATAACCTTTAAGTGCTTAATTATATACATTAACTGTAGTTTAAGGTTCCATAACTGTGCCTCAAAAGAGAAGTCTCCTTCAGCTGCTTCAGCTATAGTAAATACAGCTGAGACCTGAGTGAATTCTGGCAGCCTCTGGAGACCAAAGTCATGTTTGCATTTGCTTTACATCACTTTCTATACTGTTAAAACCTGAAATGAGCATTTTATTCCCTGTAGACAGGCTTTTATTCACACAAATTCCTGATGTTGGACTGATAAAAGCCAGTTTTTCAACATGAGTAGAAAGTCTCTTTGTGGACACTGACTGCAGGCTGCAGTCAGGGTGCTGTGCTGGCAGAGCCAAGGCATGTGGTTACTGAAAGAAGACCTAAACCAAATCAAACTCTTGTAAGTTGGTTGTGATGAAAAAGTGTTTAATTTCATTACCCTAACAGATCAATCCTTCAGTCTGAAATGAAATGGGAAATACTAGAAACCAGGTTTAATCAGTGGGGAAAGGACCAACAGGCACCTGTAAGTGACACATGGCTGATTCCATGTATCTTGTGCACAAGTCAGAGACTGAAAAGGGGCTTCACTGTGATCTTCAGAAAGCAAAATATGTCTAAAGGAGCTGCCCTAATTTAGTACTCCTCTTTCATCTCTAATTTTGTTGCATATTTTATGTTCTTAAGCAGTGAAATATAGAGAATGCCTTCAGTGAAAGGAATGCATCTCTCATTTCTCTTAAGGCAGAATATCAGCCAGCTGCGTGTACTAACAGAAACTGGGTTCTGGTATTATATCCGTATTTAAATTGAAATTTCTGTTGTAAAACATTGGAATGATTTTGGTGCATGACACTGAAGGAAGCAGACTCATTGTCTTGCTGTCTGTTTTTCCTAACAGAACTCAGCAATATGTAATTCTCTGTGCAGCCAAAGGTGTAGAAATACTTGTGAGGAAGCACCTTCATACTGGAACAACCTCTCCTGAGTCACACCTTCCTTCCCACAGGACTCCAGCTGTGATGAGATTAATGGACTCGGATAAGTCACAATAGTACCACTGGGCACAGTTTAGTAAATTAACAGTTAATCTCCTGATAGTTACCCATCATTTGTATTTTCTTTCTCCTTTCACTCATATCATTCATTCTCTTTAGTACAAGTGGCAAGGCAAGGGGCCAGAGAGCAATCCCTTAGTGACCATTAAAAAACAAAACGGTAAATGGTTTTCAGTGTCTCAGGAAGGAGAAAAATTGTGTCAAGGACTGACAACAAGATTTCTGTTTTCAACCTTATACCTCTTGCTTGTGAACAGAGACTTCTGCCAGCCTCACCCAGCAATTCCTTAAGGCAGAGCCTGGTAGTTGTCACACCTCACACAGCCATGCTCACACTTCCTGATACTTCCTTTCACTCTGTGATTTCATCTCAGCACCATGTCCATTTTCCTAGTGCAAAATGGATTGTCCTGAGACCACGTACCCCGTACAACTGCACAGCCCATATTTGTTGGATGATCTGGATAAGTCCCTGCGTGAGGTTGGTTAAATTTATTTTCTCAGACATGTTGTGATTTGCATTGCAGAAGTAAAGCTTTATTAGAGCAGAGTTTCCAGCAGAGCGTGAGCCCTTTAATGAAGAATGATTTGCCAAAGACAAGTTGAATAAACCAAGCATTGCAGGGTGGAGGAAGGAGTGCTGGGGCAGGTGACCAGGCTTGTCTTCCAAACCCTTCCCGCTGCCTCAGCCATGCTGCAGAAACTCTCGGGTGTCTCTCACTGCCCATGGTCGGTGCATCTCAGCTGGACGGTGCCAGGGTCACTGCTGCTGCTCTAGCACACTCTTGACTGCCCTGTGTGAATGGAGAGCAAATCACTGCCCTGAGGGGAAGTCTGAGCGTTCCTTCGGAGTGTAGTTCTTACACTTGACACAGTGTCAGCACCAGACATGCAGAGGCTCCACGCCCAGCAGCACCCTGGGCGCTTTCTCAGAACTGTATTTTTTTATTATTCCAGTGAGCAAAAAAGTATTTCCCATCCCATAAAGTTTATAAACTGTATTTTATATTTAGGCAGAGGGAAGAGCAATACTTGCTGTATTTTAACCCCTAATGCCTCTGTGACAGAAGTAATGAGGTTTCTCACTCCCAGGTGATGGACCTGGGAACCTTGCCCAACCCAAACTACAAAACTTTTTCCTGACCAAATACATTGCAGCCATTGGGGCAATGTAACCCACTAATAATCACATGCTTACAAAGTGTTGACTTACCTGACATGTCCCCACATTGGGAATGAGAGTAGGAAGCAGAATATGATTGGGAGGATTTTCCACCTCCTTGGAAAGCTCCTTGGGAGGCACTGTAAAAAAAATGAGAATTCATCAAAACCTGCTAACATTGGATATTCAGTCGAAAGAGATACTGATGTAGCTTCAGGGACAAAAAGAATCTATTAGCAAGTAGATGAGGATTTCTTTTTATTCCCTTGCTATAATATGAAATACATACACAAGATCCTGCTGCCCCTCCTGCAGCAGTGCCCGGTACTGCTGGATCTCCTGCTCCAGGCGGGTTTTTATACCCAGGAGCATCTTGTACTCCTGGCTCTGACTCTCCATCTCACAGCGGATGCTGGCCAGCTCCTCCTCAACGCAGTTGATCTGCCCCTGGATTTGTTGCAGCAGACAGCCATAGCGAGACTCAGTTTCTGCCAGGGAGTTTTCCAGAGAGCTTTTCTGGAAGGGCAAACACAGGAGTTGAGGAGCAGAGTTCTACGGCTCCCTGCCTGTGCCAAGGAGGGAAGGGCCCGCAGATCCTGCCCACATACCGTGCTGAGCTGCGCCTGCAGTTCAATCTCCAGGTTCTGCATCTCGCGCCTCAGCTCGGTGAGCTGGTGGCTGCTGGTCTGGATGTCCTGGCTGCTGGAAGTGACCTGCTGATTGACTTCTTGGATCTGCGGAGTCAAACCCCAGAGACACCTTCTGAGCCACAGGGGAGCAGATTTGCTGAATGAGAACTCAAGTCTCCAGGGAGCCTCTCACTTTCAGTCAGTGCCGGTACCAGGGTGTCTGAGCTGTCCCACCAAAGGAGGCTCCACTCTTGGCATTGCTACATACCTTCACCTCATACCACTGCTCCACCTCCTTGCGGTTCCTTGCAATGATCTCCTCGTATTCATTTCTCAGGTCATTCAGGGTCTTTGTCAAGTCTTCTCCAGGGGCGGCATTGACCTCCACGCTCACATCGCCACCAGTTTGGGACTGGAGCTGCCTCATTTCCTGCAGGGAGTCGAGGGAGAGACACAAGAGCACACACAGGTCATTTGTTGTGCTGGGGACTGTGGGCGAATCAGTACCAAGGTACAAAGGAACGATAATCCCATGGCATAAGGTGGAATTGACTTGATATGTGAAGGTGGGAACCGTGAAGAATCAACAGATTATGTCTTTGGCTGTGCTATCTATCATTGTATTTGTCATAGGTTAGCAAGCTAAGTCTCAGAAGTGATGTTCTTCTTACAGCTTTCTCTATGACCTGACAGAACCTATCAGATGGCCAGTTTGAAGAGGGACAATTCTTATCTCACAGAAGATAAACAGTAATGAGTATTTTGGACCAAACCACTACAGTATTGTACCTCCTCATGGTTTCTCTTCAGAGCAATCAGCTCATCCTTCAAAGACTCCAGCTCAGATTCCAGTGAAGATCTAACCAGAGTCAGGTCATCCATGAGATTTCTAAGGCCATTGATGTCAGCCTCCACGGTCTGACGGATGACCAGCTCATTCTCATACCTGTGTCACACACACAGAGACAGAGAAATGGGAAATGAGATGCTGACAGTCAATAGCACACATCCTTCTAAGATCATTTTTCCAATAAAACAAGATGACTAAGTAATACCACCCAGGGCAGTCCTCCCTTGTCTTCTGAGATGATGAGAGGGATTTGACAGACATGCAAGGTTCACAGGGAGGTACTCACTTCATTCGGAAGTCATCAGCAGTCATCTTGCTGTTGTCGATGTCCAGAAGCATTCTGTTATTGTCCACAGTGGCAGAAATAATCTGCAAAAGGGGAAGGTGGAGAGGAGTCTTTTTGTGTTCTAGATTTCCAGGACAAGCACAAAGAAGGCTCTAAGCTTTGGTAGGTGTTTTTGTGGGTCTTAGAATTGTTTCATGCAGTAGTGCAAGGGCCATATGGAAGGGTAACGATCCAGAGTTACGTTTCAGGGAAACTTGTGCTATCACAGACCATCCTGCCAAATCCATGCTCTTCCCTTTCTCAAGATAGGGGCAGGCCCCATGTGTCCCAATAAGTGTTTGCAGCCCTTTCCATATAACGTACTTCTTCACAGTCTGTTTACTCTGTTTTCTGGGTACTGTGTGATCTGATTGTAAGGGAAGACCTTGGTCCTTCCCCCTGGTGTCTGTAGGAGTGTGCAGGGACAAAGGGAGCTCAGATCCTGCCATCCAGGTGCTTTGGCTTTGCACTCCATCCAGCTGGACTGGGTGGGAGCAGAGGGAAGCACTGTGAACGCCACATGGCTGGTTTGGAGCCACCTGCACAACGTGGGATGTACATTCTGTGAGCCAGCGTGTCTGTGGCTGGCGGGGCTCCTGGTGCCTCGGGCTGTGTGCCCGGAGCACGTCCCTGTTGCCTGTGGGCTGCTGTGAGGGTTTGCTCACCCAGGGGATGGGAGGTGCGGCTCAGCAGGTTTGTGCCTGCGGTACCACCAGCACGGCGGTCCCGTGGGCGGTAGAGCCCAGTGCTGAGGATGGAGGGAGGAGGAAGGAGCAAAGAGGAAAGAGGAAGGCCTTAGAGGAGAGAAGAGCATGTGGGAGATGGAGGCACATGTACCAGGATGATCCTACCTGATTTTGGAGTTGTTCGATGGTCTGGTAGTAGGAGCTGTAGTCCTTGGAAACACTGGGAGCTTGTTTCCTGTACCACTCCCGGATGTGGTGCTCAAGCTGAGCGTTCTCTTCCTCCAGCCTTCGCACCTTGTCCAGGTAAGCCGCCAGGCGGTCGTTGAGGTTCTGCATGGTGACCTTCTCATTGCCGCTCAGCAGCAGGTCTCCCCCAGGGCCGCAGCTCCCCGCAAAGCCCCCGCCAAAGCCCCCAGCAAGGCTGCCCATGCTGAGGCTGCCCCCGTAGCCCCCGCAGGCTGCCCCACCGTAGCTGCCCCCGCCGATCACGGAAGAGGCGTAGCGCCGGCAGGACACGGAGGAGCTGCGGCCGCTGCTGCCACCACAGGCGCCTCCACCTCCTCCTCCGCTCCTGTACGAGGTGCTGGATGTTCTCTTGATGCTGCAGCTCATGGTGAAGGGATCAGATATCCAGCCCCAGATGCAAAGCTCTGCACAGCAAGATACAGGAAAGCAAAGTGCAGCGGGCCGTCCTCGCTGGTGGCTATTTATACCTGCCTGGGTGGGTGTCACCTGCCAGGCAGTCCAGCTTCCCATGGGGTTTGCCAGCCACAATGCTCATGCCAAAAATGATGTGCTAAGGGGAATTTTGTCTGAGGTAAGTAAAAGGCATTACCATTCAGTGCAAATATGTCTTTGTTGATTCACACCAAGCCTGCACTATAATTTTATGTGGGTGGCTCCTTGTTGGATATTTCATTGAATAATATAGTATCTCTCAGTTTCTGTTAATTTGGCAATATCTCGCTGGTAGCGGCACCTAAGGAAGTCTCTGCTTCATTGTCAGTCTCCATCAGTCTTTATGTTTTGAAACTCAGTAGTTTAGCTTTGGTCTTCCACCTGAGATCACAGACATGATTTGTGACACCAGCTGCCTCCAAAGGACTCTTCATTCATTGATTTATTTCAAATTTACACTAACCTTATAGAAATCTACTTTAATGCACCAAAATAAAAACGTCTAAGACTGCATTCCCATGTCTATTACAGAAGAAAACTGAACTCTGAATTTTTCACTCTGTATTGAATAAGGTCCTGCTGGCATTCAGCTTTCTCTGAACATGCAGGATGTGGATCACGGTATCTTTTCTCTTCAAAGAAAACTGTGTGTAACAGCTGCGAAACTAACATTGTGCAAGGGAAAACATATTAAATCTTTTCCTATCAAAGATCTCTTAATTTTATTTTAACGGTTTTAAATGGACTCAGAGGAAATTGAGAGGAGCAATATTTTACTTTGCATATTTTCGTAACTATATTTAAATAGTAATGTCTCAGAATACATCCTTGAATTATATAATACAGTGAAAAAATAATTTTGATTAAAAGAGCCAATGATTAGATCTGAAAAAATATCATCATTACCTGAGCTCATTAAAGTGAAGGGTGTTTTGCAACCATGACAGAATATCTTGCATCACCCAACAGAGAGTCAGAAACACTTGTGTACTTTTTTCCACTGCCCGTGCAATAGGGAATGTGCAGTGAGCTGCTTTTTCCATCTTTACTAATCAAGCGTCTGTGAAACTGAGAAAAGCCTTGAACATAAATAAACTTTTGGATTTCCAGATGTGCATTGAATATCAGCACTGCAGCTCCCATGTAAGAGTCACTAGGCTGTGCAAAGGAAGCACAATAAGCTGGTGGGACCTGCTGTGAATTGCCGCCTCAAAATCAGCCTATCCACAGAGAGTGAGGATGGATTCAACTTAGAAGTGTTTTGGGAAGAGGTTCCATATTACAGAAGAAGAAATAAGCCCACTCCTCTCTCTGGCTGCAGTTGTGCAGATTTGTTCACCCTTGGTAACTCTGTTACCCCCGAGGCGCTGCCACCGTTGCTGCCGGGCTCAGCCCTGGCTGGCGGCAGGGCCGTCCTGGGCTGGCACCGGCTCCAGCAGTGCCAGACACGGGGGAAGCTTCTGGCAGCTTCTCACAGAACCCCCCCTGTATCCCCTGCTACCCATGTCTTGCCACACAAACCCAATACTGGGCCTCATAGATGTCAAATGACCCTGGAAATCCTTCCTTCCCTCCACCTTGGTCTCTCAGTAGCTGCTGCCTCCATTCTGCCTGTTTTAACCCCTTCTGGACTTCACTGTATGATGTGTAGCACTTAGTGCCTGTTGAGCAGCAAAGTAATTAGGAGTCAGGGAAATAAATACTCTTCCAAGGTTTGTTTAAAGCATGGGCTGACATCTGTGGAGGTCCCTATCCCTGTCCCTGTACCTGCACCTCTAGGAGGTGACAGTGCAATTGTCTCCCTCAGAAGGCTCTGGCATAAGCACAATTCATTACTCTTAATCCTCAGACCATTTACCATGAACACCATGGCTCTTTCTGAATGGTGTGTGTAGTCCAAGTTTCTAAACCAAAGAAGGAGAAATCAGCATTACCAGAATCTCACTATTCCTGCTCCATGTCCTTGGCAGCATTTATGCAGCACAAACTCTGTTTAACAAGACTGCAAAGGCTCGTTCATGCCAGCACAATGCCAGCACACTTCGGCTTGGTGTGAGTCAAGTGTTTCTGTTTCCCTGAACGGTTTCCAAGTGTTGAGAAAGTTTGCATGGCAGTGTGACGTGTATTTCTGGAAATCGATTTTGTATCTGGTCTCTCAGTCCATACTTGTGTGCGTCTACTGTGTTACACATCAGTGCTGCTCCACTTCCGTGCAACCCACATTTTCTTTCACTCTCAACTCAACCTCAGAGGCCCCTCCCTTGCATGCAGCCCTGCACCAGCAGCTCAGCGTGCAAGGTTGTGTGCAGGTGAGATGTACCCTCCCCTTGGGCAGCCTCACTGGCATTTTGGCCCCTCAGGTCCTGGGATACTCTGGTAGCTATATCCAAAACAGAACGTTCCAGACTCTTTTACGTGTACTTAATTTCTCACAGGTCAAAGGCAATTACTGTCAATTTTAACATTTTATGGAAATGAACTTTGTAAAGTTCCTGTAAATTATATTTCCATTTCACTTCTTATAATTTCAAACCGAGATCCCTTATCTGTGCATTTCCAGGTTAAGGTTTTGTGAATTGAAACATTTGTTTCGTTTTACAACCACAGCTCTGTCATTATTAGTGTGTTCCTTTGTGGACACTCATGTGCTGCCAACACCATTAGTCATTGAGCACTGAGGCTCTGCAGTCCCTTTAAGGCTGATATTCAACTCTTGGGTCTCAGGGCTCAGCTCATGAGAATATCTGACACATTATTAAGAAACAAAGGCACAGCCCAAGAAGATTCTGATCTGCCCTGACTGCTCAGAAATAGTGTTTTAACTCTAAATTTTGTTATCAACTACTGGAGTGTATCATCAACCTTTCTACGTGGAGGTGTGTCTTGGCATGGCTTTGTGTTTTCTTTTTTAAGTGTTTACACCTACAGAAGGTAAGAAAAACCCCACACAGGATTCTGGTTGCATCAAGACAGAAATTAAATTTTATTAGAGATATTTTCCTGATTCAGAACAACCTGAGTACCAAACAGGTTGGATCTGTAAAGCAGCAGTTTAAGTGCCAGTGACTGAAGCTGCAGAGCTTTGTGGGCAGAAGCAGCACAGAGCATGCAGGGCAGGGGGAGAGGTGGCATCTGTAACTCCCGGGAGCTGTTCAGAGCATCATCTTTCCTTGGGAGTGTGGGGAATGCAGCAGATTGGGGCCAGTTTCTTTTTGAAAGGTCTTGCACTGGAGGATCCTTGATGTATATTCTTAGTCAAAAGATTTTCTTCCATATCCTGTTTACAAACAAAGCAAGCATGAGCTTCATCAGTGCTGGCACTGAACGTCTGAGCCACCAGTATACCCCAGATATTAGGATTGTGTGGGAGTGACCATAAGCATTCCAAAAGCATAAAGGAAAATTCCAGCATGGAACAAAGGCTGTGGGATTTATGAGGTTCTGAAAAGAATGAGACAGATGAAGAAAACCAGCTAGGGTTAAACTACAGCATCAGCTGATATCATCCACAAAATGGAATAGAAATGGACTGTGTGCTCTGGAAGTGGAGTTGATCCTTTGTACACAAAGAGGAAAGAATTGTTAGTAACAGTAAATCTAACATTTCCCAGAAATTTTAGTTTATCCTCAGTACTGTTTGCCTCTGGAAGAGTATGTTGGTATAAATTAGTCAGGATGTGACTGAGAGAACAGTGTGCCCATACTGTAGTTCTCACCTTGGCTTTCACCGCCACTCCTGCAGGACTGGGACTGGGAAGATGAAGAGTAGGAGTGGGAACTGCTGATGCCTCCTGAGGTTCTTCCACCTCCTCCTCCTCCTACAATGCATCCACCACCACTTCCTCCTCCCATTCCTCCACTTCCTCCTCCCATTCCTCCACTTCCTCCTCCTATTCCTCCTCCACCAGTTCCTCCTCCCATTCCTCCTCCAATTCCGCTGCCACCACCTCCATATCCACCACTCATGCTACCACCTCCTCCTCTTCCTCCTCCAGAATAACTACCACCTCCAGTTCTACCACCTCCCATGCCTCCTCCCATTCCTCCTGATGGGATTCTGCAACGAGAGAGAAAGAAGGGGAAAAAAAAGTTAATCAATATCACTTTGCCATGTGAAGGCAATTGAGCTGCAGCTGCTGCCCAGGAGCCAGCACCTCTCTGGGTCGTACTGCTGGTTAGAACCCAGCATGCACAGCAAAACAACTGAAGCAGTGCCAAACATGATCCTCTTTTTCAACTTCAACTTGAATGCAAGAGCTTTTGCTTTTCCCACATTCTGCCTAGGGGTTTCTTGCAATATTTGGCACATACATCACTGTATGGCTCAAAATCAGAAGAGAATGAAGCTTTAGTTACTCTTTTAGGCACCATTTCCAAGCGGAAGCTGGCACACTGCATAAGTGAAGCTGAAGTAGCTTGAACTTTCAGAAACTTTTATAAAGGTTTGGAAAACTTTGGTTGTTTTTTGTTTTGTTTTGGTTTTTTTTTTTGCCTACAGTCTTTTCCTGCCTGTTCAGTTCCTGGCTTCTCTGCAACCAGGCTCTTTTACATGGGTTTCCCTGTCCAGCCCCAAATTGGTAGTTCAGAATTTCTGCATTAATTTTTCTTCACATGAGCTATATTCTGAACAGAATGAAATATCTCACACTTGGGAGGTGATTGGCCAAGACATCTGCATCAGTCTCATTTCAGTACAAAATATTTTGCAAGTCTCAACTGTTAAATTTCCTGCCGGTGACTGACCCAGCAGTTGGGTGCCACACAGCGCCGTGTTCTGTCAGAGTACGTACACAAGATCCTGCTGCCCCTCCTCCAGCAGCACCCGGTACTGCTGGATCTCCTGCTCCAGGCGAGTCTTGATGCCCAGGAGCATCTTGTACTCCTCGTTCTGGCTCTCCATCTCACAGCGGATGCTGGCCAGCTCCTCCTCCAAGGGCCCGATCATGCCCTGGATTTGCTGCAGCTGCATGTTATAGCGACGTTCCGTGTCTTCCAGGTTGGATTGCAGAGAGTCTACCTGCAAAGGGAAAACAAAATGCAGTGTTTATGGGAATGTGGTGACTTTAACTTGTTTTTGTGGGAAAACAGGAGATCTTCAAAGAGCCTCAGAAAAAAGTGTATCTTTGAAGAGAAGTAATCCAGTATCCCATTCTCCTTGGATGGATTACTTGCTGGGTGTAGCCCTTCTTCTCACATACAGACTGTGTCACAGGTGAAGCAAATGCCTTTCCTTACCATGCTGATCTGTGACTGCAGCTCAATTTCCAGGCTCTGATATTCACGCCTCAGCTCAGAGATCTGCTGGTTGCTCGATTGTATCTCCTGGCCACTTGAGTGGACTTGTTGATTAACTTCTTCCATCTGAAAAATTAACATACAAAATTGAGGCATTTTTGATAATTGGAAAACATTGTGGGGTTATCATAAAAGCATCAAGAAATCAATTCATAAGAATAAAGATGCCATGCAGACTGTTTATTTCCCACAAGCCACTCTGCCAACACCCTGGTAATTCACTGGCTGCTTGAACACAGAGGCTCTACCTGCTTTACCACATAGGTGATATTCCAGGACTGACCTATTACAGGAAACTATAAGTAATTTGAAGTTATTGTTCCTTAAATAACATGTGATAAGTTGCCTTTCACCTGCTGTAAATAGGTCCAGTACTTTGTGAAAGATTTAATTACCAAAGCCCCCCTGTGCTTTACCTTGGTTTCATACCAGCTTTCCACCTCCTTCCGGTTGTTCTCAATGAGCCTCTCGTACTCGCTGCGCATTTCATTTAATTTTTCCATTAAGTTAATGCCAGGAGTAGCATTGACCTCCACATTGACATCTCCACCAGACTGGCTTTGCAGTCCTCTCATTTCCTGAAAAAAAATCACAAAAACCCCATGAGGTTCTCAAAGGGAGAGAGTGGCATCAGTTCAAGTAAAGGGAAGAAAAAGGACATAGATCCTCACACAGCCCATGACTCCAGCGAAAGGGCCTCGCCTGCTCTTGCCATGGAACAATTCTGCCATTCCTGGGGCTCCAGTGCTCAGAGCCAGGCACCACATGCACAGTGACCCTGGTGCTTCCTCCACAGGGTGGTAAGGAATTCTATGCAGTGTGCTCTTTGTGGGAATCTTTTCTTCTCAGTGGGAAATCCCATTGCAGAGTACAAATGCTTTCTTTTGACTCCTCTATATATTCTATCCAATTTTCCTTCCATGAGTTCAGCAAGCAAACTATAGTTGGTACTGAAAGCCATTCATCCCCCTGGTCTCACATGTTGACCTGGTGTCTCATGAGACCTGCTGTGGGCAGCTATGCACTATACACAATCCTCAAAATCAAAGCCATGTTGTGACAAGTTGGGTGATCAAAACCAGTGGCCAAAACCTGGTTACTACTGGTGGAAAAAGCTAGGGGAAATTCTTGGAGTGTTGTGTTGCCTTTAGTTACTGAAGTGTGAAGAAACTTACCTCTTCATGGTTCTTCTTCAGGAAGATCAGTTCCTCTTTCAGGGATTCAAACTGTGTCTCCAAGTCAGATCTGGACAGAGTCAGTTGATCCAAAAGTGGGCGTAATCCATTGATATCACTTGCCACACTCTGGTGGAGAGTATATTCAGTCTCATACCTGAATGACAGACAAGAAAGAGACTAGAAGTGCTGCCAGACCTCTTTGTTTGGTATCTCAGTTACGGACAGTTCCCATCTTACATCTCTGGTCAATTCTTAAAAGGAAGGACCCCATTCTCTTTCTGTCTCCAATAGCTTTGTTTGATTTCAGTACAGTTTCTCTCTGTGAGATTTATACCATGAGGATTATGCTTACAAATCTACATGCAAGGAAGAAGAAACTTAGAATGGAGTCCCTTAAGTGTGTCTCTTCAGGAGCTTGCCTTGAGAAAAATAATAATGAAAACCCAAAGCAGTCCTTCTCAGAATGTTTTTCCCAACAATTCTCTATTCTGTCATTGGAGCCAAGAGTCTCCAGCTTTTACAAAGATTAATTTTCAATGGAAACTCATGGGGATAAAAGGAGGCAAAGTGGATGGAACCAGGAAGAGAGTGACTCACTTCAGTCTGAAGTCATCCACAGTCATTCTGGTGTTGTCCATGTCAAGAAGCATCCTGTTAAGGTCCACATTTGCACCAACAATCTGAAAGGGAGGGAGCAGGTGTTATACTGCCAGTTGTCTTTTCAGTCCAACAACAGAGAGAAGAAACACTTATGCACAAGCACCTTGCAGAAGGGGTTTATGGCAATGTCAAGCCTGACTAGATCTGCAGGAGCTACTGAGAGAGATGAGTTTATTGCTTCCAGATAAAAGAAAGTGCCTTTACTGTTAATTTTTGTTTACAGATACCCATTAAAAATACCTTGTTGGAAAGGATAACTAAATAAACTCTTCATATTCAAAAAAGAAAAAATGAACAAGCAAAAAACCCCAACCAACAAAAAACAGTGGAATAGCAGAATTTCCATTACATTTGAGAACAACCACATTCATGCAAAAGATACATGACTTAAATGGCTGAGGGCTGGAATGAGACTAACTGCACATGCTGGCTCACCCTGTATATTCACAAAAATATCCAATTAATATGGCAGTAATAGCAGGACACAAGCAAGGATTATATCTGCTGTTCAAGAGTGAAGAATGAGCGAGCAGCAGCCCAGCACTGAAGGGAGCATGGCACAGGCCACGTGATGGGGCACTGGTGCTGATCTGCCACTGCACCCAGCAATGCTTCCTGCACCAAAGACGTGTGCCAGAACATGCAGACAGAAGCTGGTCCCCACATCCCCACACCACTCTGCCTCCTGACTAAAGCACAGGAAGGGGAATATCACCCCAAACGGGGACCTTGTGCTGCATGAGGAAAGTGCCATTCCAATAAGAACCGTTTCCAAGTTAGTGAAAGTACATCATACCTGGTTTTGCAGCTCTTCAATTGTCCTGTAATATTGGCTGTAATCCTTGTTCTGAGAGGGAGCTTGATTTCTGTACCACTCCCTGATCAGCTGCTCAAGTTGGGCATTTTCTTCCTCCAAGCGTCGCACTTTATCCATGTACGACGCCAGGCGATCGTTGAGGTTCTGCATGGTCAACTTCTCGTTTGTGGAGAGCAAGCCAGAATCCTCCCCAAAGCCCATGCCACCAAAACTGCCTCCACCATAACTGCCACCACCACCAAAGCCACCACTACCCCCAAAGCCACTAAATCCACCTCCACTGTATCCACCACCTCCATAACCACCTCCCATTCCCCCAAATCCACCCCCTCCTGATCCAAATCCTCCTCCCATACTTCCACAGCTCATTCCTCCTCCGTAACTACCACCACTCATTCTCCCCCCATAGCTACTGCGGCTGATCCTCCCGCAGCTGCCGCTGCTAAAGCCCCCTCCATAGCTGCTCCTGGAGCCTCCTCCACCAAAGCTTCTCCCAGAAAAGCCCCCGCTGCCTCCAGAAGAGGTGTATTTTCTCGAGGACATCGAGGAGTATCCACCAGACCTACCCCCTCCACCACCTCCACCACTGCATCTTCCACCACCACCACCACCACCACCTCCTCCTCCACTGCTAATTCTAATGGTACTGCTCGAAGATTTGGTGCCACAGCTCATGGTGACAGCAGGAAAGAGTCAAACCGCAACCCCAAATTTAGCTACACAGCCTGATAAGCTTCAGGACTGCAAATTTTCATCCCCAGCTCTCTCTATTTATACATTTGACACTGGGTGTCACCATCAGGGTGTTTCCTTCTCCCAGGGCATTTACCAAACTTTTTGTTTGTGCCAAGAATAATTTGCTGAACAGTATTTTTGTGCAGCTATCTCAGGCAATCCAGCCCACAGCTGGGCTTCTGAGGCTTGGTTAAGGTTGAACATCTCACTTCTTTTTGGGCAACATTCTTTTTATTTAGTGTTTTCTGGAATAGGTACTTTCTTTGCTAATGTTTTGTAGCTGCTACTGCTCAAGACGGTTGTTTGTTCTCTTTTGCTCTTTCTAATTTTGTGCATTTAAGATTTTCTACACAGCTTATGTTCCATTTCTCATCATACGTGCTAGTGCAAGAGTTTTATTAATAGGATTGTGTGAGTTGTCTGTAAAGATTTTCCAACTCATGTATCCCTGCCAGCACTCAGAGAACATCTTATTTAATATGAACAGGCTATTTCAAGCAGTGCAAAGGGATTCTTATTTAAAAATCAAAATCCCTCTTTTGTGAAGAAAGCACTAGGGCAGCACACAGCCAGCCAAGTCCTAGGATTCAAAGAGAAAAATAATATTGGACTTTTTTCACTAAAGCACTGTTGATCTAAAATAGAAGAAAGATCAAGGATGCTTTAATTGTATTATAAAGTCAACTGTATCCCTATCAGAAGTTGTTTTATTGCAGACAATGATTTAAAAACTAGTGTGTGGGAAGACTTTTTATAATTTAATATAAAACAGCTCTCTCTCTCTATTGTTAATGTGTCATATATTGTAGATGATAAAGTAATTATATCTACTGTTCTTAAAGCAAAGATCCTTGAGATTTCTTAAAGCAAAAAACCTTGAGATTATAATAGCCTCCTGAGAGAAAAGCTGAAGGACTTTTTACTTAAATCAGTAGAA
The DNA here is from genome assembly GCF_965178545.1 of Coloeus monedula. Taxonomy (NCBI): domain Eukaryota; kingdom Metazoa; phylum Chordata; class Aves; order Passeriformes; family Corvidae; genus Coloeus; species Coloeus monedula. The sequence continues at coordinate 4,246,015 of NC_138806.1, read as the reverse complement.
ACCAGAACAGTGAGACCACAAAAGAAATGACCCCACACTTCAGTGTTGCCCTGATCCCCAGGAGCTGCCTCTGGACGGAAGGGTTTCCATCCTCACTAGGTAGGTTGGATGCCAAAGATGAGGATGTCTGAAGGCAGATGTGCAAATAACAGCACAACACCAGGTGTGTATAGATGGTCCCAGTTTGCCCAGGAGAATGTGCACAGTTTCCCAGTGACAGCTCTGTTCTGTCTGAAATGTCTTCATCTCCTCTCTGTGGGGTTATGGAGCCTTTCATGACTGTAGGTAGCTGTGAAATGTAGCAATCTCCCTTAAACCTCAGGTGCAGGAGCAGAGGGCTTGCCTGAGGAACTCCATTTGTGCTCTGCTCTCCTTGTCCCAGCCAAGACCTCTTGGAGATGTCAATGCAGCAGAGTCCTTGCTTTCCAGAGGCTGCTTTGGTGGGATATTGATTGTAAATTCAGGATTATTTAGCATTTTCTGACCACATCCATTGTCCTGGCCTTTGTGCCATGCCTGTGGCAGCATTGCTCTATTGCTGCTTACACAATCGCTTTCAAAACCTCCCGATTTTATCTTGCTATTTGATCTCTCAATGGCTGAAAGATGATGAAAGATTCCAAGCACTTTGGTGATGGAATAATTTCTCCTGATTCTCAGCTGGAGGCTGGTAGTGACACCTCAGCAGCATAAACAGTTTCTGGGCTTTAGTGCAGTCTGTTATTGCTGCAGAAAGATGGAGTTTGCTATAGGCAAAATGTTTTTTCTTTTTTTGTGCTGTTTTGCCTCTGGGTTTGGGTAACGTTGCTTTGGTCAGTGAGGCTCTTTGTCACAAACTCTGCTGCGGTGAGTAAAATTGATTATCATGTCCAAATTCCCATCAGTGATTCCAGGGATATTCCTTAGAGATGCTTTTCATAGCTGAGCTAGAAGATTTGTGGGTTTGTTAGTGATAGTGAACACAAAATTCCCTGGAATGATTAAAGGAAGAGTAAAAAATTGCCAAAATAATCTCTTAATCTGTTTCTGTATTTTCTGAGAACCCACAGGGTTTCCTATTTTATTTACTGGTGTATTTTTCCATGTGTAGCTATTCACTGCAGGGATTTGTCCATACTGGAGAGTTCTTCTGATAAGAGCAAGTCTTATTGCAGGCTTGGAAAAAAAAATTATTATTTTATAAATGATTTTTATATTTTTTATGTATATATTTATTTTATATATATATATTTTAAATCTATTTATATCTATTTATATGTATTCCTGCAGCTGAGAACTGCCCTTGAGATGTTTGGTTTCTGTCACAGTCACTGTGTGTCTCTTTGGAGCAGGACACTGAAGTGCCTGAAAAATACAGGTGAACTATAAATACTTCATCCTCCTGTTAAGTTGCACACACTGAATTCCCTCCTGGCTGATTTTTAAAAAATTTTTTGATTATTAAATAACTGACTGCAAATACTTGTAAGCCACAGAAGATCTGTTCTGTGGACAGGATGAATTTTTCATTTCTGAGCTCATTAAAAGAGCCTTTAAAGATTTTTGTTCTCTGATGCTTTTCTCTAATGTATTATATGGATGATGTGAACTTAGGGAATTACCTAAAAAGGAACCGTCAGCTTTAGGACTTTGTCTCTTTCCCATATATGATGCACATTTGAATCAGTAATGTTTCTGTGTTAATGCAGCATCCATACCTTATATAACATTGCTGTTTCCCAATGGGAGCAGGGTAAGGACCTTTATTACTCCAGCCACCAGCACTGCCCAGCCTGCAGAGTGCCAGAATGTTCTGACTTCTGCTCCGGCTCAGCACATGCCACGGTTCAGCCCAGCCAGCGTTCCTTCACTCTCTCCCTGTTATTGTTTCCCTTTCGATCAGGCCTCTGTGATCAGTATCAAAGAAGTGTCTCCCAATCACCAGAGTGATGACAAACCCTGGGAGCAGCCCATGCTGCAAAACTGGGAGACTTTTCCAACAGGCTGGAGCTGCTGCATTCCAAACAGACCTGGAGAAAATGTGTTCTTGCTTTTGTGTCTGTGTGCTGAAAAACTGGAACATTTCTCCTTAATTCAGTGTCATTCTGATGCCTCAGGCAACTGCTAAAGTTTATGCTTTTAATCTATTTAATGACCTCTTCCCATCACTCTTACCAGAAATTTTTGTAAGAAGAGAGTGTCTATTTTCACCTTGGAGATGGTGTTCACTCCTCATTCCTGCTTCAGCTCAGACTGTTCTAGTGAAATCAGTCATTTCCGAATAAATTTAGGTTAGAGCCAGCAAAGTAATCAAGGACTCCTAAGGCAGCAGTGGGTTCACCTGTGAAGTTTAACACCTCCAGCACTCTTCCAGCACAACCTTTTGTGCAGAATAACCTGAGCCTTCCATGCAAGGAGGCTAATGGGAAGAGCAGCTGTTCCTCAGATCCTAAAAATGCACACATGGGCTTTGCCATGTAGCTGTGAGAGCTGTGGGTCAGGGTATGAGTTCCCCACAGCTGGGGGCACTTGGCAGGCTGCTAATTCCCTCCTGTCAGCTGTCAGCATTTCTAGCACTTTCTGAGCCACAATCACAGTGGTCCCACTGTCATTTCCCCTGTCTCCTCCAGTGTGAAGGCAATTAGATTGGAATAATTCTTTTTGTTGGTACCAAAACAGAACAGCTGGAGGGCATGGTCAGAACACCTGCCAAGGTTCCTGCCTCTCTCTGGGGTTTGGGTGCCTTGGTCCGTTTGGACTGTGCAGCCTCAGAGCCCCTCGGAGCTGCATGGCTCTGGTCAGTGCAGTGTCCTGCGAGATGGCACATGGAGGCTGGGATCCCGGCCTGCCTCTGGAGGCACTGGTGTGGCACATTCTGTTGCTGCAGCTCATGTGGGGTGGGGAAGGAGGACATCCATGGCATCTGCTGTGGCACCTCTCTTGCAGCGTGGCCCAGGGAGGAATGTCCTGCTGGGCTGAGCTCTGTGGAGGATTTGCACACTCGGGGACAGCCCAGGGGGGCTCTGCCTTTCCCCCCCAGCGCAGTGACATGACATACTTGCTCTACTCATTCTGCAGCCCATTAAGATGGCCTGGGTAGCACTTGGCAATTAACAGGGATGACAATGAATGTTCAACAAAAGAGACATCAGCACAATATACACACGGGCAATTTGGAAATTACATCTGTGCCTTCAAATGGACACATGGATTGCTTGGGAGCTCTGAAGCCAAACATGCAGGAGTGTGTGCACATGAGGTTTTGCCTAAGGTTGCTCTGAAGGACTTGTTCCAACACGTACCGCAATTGCCTTCTCAGAGCACTAATAGGAACACCAGATAAGTATCTGAATTGCAACACTTTGTGCTCATAAAATTAAAGCTTATTATGCTGATTAATGACTAATGAAATGCATGCAAATAAAAAGTGCAAAGTTCTCCTCACTCCTCAGTATTGCTGCTGCCCCACTTTGAGCCTGCCCTAAGCTTTGACACCTGACACTACAATAGTTGTATTTCTTATTCCTGCTTTGCAATGGTTTGGGTTTTCTAGCTCTGTTCTCCATGTAAGTCTGTTGTCTCAGTAAGCAAGTGCCAGTGATAACTCAGGTGCAGATCTTGTAATGCAAAATTTAAAAAGGAAAGAATCCTCAAACTGGCATTTTCTTCCTAGGTCTGGTAAGAAACCATCTAATTTTAGTCTGCTTTTTGTCTGTAATGAGTGCTTATGCCATGATTAAGAAGGGGATTTTGTGAGTTTATTGGTGGTTTGTATTTATTTTGTCATATACCATAACATGCAATAAACCATATTAGGAAGCTGATTTACATTGTAGATGCAAACTCATTAAATGTATAAACATTATAAGAACACCTTGATAAGAAAGCCACAGATGTGAGGTAAGGAAGAAGACAGTACAATCAATGCTGAGTAGCAAAAGTAGTAGTAGTAGTAGTATTATATTATTTATCCTCATGGCTCAGAAATTGTTACTTATTATAACATATCAAAATAAGCATTTAAATCAGCAGCAGAACTGTGCTGAGTATTGCAACATGCTGCATCCTCGTACGTGTCTGTGCTCAGTGCTGGGTTCTCAGCCCCTCAACTGCCTCACTGCCCTTGCCACGCTCCAAATTCCAGTTTCTGCTTTGCTCCCCCAGGGGTCAATTCAGGGGAATTTCTTCTGCAAGGTTAAATGCAGAGATGCCTGAGAATTAGATAACAAGCAGTAAAATACTAAAAGTAAGTTATATTTTTGGAAAGAAGAATGGGAGCAAGAGGTGCCAGCAGTGCCCAGAGCTACCACAGTGGCACAGAGCAGCGAATTCCAGTATGGACAGGCTGCTCCTTCAAGTAAATGGTATCCGACCACCCCAACAGCCTCCTGGGTGTCACTGTGAGGCCAAAGGCCAGGTGATGGCCTGTGAATCACCCTGGGACAGCCAGGAAGCAGGCACTGAGCAGGAATGTTTTTGAGGTTAATCTTGCAGGCTCCCTAGGGGAGGTATGAGAAGCAGGGCTCCTGGATTGGGAGTATTCCTTAATTTGGGCTGCTAGTTGAGTACCCTGAACAGACAGGTCTGAGAAATAGCTGTCACCACCTGCCAGAGCTGGAAAATGAGCAGAGCAGTTGGAGAAAGTAGGCTCAGGGGACAGGTAGCAAAACAGAGACAAGTGTGATGTGATACTGCAAGGGGTTAAAAATGAAGAAGGTGATTTTGCAACAGGTGGGAGTTTGGGGTGTCCAGGCAAACAATCACCACCATTGCTGGGGTGTCAGGCCAGGTGTTTCAGCACGTGCTTGTGTGTGCAGGAGTCCTTCATGCAGGTGAGCTGGTTCCTCCAGCCCCTAGAGAGACACTGGTCAGTGAAAAAAAATTAGATTTTTTTTGTTTGTTTTCCAATATTAATTCGTGGCTGAGAGCCCAGCATAAGGCAACACTGTGAATCACTGGCACAGATCTGCCTGGAACTCAGGAGTTTAGGATTCCCATTCCCACGGTCTCCCACTCAGTCTGTGTTTCCCAACATTCTCCCATGGGTGATGCCTTCCTCAGAGGGAAAAAACAAACATCGTGGTTGTAAAACTGAGAGAAATACTCATAGAGTAATAGTTCTGTTGGGGCTTAAGCAGGTGAGGGGAGAAGCGCACAGGAAGAAGGATGTATCTGTGAGCAGGTGTCGTGTGAGAAACCTTCTGGGTTATTTTCAAGTGAAATTCCCAACAGAGCTAATATTTTAAAGAGGTTTTATAGGGAATAGTCAGTTCCTTAAACCCACCCTCTTGTCCCTGATAGAAGTCAATAGCAGAAGGGTTTTGACTGAGTTTCCATATCACAGGGACCAGTAGAGCATTGCTCCTGGCAGTGCAGACTGCAAAGTTTCGCCCAGTGAGTCTTAAATGGTGAATATGTCACTGAAAACTGTGGGTTTTACGGGTAATCTGACACGTCATTGTGTATTCCACAGGGAGGGCTTGATATTTGTAACTGATTCAAACAAAAATCTCTGTTAAAGGGACTTGGACCAGACATAGATTTCTGGTTGCATCAGAGAGAAGCAAAGATTTATTATTTATTCCACAGGAACACCAATCACGGTAGAGATTAACTCAGGTAACAGTGATTTGGAAGAGAAACAGATGGAAGAAGCAGACAGGACATCCAGAGAGCTCTGACGAGCCCCTGGAGTGAGCAGTGTTGAGTAAGTTGGCCAAGTGTTCGCTCCTGCTCATGGCAGGGTGTGTTCAGCCGTGCTCAGTAGAGTCTTGCTTGGTCCAAAGGCCTCACTGGGAGGCGGTGCAGTGGAAGATGCTGGTCTTGCTGATCACTCCTCAACCTTTCTAAAACTCCCTGTTGAAAGATGGAGGAAAGCAAGAATTTCTTTGAAGAATTCAGCATTTGAAACCTTATGTTACTCCATAAGTATCGCCTGTGCAGTTCTCAGTGCACCAGGGCTGTTCCCAGCCTTCTGGAAAGGTCCAGACAGTGTTGGACCTGGGTTTGTACAGTGTGTGTGCAGATTTAGCAATTAACTACATTGGTCTGCTTCTGTTCTCAGCCATGGGAGTGCAAATCACTTTAAATTTAGAGTGGCTGCAGCAGTACAAACCAAATACAGATGAACTTGGAATCTGCATTTATGTGTGTACAGATATTTACAGCAGATTTTTATAAGTTAAAGATAGATGGCACATAATACATTTTAATCCTCCCTACTAAGCATTAATATATGTTGGAGTGTTGCAGGGCAGAGGGGATGTTTGATCAGAGGAGTAAATTTTTACAGAGGAGTTTGCAACGTCTGTGGAGGAGGCTTTTAAAAACTAGAGCTCATTGACACCAAATTTTACCAAATAATCTTCTGTGAAACAAAATCCTCCTGAATTCACTGCCTTGTTTTCAGCATCAGGAGTGTCTGTGCAGTGTTCCTGCTGTCTGCACTGATGGCTTCAGGCCCTTTGGGCGAGAGCCAGCTCTCATGTCTTGACTGTCAGTCTGCAACGGAAACTGTGTTTGGGACAGAGCCTGACTGAACCTGGTCATTATAAGGAATAAATGGAAACCTCAAAGCAGGACCATTTTCCATCTTTTCATAAAAAATCAAAAGTGGAATTGAACCTTTCTGAAAATTACATCTTCCTGCTCCGTTTTCAGGCTTTTGTCTGAGGTGCTGCTAGGACCTGGAGCCTTACCCATTCTCATGTGTTTTATGGCTTCAGACACTTCCTCCATGGTTGCCCCCCTCTCCAGTGTTTTGTTTCCTTCCAGGCAGAGCTTCATGTTTTCAGCACCTCCTGGAACCACAGCCAGGAAATCAGATGGATCAGACCTTTTGGTCACTCTCCATCTTTTGCTACTTCAGTATTTTGCAGCCTATGCCCATTATATTTTAAATATCTGGAGTGTTCCAACTATTCTACCCTGCTTTAACCAACCCCTGCTTGATGCCAGTCACCTTTCTAACCTCTGACTTCCCTAGTTCCCTGCATACTTTGGATTTGTCACTGTTTTCCCTTTTCCCCCTCCATTTCCTCTTTTCACCCATCCTCTGACACAACCCTTCATGCCATGCTTCATGCTGCTCATGTTGATTTGTCACTGTCTAAGAGCAAATGTCAGAGTAACCTTAAAACAAGACTGGGGAAAAAAAATAGCAAAAATATTTCCTGGAAGGAAGTTGCTATATCCTTTTCTGCTATTCAGAGAGAATCGTGAATGGCAGGATGTATTTTTTAATTCCATTTTTACCTGGGCTTTCACAAGAGTTGCCAGGCTGGGACTGGGAAGATGAAGAGCGGGAGAGGCAGGATTTACCCCCTCCTCCTCCACCACTGCCACCTCCTCCACCTGAAGTTTTACCACAGGTTCCTCCTGTTCTTCCTCCACTCCCTCCTCCTCCACTTTCAGAAGAAGAAGATCTTCCATAGGATCCTCCAGTTTTTCCTCCACTGCTTCCTCCACCTGAGGACCAACAGCTTCCTCCTCCACTACTTCCTCCATGACCTCCTCCTCCTGAAGATCCACTGCCAGCTCCTCCCTGTGAAGTGCTGTAAGGAGGAAGGGGTGTGTCATTTCTTTCTTACCTTTCATTTTTCCAAATAATGGCACTTCTGGATGGTACTTAGGGGAAGAAATGGCAAACTGCAATTCTAAATAATTTTGTAGAAGTACAGCTTTTTGTGCTGCCAGCTAAGATTTAGATTCCATGTTAATTCTTGTGTTTGTAGTAAATATGTTGATGATTAATCACTTGCACCAGTCCCTAAGACAAATTTTGCTGCTATCCTCTTTTCCTGATTGCATCGATGGAAAGTTAATTAAATGATGTCTGTACCTAATGCCCTGCTGCCCCTCCTCCAGCAGCACCCGGTACTGCTGGATCTCCTGCTCCAGGCGAGTCTTGATGCCCAGGAGCATCTTGTACTCCTCGTTCTGGCTCTCCATCTCACAGCGGATGCTGGCCAGCTCCTCCTCCAAGGGCCCGATCATGCCCTGGATCTGCTGCAGCTGCATGTTATAGCGACGTTCCGTGTCTTCCAGGTTGGATTGCAGAGAGTCTACCTGCAAAGGGAAAACAAAATGCAGTGTTTATGGGAATGTGGCAGGATTAGATCATTCTTGTGCCCAACATGAGAAAAATCCCATGTGCTGTTGGATGCACCAAGGATCCTCACTGAATGTCACAGCTGACCTCCTGGCATCGCAGCAGCTCCTGAGTTCTTTGCAAATCAGGGATCAGGAGCAGTTGTTACCTACCAGACTGAGCTGCGACTGCAGCTCAATTTCCAGGCTCTGAAATTCACGTCGGAGCACAGAGATCTGTTGGTTGCTTGCCTCCATTTCTTGGCTACTTGAGTGGACTTGTTGACTCACTTCCTCCATCTGAAAAATTAATGTACAGAATTGGAGTTTCTGAGTTTTACTTACAGTGCCAACATGGCAGTTTATCATGGAACCATCTGGAACACAACAATTCGCAGAAGGGCCACTGGTAGAATGGGGCTGTTAAACTTGCTTGTGTGGCTCTGCCAGAACAATTCAAGCCCATTTGTGATTTACTTCATTTTGACCAAAGGGACTCTACCATTATTTCATAAAAGCAATGGATGTTGTGTCATTCCTCTACAGGAAGTTCTTACCAAGAGCTGTCACCATTTACCTTGCCTTCGTACCACTTTTCAACTTCTGCACGGTTTTTCTGAATAATAGCTTCGTATTCTTGCCTCATCTCATTCAGTTTTTTCAGCAGATCCTCTCCCGGGGCAGCATTCATCTTCACATTCACATCCCCATTGGACTGGGATTGCAGCAGTTTCATTTCCTGTAGAGAAAATCCAGGCCCAAGGACAGTGAACACAAATGGAGCCTTTCAACAACATATATACATCTATATCTATATTCGGGGGGATTGTGTTGTAATTATTTGGCCTTGACTTTCCAGTCATTGCTTGTTGAGGGGGCTGAGCTCAGGGGCACCCTGGCACAGCCTGGCCCTGCTCCTTGGTTGGTGTTTTGAGCACAGGATGTCACCTTCCCACATCTCCAGTGTGCATTTCAAGGAGCTGGCTCTTACCTCCTCGTGGTTCTTCTTGAGGTCGATGATCTCCTCCTTCAGAGACTCAAACTGCATTTCCAGGTCGGACTTGGTCAAGGTCAGGTTATCCAGCAAGGGCCGCAGGCTGTTGAGGTCATTCTCCACATTCTGCCGGAGCCCGCTCTCCATCTCGTACCTGCGCCAGGGACGGTGCAGAGAGGTCAGCCCTGCTCCTGGCACCTCAGTCCCCCTCCTCCTAACATTATTTATGGAAAAGTTCACCTATTCCTGTATCAGTCATGTGTCTGTACTTCAGAGCATCTCTCAACAATCAGGAAATCATCAGCCAGTACTTAACATTTAATAATTTATATTACTTAATAATATGAAGTTATTATTCTTTATAATAAATAAATGTAAATTTTAATATTAATATCAATTTTTAATATTAAAATATGTTATGTGCTCTTTCATCTCTTTCTACTGCAACTTTGTACGGGTTCCATCTATCTGGTTAACCTGATTTTAGTGGCAGAAAATCCCAATTTTTATATTCTTAAAAATAAAACTTTTTTAAGCTCTGGCTCTGTAGCCATAGGCAGCATTTCTGTCAAAGATCACTCTAGAAATTAAAAATTTTGAAGTTTCACAAATAATTTCAGTTGTGCTGCCGCAGAAGCAGGAGGAAGCCAAGTCCCCGTGGTTTGATATTTGTTTATGGAATGAATCTATGAAACTAAGTTCAGGAAAGCAGGAGGAAGGAAGTCAGTGCCCAGAAAAGAGCAATAAATATTTACTTTATTCTAAAGTCTTCTGCAGTCATCTTTGTGTTATCTAGGTCCAAAAGTACCTTGTGGGTTTCCACAGCCGCAATCAGAATCTAGAAGAGAAACAACATATTAGGAAAACATTCCCTGAACCTCTCGGTCTGTCAATGCTTAAACTTCTTCTGGCAAAGAACGTCCTACCTGTTTTTGAAGTTCTTCAATTTTTTCGTAATAGTGGCTGTAGTCCTTTGGGCCAATAGGGCCTTGCTTCTGGTACCATTCCCTGATTAACTGTTCAAGCTGAGTATTTTCCTTTTCCAAGTTCCTGACTGTCTCCATGTAGGAAGCCAGGCGTTCATTAAGGCTCTGCATGGTCAGCTTCTCGTCGTTGGAGAGAATTCCTACATTCCCTCCATAAAAGCCACCACTGCCAAAGCTGCCACTACTGAAACCAGCACCACCTCCACCAAAGCCCCCTCCAAACCTTCCCCCAAAGCCGCTCCCACCTGACCTGAAGCCCGTTCCCATGCTGCTGGGGCCCATTCCCCCTCCATAGCATCCACCACCCAGTCTTCCTCCACAGCTGCTGCTGCTCATTCCTCCTCCGTAGCTACTGCGCCTGCCATAACCACCACTTCCCCCACTACAGCTGCTCCAGGAGCTTCCTCCACCACAACTGCTGCCAGAAAACCTGCCACCACCACTCGTCCTGGAAGTAATTGTCCTTGAGGAGGCCGAGGAATGCGAGCTGCTCCCTTCACCCCCTCCACCACTGCTCCCTCGCAGGCAGCTTTTCAGGGGCTGCTTGGAGCTACAACTCATAGTGGCAGCAGGAAATAACTCAGCTGAAAACTCAAAGCTGGTCTTACAGTTGTTCTGGAATCATAGCTCCAAGTTCCAGCTGGCCTCCTCAGCATTTATACCTTAGACAGTGGGTGTCGCCGTGGAAGGGAGTACCTGCTTTCCATGGGCAGTTGCAAGCTCTAATTTGCCAAAGGGAGATGTTGGCAGTGTCAGGAAGCTTAACCCTTCCTCTAAGTGTTTGTGACCATTTGTTTATTAACACAAAACATGTAATTTCTGTTGGGTGGCTCTGAATTAGGGAGATCTCTGTTGAGATCTGGTGCAGTGGCTTACAGTCATCCGAAACAAACTCATCCCACTCACCTCATCCTGATCACATCCCTCTCAGCACAACAACACACTGCCACAATACAGAACAGCAATGGATGTTCCTGTCTCTCTTCTAATGCTCAGATATTTGTCAGGAATTCTGGCTAATTTTTTTATAGCTAACTGATATTTTCATAGGTTTATGGTTATCCTATCCTGTATGCTCCTTATTTTTAGTCCTTTATTGTTTTATGCCTTTAGAAAGCCTATTGCAGGATGCATGTTGTAGGTACACAGAACCACTCTGACTTCTTTATAATATCTCATAAAAACTCAGTGAACAATGGGAAATATCACGTGTCGGCCATTATTTCAATCACACCTCTGTAATTGTGTTTTATAAATAACAAATTAATTATGAAAAATGGTATTACAACAACTACAGAACTGCTCTGTGTCAGGCTGAAGGAAGGAAGTGTGGCAGGTTGTTGCAGGTACAGGATGGTTGAAAGACCTGGGAAAGCTTTGTGGCTTGGGGCTGGTCTCTCCTGACGTGCCTGGGAGTGTCATTGGTCATGTTCCTGATGGGAATTCAGAATTTTATCAAGATGTTTTCTCTATGCAGCACAAGTACAATACCTGGAGGAGAAAGGTAAAGTTCCTGGTTTGGATTAAGTCAATAAACTACATCAAAATAGCATTTTTTCTTCAGATTTGTTTTCCATTCACAGACACAGCATGAACAAAAGTAGGAAATATTTGTATCTTCCATTTTCTTCTTTTAGGATCTTTTAAGATTAAGGTCTTTGCTCAGTGCAGTGGATAGTTCAGCTGCACATCTGCCCTGTGAGCCCTCACAGCACCCTGAGCCTCAGACTGTGACATTTCTGCCCTGGGTACCTCTCACCCCTTTCCTCCTGCCCGGGCCCATGATCCTTAGCAAATCCCAGTCTGTTACCTGTTGCACCTTGTAGAATTGGAACTTGTGTGATACCCAATTTCCTGTATTGATTTGGGATATTATTGTTTTCTCACTCAGCCTTTGTGATGGTGGTTGTTGCTAATTAAGTTTTGTTTGTTACAGCAGCTGTTTATGGAAACAGCTTTTGGTACAGGCCCCTCCCAGCACACCCTGGCCCACGCAGAGGACGTCTCACATTCCACCTGCTGCTCCACTTCATCTCTGAAACATCTGAGGGAGCAAGGCCTCCCTGCATTGTAGGAATTTAAATGGTTCACTACAACTCTTGGTGGAGTCTGGGGGATAATTTTCTCCAGTGAGAAATCCTTTTCTCCCTAAATGAATGAAATTCTCTTCTATACTTTCAGCTACTTTGGCTCAAGAAGCAGCTGGGTTATGTCCCAGTTAACTGTTGCTTTCAGCTGCTGACACCCCTGATACAGGGACATGGAAACAAATGTATCTTGTTCTGAATAATTCTGCAGAAGGGTTTTGTTGTTTTGTTTTGGTTTTTTTTTTTTTTTCCTGGAAAGATGTTTATTGCGTCTTTTGTATCAGTCATTCCTTTTAGGAAGACCAACCTTCCTGTCTTCCCTTAACAAAAGAACATTTTTTGATGGTTTGAATATCAGTGAGGATGCTTGTGTGCAACTTCATAGCTTCATTTTTAATACATGAAAAAGAGATTTAATGCCATTTTTCCCTAGAATTTGAGCAGGCAACATACTTCAAGAATGAAACTTAGCTCCTTAAAACTGAAGAAGCCTGACAGATTCATTGTGTCTGGAAATCCTGGCCAGGATCAGAGATAAAAGTTATGGAACAAATGGTTCCTGAAAGGAATGTTTTATTTCAGAGCTGCTGTAAGGTGGAAGCTTTTATGAAGTTTATGAGGTGGTAATTTTGTCTGCAGTTATGTCTCATAGTATTGTCCAGGCCCTTGCAACACACTGAACTTCCTGTGTGATCTTAGATGATGTTTCCAGCAAAATCCAGAGATGCTGCTGAAGTGCAGCTGGAGGGCTGGGAAACTTTCATATAAAAGCGATTGCAATCAACTCTGCAGGAACTGGAAGGATCTGCAGGGGTACCTGTGAAATGGGACAGTGAAACGTCACAGAATCTGGGGCTGGTGCTGCTCACTGCAGCAGAGCCAAAACCTGGGCAGAGCCAGACTGGGGGAGGGAGAAGGACGAGGAGGAGGAGGAGAAAGATGTCTTGGAGGCAGGTGGCACCACAGTTGTTTGCAATGAGGCCTCTCCCTTTTCCTGTGATGAAACTGTTAGAGCTCCTGCCCAAAGAGGAGGGTGGACTATTTAAGCCTGAACGGCTCACCCAGCGCTGGCAGGAATTGTCCCAGGATGGGCAGGAATTCACTCAGCATTTCAGTGGCTGGATTCCTGTGTGCTCTGCACAACCCAGATGTGTGCTGGCTGAAGCAGAGGCTGCGGGAGAATGAAGCCCTTTTCCTTTGGGAGTGTGGCAGCAGAAAGGGGCTGGGGCATAGCTCAGGCTGGGGGTGTGGGTGAGCACACACGGGCTCCTCTCAGCCCCCAGCACCACCTTTCCCAGCTCCACATCCACACCCTCCCCACTGATGTGTCTGGGAGAAACCACCAAGGCTGCTGAGCACATTTGTGGGGTCACAACTGGACTATTGTTCACATTTTTGGTGCTTCACTGGGATCCTTTTCCATCCTTCCTACTTCTGGTCAGGTCTTGTCAGGAAAACTCAATTCTTGTACGTTGCTACACAGAGAAAAACTATGAAATATCTACCTGGGGAATATGACTCATTCTTGTAATTATATGTTATAAACTAACTCCCATTATATGATCATCAGGCAGTTTTATTAACACCGGATAACCCCACAGGATTTCTCCATAGTAGAAAAGAAAGCCAGGTCGTGCAGTGTGACTGTGTTGGAAGGTGAACATCATTCTTGTTTGTACTCTGCTCCTTCTTCCAGTGAGATTCAGCTGCCTGACACTTAGCATGAAACTGTTCTCTTCTCCATTAAAATTTAAATGATGAGGATTTTTTTCTTATCCAGTAAAAAGCTAGATGTTTGAAAACTGAAAATCTGATTTAGATCAGTTGTAACATATTGGAGCTCAATCATATTTATTGTTTTAATAGTGGATTTACTGAGAGTTCTAAGCAAAAAGTCATTCCTACCCAACAATTCCTAATTGTTCACTCTGTAGTGAGGGCACAATGTGTTTGGAATCTTTTTTTTCTCCCCACTAGGCACAGCTGTGGGTACCTGGCAGCAGTTCCATCCAGAAATATTTGAGGTTGAAATGTTGTCAGTTCCAACAGTTTCCAGTGAAAAGTGTGATTTTCTATACATGTATTTTTGTAATTAGAAATAATTCTGTCAAAAGATGGTGCCTCATTCAAACCACGACATCCAGGCATGGGGCTCCTCACCAGTGTGCTTGGGTTCGTTCCCACAACCCAGAACATACAGTATGGTTTTAGATCTCACTGATATTCTGTGAAAATCACCTGCAAGTGGTGGTGGCTTTGGCAGTGCTGTGTGAAGGGCTTGACTTGAGGATCTCAGAGGGATTTTCCAACCTAAATGATTCTGACTCCTTTATGCCAAAAACTATTTAGGCTTTTTTTAAGTGAAGGGTTTTAAAAATATCTGTTTTGAAGTGAGAGAGTAAGTCCCCGCCTCTCCTGCGCTGTTCTGCAAGACAGGGTGTAATCTTGGCGTCCACCCACACCCCAAGGTGTGTGGTCACAGGGAATATCCCTGCAATCTGTCCCTGTTGTGTCAAATGGTCCTAATGCAGCACGTTCACCCACTGGTCAGTTAGAGCTGGACTCGGCATGGGCAGGTGACCTGCTACCCTCCAGGGAAGGGCAGTCAAGAGTGTCCAATCCAGCAAACATCCTTCCTTCAGGAAAAAGCATAATTCCTGCCTGCATTCTACCTGATCTGTTACTCATTCGCTCTTGCAGAGCCGAGTAGTGATGAAACATTAAAGAGCACCTTCAAAAGTTCCACCACCCAACAGAGCGATGGTGGTTGTGATAGGAGCAGTAATTAGGTGAGTCAGAGCCATAAGAGACTTTCAGAGCACAAACCCTTTGGTTTGGAACTGCTTCATTGTGGCTCTAAACAGCTCCTGGCCCAGCTGACTCTCTGGGGTCTCAACTGCTGCTCCATTGGCAGGACCCTCATTAGGGAAGGGTCATTACAGCACATTTACAGCCCCTGAGGCCACCCTGGGTTTCACTGTGCCCCCACCTAGCAACACAATGCAAAACATTCCAGTGCCGCTTGGAAAACAAACAGGTATTAGCAGATAGGTGAGCGAGTTTCAGCCTGGCGTCCATCCCACGCACCCCCACACCGGAGAACATCTGGGGTCTGTGGGAGGCAGGGGGACACCTGCACCATCCCTGAACAGTCACGCACAGAACCGGGTCATGTCAGCCTCACTACGAGTGTGACCATCAAATACCGGTGGAGCTGGAGCAGGATGCCGGGGCTGGTAGCGCGTTCCGTGTTCTGCGGCACTGGGGTGTCCCCAGTACATCCCGCAGACACCACTTCGCCCGGCTGCCTCTGCTGGGAGGGGATGAGCCAAGCCCCCAGCTCCGGCTTTGCCGCTCGCCTCTGCCGCGGGCGCCCTTCGGCAGCTCGGTGGGAGCCGAGTGCCCTCTAGAGAGCAGCCCAGGGCCGGGGATCATTCAGCTCCTGCAGCTCCAAATAATCCCGTGTGGTGGAACGCAGAATGTGTCGGGATCCCTCGGCTAGGTGGGCACAGGGCTCGGTGGGCACAGGGCTCGGGGGCACAGAGGGAGCGCTGCCCACCCCACTGCAGGGCAAGGGCTGGGCAAGGGCTGGACTCGGCTGAAATTGCTGCAGACTGGATCAATGCATTTTTATATAATCTTATTTTAATCACGTATTATTGTACTTCTGTTGGATAGGCTAACAGCAACTACTTCCACTTAGACCGTCAGGATTACCGCGTCCACAAACTTAGTGTCTCTGAGCTTCTTAGGAAAATGTGAATCCCGCTTTTGGCAGAATCTCAGACTTAGGTCTCCGGTAACGCGGTGTTTGCACATCTGGGGCAGAGCAGGGACCGGACAGGCCGGGGCCAGGACGGGGGCTCGGGACCAGGACACTGACAGGCCAGTGTTTCCTTTGGCTCTGCCAGCTGGGAACAGCTGACACCTTATGGGGAGAGCTGGGAAGTGCCAAGATTTCCCAGGCACTTTCTCCATTTCCTTGTTCTTCAGCACAAGAAGCATTTGCATGTCAGTCAGGATTATTAATTATTCCAGCTTTGTTTCAGCTAATTATTCCAAATTTTAATGTGACTTTAAATACAGAAATACAGCGCTAATGGCAAACCTCTGCTTCAGACTCGGTTCAGACTGGACAGGCTTTGGATTGGCCAGTTTTGCCCTTTATTCTCAGGCATGTTCAATGTCTCTGTCCTCTGGAAAAAACAAAATAAAATGAAACAAAACAAACCCAGGATAGTATTTTAAATTTCTCTTTCCTCTGGGAAAAACAACCAAACCTAACCCAGTGTAAGTATTTTCACAGGTGCTTCAGGTAGCTATTTCAGTCTGTGGTACAAGAGGGGCAGTGCCGATGGAGCAGGAGGTGAAAACTCAGGTGCCAAATTCCCAGGATTTTAGTTTCGATGAGCATCTGCCTCTCGCTCCTGTAGGATCTGATTCACGCTGTTCTGCTGGAAGGAGCGAGCAGCAGCTCCGGGGCTTTGTTCAAGGGTTTGGGCAGCTGCAGGGAGAAATTCGAGTCTGGGAAGATCAGGAGGTGACCCTGGCCCGTCCCCACGATGGTGCGGTGTTGGCGGCAAGGACCCCCAGTTCCTCCCCGCTGTCGGGATCAGCATCTCTGGTCCCGGCGCGGCCGCTCCGGGAGCGCCCGTCCCCGCCGCCTCCCGGCCGCCAGGGATCACTATTGTCCCTTCTCCGCTTCCTCACAGCCAAAACTCCGCCCTCCCTTTGCCCCGTCCCGGCTCCCGGCTTATTGCGGCGCAGAAACCGGCCGGAGCAGAGGCAGAAATGCTCTTATGCACGCGTGTGGCACAGTCAGGAGCGGGGCTTGGGGAAATGAATTTGCTTTTATGTTTCAAATATTTTTTAATTTCTCGGCAAAGGTGTCCAAAAGATTTCACACGTGTTTAGGTGTGAGAATTCTTTGTGTCGTGTCACATAAGGTACAAAAACGGCTTCCAGGCCATCAGCTCTTCCCATCCTGTGGGTGTCTCTGCACAGCTGTGGATGTCCAACCACGCCTTGGCTATATGAAGAGCAGAGGAGGTTGCTGAGAACATTTGCCATCTCAGCACCTGCTGCTCTGCTGACAGGCACCCAGGAGAAGGGGCACTGTGCCCCCAGGATCCCCCCCCCAGGCAGTGGTTTGACACAGAGGAGGTGGGATTCGTTCTGCCGAGGGGCAGCACCATTCGGACATGCTCACACTGCACTAGTCCGGGAGACAGGTGGGGCCAGGAGACGCCTGCTGAGACATGTGTGACAGACATCATGCTCCCCAGCACCACCACATCTCCCAGTTTAACACCTGACACATCTGGAGAGAAGCTGGAGATGTGCACCAGAGGTGGCTGCTAAGGTGGTACCTGTGTGTGGATACACACCTGCCTGAGCCTTGGCACGGCAATTTCTGTCACTGTTCTTTCACTGACGAGTTCCAGCTCTGCTGGCCTGTCTGACTCCTCCTGTGTCACACAGGAATGGGCAACACCTGCCTCAGGCTGTGACAACAGGGAGGAGCTGGACAAGACCTGCCAGGTCAGTGAGGCCATTCTCTGGCTCCCACTGGCAAAGCAGCTTTGTTCCCAGTACAGGATGATCCTGACCAGTTTAGGTGCCCCTTGTTCATGGATCAGCACCTGGTGTTTAAAAGGAACTGTTTCAGACACAGGTTCTTGATTGCATCAGGCAGAAGCAAAGTTTTATTAGAGACATTTTTCACCAGCAGGTACATAAGTGACCTGACTAACTCAGGTAACTTCTAGAGGTTACAGCATTGCAGAACAGAAGAGCAGAACAGAGGAGGTGGCTCCTGACACCCCCTTTAGCTACGTGGCCAAGCATCGCTGAGTTACTTCTACTTTCTCTGCACAGAGGGTGCAGTGAACACGGAGTGTTCCTGGGCTGTCTGTGGGTTTCCCTGTCACCTTCCAGTCCGTTTCTCCTTAATCACAAATTCTCCTGCAGGTCACTGGAGAGAAAACACAGCAGCATTATTTGATTGAAACACAAGTAAAATCCTTCAAAAAGCAGAAATCGGATCTATGTGGTGCCCTTGATTCTGGAATGCACTGCTAAGCTGATGCAGTTGGCAGCAACTCAGGAAACCCCACAAGTTCCCTAAATGATTTGCTTTAATGGGAATTTTCACTTGTAAAGCTATAGATTTACTCTTTTCACTCTTCCCAGATTCTTTTGCTAAGCTTTGGCTGTCATCTTCTTTACTTCTTCTTCCACATCTTCCCTTTATGCCTTATTCCCCTGGCCTTCTCTTCTGCATTTTACCTCTCCTTCTTGTCTCTTGTTTGCTTCCTGCATGTTTATGTTCCATGTTCAGCCCAAGCTCTCTTTAAACCTATTTCTCAGTGACACCACCACTGTAACAGATCCCCCTGTAGTACAGTGACTCTGAGAGGAGGCCAGCGACATGTCCTAGGAATGTGCTGTCTCCTGGCCTTAGTGCACAAGGAAATGAACAAAGCCAGTTTTCCTTTTGTGAAAACACAGCTCTTACCTTGTATGTCTCCAGTCTTGCAGGGCGGGACCTGGGGCTGGCAGTGGGCAGCTGAAGTTGTTGTGTAGGTGTGGCTCGTCCTAATGACCCCTCCACCAGTTCCGATTCCTCCTCCGTGACTAGTGGGATAAATTTGGTGAGAGAAATAGGGACTTTTAGAGCTTCACGTCACTGCTGACTACATGACAGAGTCTCAAACTATGGCCTTTATGGGGGTTACAGTATTTTACATTACATTTTCTTTCACTTTCAGAGTGGCTTTGCATTTGTCCTCCCCCTTGGCAAGGACAGTTCTCACCCATCTCACTGTAAAAAAGGGACTGTCACCAATGCTGACATAATGCCAGGAGTGACAGTATTGTCACCAGCAGATTTGGTGTTCTGCTTTGCAGATCCCAAGGACTGACATTTAGTTCTGATTGGAATGTTCATCATGAGGAAGTTGTTCATGAGGCAACTTTTTCATCTCAGAGAAAGCCCTAAGAAGGAGTAAAGATCAGGTTGGATACCCAGTCTGTAATACACATCCTTGATATTTTCATTTATTCTCTAGAATAAAGTACCTCTAGAGAGGTACTTACATGAGGTCCTGCTGTCCTCCTTCCAACAAGCACCGGTAGGTCTGGATCTCCTGCTCCAGGCGGCACTTGACGTCCAGTAAGGTCTTGTACTCTTGGTTCTGGCACTCAATTTCCGCTCTTATTTCAGCCAACTGCTGCTCCACGCACGTGATTTGGTTCTGTAGCTCACCGAGAAGGGTGTTGTACTGGCACTCTGTTTCAGCCAGAGATGATTCCAAGTTATTTCTCTGATAAGATAAGATAAGCAAAAAAACAACAATCATTTAAGTGTCATCCTGGAGTTTGTTAGTTCAAATCCAAAAATGAACGAGCCATTCACCACCTTCGTGCTGGTTGGCAGGTCTGGCTGTTCATGCTAAGAAACACAGCAGTAACCAGTCGGAGCTGTGAGTCAGCTCATCACCCACCTGGCTGAGCTGGGCTTGGAGATCGATTTCCAGGGTTTGCAGTTGGCGTCTCAGTTCAGTCACCTGGTTGTTGCACGTCTCCACTTCCTGACCGCTTGTAATAACCTCCCGATTCACCTCTTCAATCTGAAATCACCAATCCAGCATAAAGAGCTTCAGGGGATATCTGGGTACACTGAACTTGCTTTTACAGGAGCAGAACATGGTGAGCATTCAGCAAAAAGAAACAGGGAGCAGGGCAGGTTCCCTGTGCACACGGTGTTCCCCACCGGCTCCACTGCTTGTTCATTTTAATGGGCTATTAAATCTCTTTAATCCAAATGGGGGATATCTCTGTTCCAACAACACACCACAAGGCCTTGTGGCAAATGCTGCTGTTCCAGATGGGACATAACAAACTGGTCAGACAGGCCTGTGGCTCCTGTGGAACACAGGCTATAATGAGTGCTGCTCTCGGGCTTCGCTGAGAGGCAAGAACTGGTTATTGTCTCCATGTCTGGTCTCTGAAAGGCTCCTGAGCCCGGGGGTGTGTGTCAGTCTGGTTTGCAGCATAAGTGTGTCGCTTACCTTGCACTCGTACCAATCCTCGACTTCCTTGCGGTTGCGCGCTATCAGTGTTTCATACTGGCATCTCAAATCCTCCAGGATTTGTCTGAGATCAGGTCCAGGGCAGGCATTGACCTCCACACTCACGTCTCCAGTTGACTGTTTCCTCAGGCAATTCATCTCCTGGAAATAAATGCCAGATCAGATCATACTGGCTTTTGGAAGGCAGCACAGAAGAGCAAAACTCAGTGGCCAAGAACTGCCCTCCCCGCAAGATTTTCTTCCCTGCTGTGGCTGTGAAAGGCACTGGAGGATGGTGCAAGTGTTTTCCCAGCAAATCTGTTGGCTAATTTCTTTCTTCATCCACTGGAGTCAGCAGCACCTTTCCACCCTCTGGCACTCCCAGTGTCAGCACAGCCCCGGCAGCAGCACTGCCCCTGACAGAGCTCCCTTCCCTTCTGAGACAGAGGGGTCTGAGCCCAGAAAGTTTGGTGGGAAAGCTGTGGCCTGAAAGTGGATAATTTAAATTCCACAGTGGTGAAGTTTTCTGCCAGGGCCCTGGTGCTCGTAGGGTTAGGGCAGGACCTACCTCCTCATGGTTCTTCTTCAGGCAGCAGAGCTCCTCCCGCAGCGACTCCAGCTGTGCCTCCAGGTCAGACCTGCACAGCGTCAGCTGGTCCAGCACCTGGCGCAGCCCGTTGATGTCGGCCTCCACGCTCTGGCGCAGGGCCAGCTCCGTCTCGTACCTGGGTTGTGTCAGAAAGCATAGATTCAGGATGGGGATGTCCCACATGGGCTCTGTGCCACAGGATCTCCTTTCCCAGCTCCATGCTTTGCCCTGCATTTTGCTGTCCAAGCTGAATGCACCATGCCTTGGATTTCTGCACCACTTCCTGTCTGTTATGTGAAAGCTTTTCTTCCTCATGTTTTTTCTCTGCTCCTGCTCACTGTATATTTGGTATCACTTACTCAGCTGCATTTCTGCTTTGTTGATCCCATCGGCATTGGTCTGGGGCGAAAATGGGCCACTCCCTGAGGTGCCCGTCCCCAGCCTCACCACAAACGCCGTTGCTAAATGTTTTACCCAAGAACACTAATTAAGGGAGGGCTGGTGACCAGGAGCAAAATGCCTTTCATCATCCTGTCCTACCGCAGTGATGTGGGGAGACGTGTCTGGAGTCTCTATAATTAGTGCTCTGAGCCTCCCAGGGAGGTGGAACAGAGCAGGGGGGAGGCAGCAGGTTCACAGAGGGGCACTCACTTCACACGGAAGTCATCAGCAGCCATCCTGCTGTTATCAATGTCCAGGATGATCTTGTTGTTATCAATGGTTGCGCAGACAATCTGGAAAACAGCAAACCATGAGAGATGTCTCCCGTCTCCTGTTCTACTCTACAGGTCTTTCTGCATTGCAGTTAGGTAGCAACTCTTCACAGTTCCCTTTTTCTGTTACCTTCTTACTTAAGTAACTTTGTCCCTTCAGCAGAGAAGTTGAAGGTGGTGGCTTTGCCTCCTTTACTCACAGAAGAAAAGAGATAAACCACGTAGAGCTGGGAATTAAAGAGTTGTGAGATGGAACTTCCCAGTTTCAAGATCTGAAGGCAAGTTCTAAAGATGCTTCAAAAAATGAACCTAAAGAACCTTCCTTAAGATATTAAATCTCAACTGACATTCAAGCTGGCATGTTCTGGGCTTCAGACTTAAGGACCTTCAGGGAAGATGGTGGGAAGGTGTCTTTAAGCCTTAGGATCAGCCACAACTTTCATTGTGGACTTACTAATATCAGGCTGTTTGTGCCACTGTGACAATCAGTTTCAATTCTCAGCTTTTCTCACCTAGATTTTATAATGTTTCATTTGATAAAGCATTCAATGTATATGTTTTTGATCATTCCATAGCTTGCTTTGCTTTTCCTGTGGGGCTGACACCACTACGTTTCCTCAGAGTACATTGCTAATATCACATTTACAGTTGTATAATCAAATACAATGTACCAAAGCATCCTTTCTCTTTTTCAGAGTGTTCTCCCACCCATATCACCTCGCAGCACCCATCCTTGATGTGCCCCCACACTCAGCAACATCATAGGGGAATTTGCCAAAATTTCTGTTTGCAAAGACATTCAGAAGCACCAAAGTTCCCTCCAACAACTGCAGTAGGTTCTAAACACAAATTCAGCAGTATGCTTTCAAAAGGGGAGGAACAACCCAGAAATTCAGCAGTATGCTTTCAAAAGAGGAGGAACAACCCAGAAATTCAGCAGTATGCTTTCAAAAGAGGAGGAACAACCCAGAAATTCGACAGTAAGCTTTCAAAAGGGGAGGAACAACCCAAGGGGAGATTACCTGGTTCTGAAGATCTTCAATCTCTTTGTAGTAGCAGCTGTAGTCACGGGGCTCGCAGGAGAGGCCCTGTGTTGCATACCACTCTCTGATCCTGCACTCCAACTCAGCATTCTCCTTCTCCAAGCACTTCACTTTGTCCAGGTAGGAAGCCAGGCGGTCATTGAGGTTTTGCATGGTGACCTTCTCATCGCAGGATGAAAGCAAGCAGTCGCCACCAAGACCACCAACAACCACACCACCTCCAAGGCCAAACCCAAGGCCATTGCCATAGCAGTTGCCACCTCCATAGCTCCCACCAGCCAAGCTACCAACACTCAGTCCCCCTCCATAATTCACTCCACCGCAGTAACTCCTTCCAGAAAAACCTCTGCCACTGCCTATGCCATAGGAAGAAATCCGTGCTCCACCACCACCACCAATGATACAGCTGCCACCACTGCTCCTGCCTTTGCTAGATACAGTAATAGTCTCCTTAATGTTGCAACTCATGGCGACAGCGGTTGGAAATGCAAGCAGAAGCCCAAAGCAAGATGCACAGCTTGATACGAAATCAGACTGCGAGCTGTCCGTGGCCGCCGATCCCTATTTATACCTTCCACAGTGGGTGTCACCACTGCTTCTTCTTCCCATAAGGCTGGCTACTCCAGCCATTGGTGCCAAGAATAATTTCTCAAAGGGAAGTTTCCTTTCAAGAAGCCTGGTAGACAAGGAAGATACTTTACATGTCTCTTGCTAATTTCAAAAATACATTAGCAATAATGTTTTATGAATCATCAGCTTTTTGTTTATGATGCAAACTTACAGCATTAAGCCAGGAAAAACACTGTCCTAAATTACATAGCAGGAAGAAATCATTAAAGGTTATTGCATCAAAGAGCTCTTTATCTCTCATTAATTTATTTTCATTTTATTTTGAGTTGAATAAGCAGTTTTCATGCAAGGTGCTGAGGTTGGAATATGTAAGATGAAAAAGAAAGAAGAAATACTAAGTTTGCTTTTCGAATGATGTATGAAGAATGATGTAAGAACTCTGGAAAGATCAGAGACACAGAGATTAACCTTTAAATCTCTCCACTGGCAAAATGACAAATCTGAAACACTCTGCTGCAAGACAAGTGAGACCAAGGAAGGATCTCTTAATGCAGACGGATGAAAGGTTCTTCATACATGATTGTGGCTCTCCAGTAATTCACAAAGGATTTGTTTCATTATGTGGAGAGTGCAAGGGAAGGTAAAAGTGCTTTAAATATTTCCTGTTGTTCAGTGAAAGATAATTTCTGTACTTCTCCTCATTATGGATTGTAATTGTTGCTGGGAAAGGGTGGTTTTGAAACAGTGGATGGGAGTGGAAACATCCTATGGCCAATTTCTCTGTCAATACGTACTGCATTTTAAACAGAGCTTTGGGATAGCTGTCCTGGGACATATAAAAACAGAACTGCTGATAGAGCTGCAGAGCAGTCACTGCCCTGGGCAGTTCTACCTGGGCTGGAGCTGGATTTGGTACAAACAAGAGGCTCTCTGTCAGTAATGTTTCCAAATATTAACTAAGCAAGGAAAAGAAAAAGTAAGAATCCTTTCACACTTTTGTCATCAAAATTCAGGCTGCGCTTCTTTTCATGTGATGTTTTGCTCACACTCCAGAGCACTGGCCTTCTCCCTAGGGAGCCCCTTTTCCAGTGGCCATGGAGCAAGGGAAAGGCATTCCATGGCTTTCTGAACCCAACTGTTCCTTGTAAGAAATTCTCCAAATCTCCTTCACCAGGAAAAGTGAATTCAAACTCTTGCTGAAATCCTCACTCAGTGTCAGGATTGTGGATTGGAATAGCTATTGTTAGGGCAGGTATATGATCCCATTTACTTAAGGACTGAATTGTCCCAGTATTCATGAATTTACTCATCATTTTATTGCTCTTACTCTTACTTCTGTTACAAAGATGTCTCCCCTTTTCTTTGCCTCCTTGGATGTTCCTTATCCATGCCGTGAAAGGCAGAAGCATTGCAGTGATATCTCCAGCAGGCTGGAGACAGGTGTGGAGAGGCTTCCCAACGTGATTTACTCCAAGACAAAGCACTCACTGCTGGCAGAGCTGCAGCTGGACCCCAACACGGTGCCTGTGTGTCAGCCTGCCCTGCCTGACACACCGGGCCTCCCTCTGGCCCAAAACACACAGAAACAAAGCTCAGAATAGGTAAAAGCTCTAATAAAGTTATTGTGTATAGGAAGGAATTGCTGGATTTCATTCCTAGGACAGGAGAACATAATTGGGAGTCAGGGTGTGGTGGCAGGAGCGAACCGAAACTGCTGTAAGCTGCGTCGCTGGAAGCTTCGCCTGGTCTGCGGATGATTCCTCAGGAGTTTCCCAACAGCTGTCTGCAGCAAGCATCTCTCCTGAGTGAGCACACATTCCTTCCCCAGCTCTGCAGTTATCACACGGGCACATCAGTGTAGTGCAGGCAGAAACACGGGATGACTTGTACTCCGTAGGAGTGGACGGTGTCTGCACCCCAGGGATGCTCCTGCTGCTCCGAGACACCTCGGTCCCCTCTGCCCCTCACACCTCTGTGTGCCTGCAGCAGCCACCTGTGCCCAGGAGCCTTGCTCTGCACACACTTCCCTCTGTCTTGGTATTTTTCCTGTTTTTCTCCAGGAAATGAGGGCACTAGTTAAACTGAGACAAAATTAAGTAATTGTTCTGAGACCTTAAAAAATTAAATTAAGCTTTCCCTCATGTTTTCATTCAGTTACTTGAACTCATAAGCTTCCTGGGTCTGTCTCATCAGCACAAAGAAATAGGGAAATCTTATGGAAATGTAGTTTCCAAAATTTGCAGCTCCATAATTTGCAGCTCTTTAATAAATGACGTGTTTCCAGGATGTTTTCTGCTGGGGAACTGTTAATCACAACCTGCCTCTCCTTAACTGCCTTCCAGACTCATCCTAACTTGTAGGTCCACAAACAACATCACAGCATCCCAAGAGCTGAGGCTGTTCCTCCCAGGGCTTTCCAGAGGCATATTCATAATTTCTGGATCATTAGAGTCTTTCTGGCCATGTCATTAGGTCTCTTTCACCTCTCAGGAATTCAGGACAGCTCCTTTGTGAAAGTGCATGCTTTAGACCTGCTGAATGTGGTGAGAAGGGTGGGAAGGTCTTTGATACGAGCCCAGAGAATCTGGAGGAGCAGCTAGATGTCAGTAGCAGTTCGCAAGAGGAGGAACCAGCCCACAGCTGGTGGGAATCTGCTGGGGCTGCCAGGAGAGACTGGGAAGCTTTTACATACCATAGGTAGCCAAGAGTTTCCAGAAGACTGGAAACTGGAAGAGTCTCCATGCAGTGTTTTTATATTTTTAGAAACAAGAGGTGAGGACTCATGGATTGGGAAGGATTGAGGCCAAAAAGGGCAGCAGTGGGTTATCTCACTGTCTGTCTTTGCACTGAACAAGGCAGGAGGAGACACTGGGAATGGAAAGGGAAAGATCTGCTTTTCAACTTCTCAGCCAGAGCTCTGAGAACAACTGGAATATCCACTGCAGTCCAACACAAGGAAATTTGCCATTAGAGCCAAAATATGTATCTCTTTTGATCTCTTGTGAAGCACTGGCCATACATGTCTACTGAAAGAACTGTGCATCAAGTCTGGGACTTCCTGTAGGGCTGGAACTGAACTTTTAATAAGCCTTAATTTAGTCCTGGTTTAAAAACTTATACCTTTGGCCACTCTTCTGAGTCATTGCAGGTGTTCCAGTGCTGCATTATCTTCTCTTGCCCATGGATAGTATTAAACTTAGTGTCTGGTAGATGAAATAAAGAAATATCACTGAGACATCTCTCTGTGGCCTCTCACCACAGAAGGGCACCTTTCACCTGCTCTCCAAGATATTAGTGGTTGAGCTTCTTCAGGCACTTGCTACCATGTTAAGTCTATTTCTGTATCATCAGAGAAATTGGTGTCTCTATAAAAGAACTGGCAATCGAAAAGTGTGCCCCACTATACTGTATGTACAGTCCTGAAGTGGTTTTGTCTTTGTACCTGTTCTCTTCCTGCCCTGAGTCTGGCTGTTCCATAACCTCCAGCCTTTGATGGAAAAGGAATAACCAGGAGTTTTGCTTTACTGGGTCATCCCACAAGTGAATGTGACTCTGTAACAGCCACACCACAGTTAAAACCACCACTGCTTGGCATTCTGGACCAACAAGTTAATCCTCAGAACACCATCATAATACTTTGAACTTCCAGTTCTCTAAAACCAGAGTGACTCTTCCAGCTCACTGTGGCCCACGGCTGCTCTGACAGGTCAGCACCAGGACAAAACCAGCTCAGCACCAGCTACATGGCTGCTGATCGAGGCCAAGTGTGATCGAGTGACCTGCCTTGCTTGTGACAACTGGGTGGCTCTGGGTGTTCAATAGCCCTACCTGGCTTTTTTCTCCATTCTGTTCTCTGTTAAGCTGCACTTTTTCAGCTCCCACCCTGCCCTCTGCAGCTCCCCAGACAAGGTGTGTTTAACGCAGAGATGATCTTTCAACCACTCCTGATTTTCAGGTCGAAACTCTTGGCAATCCAAGGATGACCAGTAAATGACTCAGTCACTATGTGAAAAGAGAGGAGATAAACCTTTTGCCTCCAATCCTTTTCCCAATGTGAAGATTCCTATAAAATGAAAGGGATAGGTTGGACAATAAGCCATGTCAGCAGAAACTGAATCAGTTGTGGGAACCAAGATTTCATCCTCAACAGTCCCCAGGCTGGGAGATGGAGCATGAGAGGGCTCAGCCCAGATGTGTCAGCACTAGACTGGGACCAGGGCAAACTGTCTCCACTTTGGAAACTCTTCTAAAACTGTGTTTTAGCCCAATGCTGTGTGAGAAGGACACAGGCCTCTGCCTGGCCTGCAGGGTCCATGGGGGTCAGGGCAGGTGTCACACAGGAATGGGCAACACCTGCCTCAGGCTGTGACAACAGGGAGGAGCTGGACAAGACCTGCCAGGTCAGCGAGGCCATTCTCTGGCTCCCACTGGCAAAGCAGCTTTATTCCCAGTGCAGGATGATCCTGACCAGTTTAGGTGCCCCTTGTTCATGGATCAGCACCTGGTGTTCAAAGTTTCAGACACAGGTTCTTGATTGCATCAGGCAGAAGCAAAGTTTTATTAGAGACAATTTTCACCAGCAGGTACATAAGTGATCATAGCCCTGGCTGACTACAGCAACAGTCGTGGTGCTGGGCCACACAGACTGGAATAGCAAATAGCAAAGTAAAGCAGAATGTGGCCCAATGCTCTGCTCATCCCTCTGACACATTGCTTAGCACGGCTGAGCAACACAGACGAGCACTCTCCGTGCTCTCTGCAGACACATGCAGTAAATATTCTCTCTCTTCATCCATAGCTCTGCTTCAGGCTTCTCTTGTTGGATATTCTTGTTTCTCTGCTTAATCACAAATCCTTCGGCAAGGCACTGGAGAGATCAAAGGAAACATTACTGTGTTTATAGCAAAAATAGATTCTTTCCCACACTGTCATTCCCTGCACGTGATCGTTTCACAAGCCAATTCAATTAGAATTTCAGATAAATACTGCCCCTTCCTGGGAAGATCTGATGGCTCCTGCCAGCAAGGCAGATGGATCTGTCACTGGCTGCAGCACGGGCTGCATCGAAATGCCAAAAAGTGGAAGCTTCAGACACTGCTCCAGCAGTGATCTGGATGAGGGAATGGCATTGGGGTCCATGCCAGATCAATGCCCTTGCTCACGTCATTCTCCTGGACCAACTGTCACTATATTTCCTTCTTTCCTTTTCAGTTTGGCTGGAAGTTTCCCCTTGAATTATGACTAGTAGTTATCTGCCAGTATTCTCATGATTCCCACTTTTTTTGCCCACCTGATTTCTGAGTACTTTTCCTCTCTCCTGCTCTTTCCTTTGTCCCACATCTCACGTCAGTCCTTTTTCCATGTTCTCCATGGCTTGCCTGCCTGCTGGCTCTGTCCCTCTCCTTTCTATCCCTCTTCCCTTTGGCAATTCTCATGCATCCCAGCAGAGTCCCAGCTCCCAAAACCTCTCCTCTCAGCCACTCCTCTGTCGCTCCTGTCCTGTATTTCCCAGGGGCCCCACAATAAAACTTTCAAGTAGCACCTATAAGCTACGTGGGAAAGATTTTTCTTCCAGCCCATCAGTGTTGCATTAGAGCAGAGACTGTGGAAATGTTTAGAGTGGGGCTGTTCTTACCTTGGATCTCCGCAGCTGCACAGGATGGGATCTGGGCAGACGAAGTGTAAGTGTGGCTTGTCCTAATGATGCCTCCTCCTCCTATTCCACTGCTTCTTGCAACTCCTCCTCCTAGACCTGAAGACTGACCAATTCCTCCTTGCTGACTGAGGAGACAGGAAAATAACATTTTAGTAAGGGAAATGACATATAAACTAGAGCTACAGATTTCCAGTGTCCCTGTTGTTCTCAGTCTGTTTCCCTTTTTGGCAGAAAACTGGCAGAATGTTGCAGTGACCATTCTCCTTGTGGCAGCAATTGGCACACGGGAGGAAGCAAGTCACCACCATGACACCAGGCAGCCCAAATAAGTCAGCAAGGGAGAAGGAGCTGGGCAGGTCCTTCACTTTGCTCTTATGTTGCAATAACCAGGACACAGGTATTTTATTATATTTTTTTTGCTGTGTCTCAAGCCCACTTACATAAGGTCCTGCTGGCCACCCTCCAGCAGGCAGCGGTACGTGTGGATCTCCTGCTCCAGGCGGCACTTGACGTCCAGCAGGATCTTGTACTCTTGGTTCTGGCACTCCATCTCTGCCCGCAGGTCAGCCAGCTGCTGCTCCACACAGGTGATCTGGCTCTGCAGCTCAGCAAGGTGGTTGTTGTAGCGACACTCTGTCTCTGCCAGCGAGGACTCCAGGTTGTCCCTCTGAGGAGTGACATGGGACATAAGACAAATATAGGCAGGAGAAACGCTGCATTTAGCTATGACTTCTGTGAGATGGCTGAGGTTTGCAGCAGCTCACACTCACCTGGCTGAGCTGAGCTTGGAGATCGATTTCCAGGGCTTGCAATTGGCGTCTCAGTTCAGTCACCTGGTTGTTGCACGTCTCCACCTCCTGACCACTTGTAATAACCTCCCGATTCACCTCCTCAATCTGAAATCACCAATCCGGCATAAAGAGCTTCAGAGAATGTGCAATGTAAGTTGGATCAAGTATTAAGGAAAGAGCAGAGAAGTTAGAAAGAGCAAAGACATAAAATGAGAAGGGTTTGGGTGAAAATTCTCCTCCTAATCGTAGTGTAAACCTGGCTGGTCATTCCTCTTTCTCTTCTAATAATGCTGCTTCCAGTTCTTCTCACCACTTACTGCTTTGTAGAAAATTCCTGCCTCAAGTCCCACCAACATGCAGAGCTTCCCTCAGCCCATGACAAGGATGCAGGGTGGTGGTGTCCCTCCCTTGTGTCACTTGGTCAGTGTGAACCAATGCTAAACGTTCTTACAGTCTGTTGTGTGGTTTTTACATGCAATAAATCCCTGCGGGACCATTGCCTGGGTGTTAGCCAGGGAAAAGTCAGAGCTATGGGAATTTACTCACCTTGCACTCGTACCAATCCTCAACTTCTTTGCGGTTGCGTTCAATCAGCGTCTCATACTGGCACCTCATCTCCTCCAGGATCTTCCTGAGGTCTGGGCCAGGGCAGGCATTGACCTCCACGCTCACATCTCCAGTCGATTGCTTCCTCAGACAGCACATTTCCTGGAAACACCATCCAGATCAGATCAGATTTAAAATGAAGGAAAAAATAGAGGGAGCCAAGTTCCCTCACAGGGAGCAGGGCCCTGCAGAGCCCCTCTCTGATGGACCTTCACAACTCCTGGGTCACATGATGGTATCCATCAACCACGGCCCTCCGCAGCAGCACCCCGGGGTGATGGATCCCACAGGAGTGAATGCTTTGTACAGGAGAGGGCAGGACCTACCTCCTCATGGTTCTTCTTCAGGCAGCAGAGCTCCTCCCGCAGCGACTCCAGCTGTGCCTCCAGGTCAGACCTGCACAGCGTCAGCTGGTCCAGCACCTGGCGCAGCCCGTTGATGTCGGCCTCCACGCTCTGGCGCAGGGCCAGCTCCGTCTCGTACCTGTGAGGGAGGAAACAAGAAAGAAAGAGCAGTCAGTGTCTGACACCACCAGTGTTTCTGAGCTCTGACAGGAAACCCCAAAACCTTCCCCTCTGAGAGACAGCACATGCTGGAACAGCAGCCTGGCTGAACCCTCACTGCTCCCAGTCTGCAGATCCCTTCTGCTTCTTTTAACCTCTACTCAAAACCAGCTTGGCATCCCAAACTTCCCCTCCTGGAACTGCCCCTAATTAGGGCAGCTCTAGAGGCAATGGATGAGAGAGTTCTGCACAGCCTCCAGCCTGTCCTGGGTCACAGGAGAGCAACTGAGAGCTCTGAGGGCAGTGACAGAGGAGGGGACAGCCCCGGGTACTCACTTCACTCGGAAGTCGTCGGCTGTCATCCTGCTGTTATCGATGTTCAGAATGATCTTGTTGTTGTCTATGGTTGCACAGACAATCTGGAAAAAGAACGTTTGTTCCTGGTCTCTGCTCCATGTCCTTGGGCTCAAGACACCCATTGCCTGCTGCAACCAGACCCTCTTCCTCCCTCTCTTTTTTAAAATCCTGGGTATCAGGGATGGGGAGCTGAGGGGTGCAGCACTCACAGGGATGTTCAGGGAAGTGCAGTGAAGACATTAAAATGATAAAATTCGTGGTTCAGGTGCAGAGTCCGGGAGATGTAATTACTGTCCAGCACCTGCCACAATCCACCTCAGCCTCTTAAATCTAAATCTTATGAGATTTAAAGTTTTATTTGAAGAATTAATGACAAGCCTATCTCATTCTGTTTCTTTCCTGGATTCTTTTCTCTTTATTCTTTGTGCATTGATGTCCGAATTTTTTGCCAAACACTTTGCAAAAGTTTTTAATTTTAAATTGCCCATTCCAAATGTGTTATGGCAATGTTCTCTTTTTCCTTAGTTTTAATTAGATGCCCTATATTTCCCAATTCTACCTGAAAGAATAAACTAATAAGAAAAAGGAAATAAAGTTTAACTAGAATTCTGCAAGAAATAAAGTTTAACTGGAATTCTGCAAGACTGATGACAATCATATAAATTCAGGCAAATTAATGTGATCCATTATTTATTTATCTTTTAGTTCTTTTCTTGCCATATATCTATTTGACCACCTCAGCACAAACTGAATTTAAAAAGACCACTGAGCCCATCCAGATACATTCCATGAAGTAACATTTTCCCCTTCAATATGTCTGATGAATAAAAGCAACAGAAACAGCCCAAACCCTCCAGTTTTACCTCTGAGCTCTGAGCTTTCCACAGGCAGATGCTGTAATGGCTGTTTGCAAAAAGCATTTTACAACAATGATTTGTTACTCCCAATAATGGACCCAGTTATGAACCAGCACCAGAGAGAGCCTTGCAAGGGAGAAAGCAGCTGAGAAAGGATGTTACCTGGTTCTGAAGATCTTCTATTTCTTTGTAATAGCAGCTGTAGTCCCGTGGCTCACAAAAAGGGCCCTGCTTGGCATACCACTCCCTGATCCTGCACTCCAGGTCAGCATTCTCTTGTTCCAGGCACCTCACCTTGTCCAGGTAAGAAGCCAGGCGGTCATTGAGGTTTTGCATGGTGACCTTCTCATCACCAGAAAGAAGAATGCCATCACCAGCAAAACCACCTCCACCAAGACCCATACCCATGCCACCTCCCATGCCACCGCCAAAGCGAGCACTGCCACCACTGAATCCCATGCCTGGACATCCTCCGAGGACAGCGGCTCCTAAGCCACCTCCAAAGTTTCCACCGACCAAACTGCCAGTGCTCAGTCCTCCTCCGTAATTCACACCACCACAGTAGCTTCTCCCAGAAAACCCTCGGCTACCGCCTATCCCGCAAGTTGTGTATCTTCCAGAGGACACCGAGGAGATCCGCGCTCCGCCACCACCACCACCACCAATCACACAGCTGCCACCGCTGGTCCTGCCCCTGAGAGAGCCAGTTGTCTGCTTAATACTACAGCTCATGGCGAGGCCCAGCTGCAGCGCCAACCCACAGCCCAAAGCAAGATGCAGAGCGTGATACTGAGTCCGACTGCAGGCTGGCGGCTGCCGCAGGTCTCCATTTATACCTTCCAAAGGGGGTGTCACCTGTGGGGTGTTTCTTCTTCCCACGGGGCTGGCTAGTCTGGCTGTTTATGCCAAGATTAAATAGCCCATAGGCAGTTTCCCTCTAGAAATCCCAGTTCACAAGGAAGATACTTTACATGTCAGCAGCTTATTCCAAAAAGTAAAATAGTGTTTTATGAGTCATCAGCTTTTTGTATGATGCAAACTTTGCAACAAGTCAAGAAAAAAAGTTGCCCTAGATTATGTACAAAGAAGAAACATTGGTATTTATAACATCAAAGTGCCTTTTATCTTTTATTAATTTGTATTTATTTTATTCTTAGTCCAATAACCATTTTTATATCACATGCTGTGGTAGAGCTTGTGAAACGAAAAATGGAAAATGAATAGAATTTCTCACTTCTGAAAAGTGTGAACAGTTGTTACTGTAGTAGTGAACAGACCAGGGACACTGTGGTGTGGATGTTGGTCACCTGGCACAGCTCTAATACCTGCTTTACTGTGGGATTTCCAAAATCACTGAGGTAAATCCCCCATCGATTTAATTCCCTATTTATGGCTTAAATTTCTTTAGTCATGCAAACACAAGAAGCCAAGTTGCACACACTGCAAAGCTCAGTGTCCCCTGTGGATGTGTGACACAGGGGTTGATGTCACCTGCAGTGTATGAAGGACCTTGCTGAAGTTATTTTTCAATTGCTTTAATTGCTGTCCATGCTTTCTCAGTTTGTGGTGATGGTAGATAAAGAAAGAGATGACAGGAAAGGGAGTATCCACAGGCGATATATCCAGATCCCTGGACTCAGATGTGACCCCGCGGGTCTTTGCCATTACTAAGATTGTGCTGCACACTGAATAAGAAGGAGAAAAGCTTTCTGCATTTCTTACTGAGTTTGTCGGAGCAGTAGCAGGCGTCAGCACAGCCTGGCTGGTCAGGGGAGCACAACCTCCCAGCCAGGCAGGCAGCAGCCAAGGGAGCATTCGGAGAACTGGCTCCACCAGTGCCAGTGTCCTTCTCCAGCCGACTCCGTAATGAGAGGATATTCTGCTCTCCGGGGGACGACGGCTTCTGTTCCCTACAGCGTGGAATTTTCATGCAACTCTTACTCACAAAGCAGCCTTTGACTCGAGGATGTCCATATGTACAGGAGCAGTTGTGATAGATCCCTGTTGGCAGCGAGGGTGACACTCAAGGAGCTCTGAGAGCAGCGTCACCTCCGGGAGAAAGAGCAGAGAAAACCCACACTTGTACCCTCAGCCACCTCTTTACTGGTGGGAAGTTGATGACTGCTGTCACCATGGTAGGAGAGTGTCCCCAAGCCTGTTTAGATAGGATTGTCTTCACACCAGCATGAGTTAAAGCTTTCCACTCTCCAGTGGGATAATTTATTTCTTTACTTAGATCAAAAATGATAAAAAGCCGCCTACCCAAGGCTGGCAGCACCCAGGAATATTCATTATTCGTATGGTGCAGGGAAATAACTTGCTTAAGGACAGAGCTGAAGTCTGTTGGAGCTCAGATTCCTCGCTGAGACTGCAGTGCCTGAAATACAAGTCCATCCTCCCCCTAGACGCAGCCCCCATGCTCCCCACACAGCCTAGACTCACAGTCGGGAAAATCATGAGCAAAAAGGAGGAGAGGAAGCAAATCTGGCTTTCATCTGTCATTTTGAGGAATATAATTGAAGACAGGGTGTGGCTGTTGGAGCCAACAAAAATTAATATAATGCTTGCTTGGAGCTTCGCTTCAGCTGGGGAGGTTTTCAGGAGTTACCCAAGAGCAACCTGCAGAGACGGGGCTGGGGGTGCCTTTCTTTCCCTTGTAGAATGTTTAGGAGGAGACATTGCAGATGTTGGGCATTTCTCTACGGGTGGGAATGGAGCACCCATCCCTCCCTCCTTCAGCAGTTCTCTGATGGGAAGAAGGAACAGGTCTTGCTCCACAAAACAAACAGCAGCAGCACTGTACAACCTTTCACTCATGTCCTGGTGGAACGATCCACAGACTCCCAAACCCCATTTTACCAGTGAAAATTGGACATGACTATACAATTCTTCCGAAGAACTCATATTTGGGATGCAATGGCATTCTTTGGAGTTTTTCTGGGCTCCTGCCAATTTCACTGGGACATGGAACATGTGTCTGATACAGCAAATGCACCCAGAAGCCAGTCCCTGGCTAAACTGATCGTATCCTAAAAACACACCATGGTGTTGTCCCACTCCTCATGGCCATGTCAGGGCTCCAGGGCTCAGCACTGAGACAGGCAGAGGCTGTGTTCCCTCAGTACTGGCTTTTTTTCCCACTAAACTGATTTCTTTACCTCCACTTTTGTTATTATTGTATTCCTATAGCCTTGGGACACAGCCTTGGGCCAGAACACAGGGAAAGGACTGTGCAAGTCTAAGACATAAACGTGTCCCAAAAGGATTTACAACCTCAGTGAAGGACTGCCGGAAATAAACGGTTTCATGCAGATGGAAGTGCAGGAAACCACAACAGCCCTCAGCCAGGACGATCAGCAGTGGTCACACACAACGTCAGTGCCAGTGCTGCTGAGTCTTGTGGGCTTGATGGACGAGAAGAGAGAGTGCAAGCGGAGGAAGAGGGGATAAGGGTGAATATTGGTGCACAGGGATGGAGGAGGCAGAAGGATGCCACATTTGCAAGGGGTGCTGTGGGCAGGACAGTCTGGTCCTGTGGGAGCTGTGGCTGTCGCTGTGCCCAGCCCGGTTCCACATGCTCACCTTGCTTTGCTTATCAAAGCTGATAATGTTTTCTTGTGTCAACTACAAGAAAGGTGTGTCTGGTTCTACAGAACTTTGCTTTCATAAGCATTGCCTCGGTGATGTTTGTGCAACCACACTGGAATATGATTTTATCTTGTCACTTGTAATTACCATTAATAATTTGCATAATGGCCATTAGGCATCACTTATTAAACATTTCTTTGATGTGATACTGAGCCGGCTCCAGGCCCCATACTCCCATCTTTCAAATGCAGACTACAACTTTTTCCTGGCTAGTGACTCATTGGTTTATACCACCATGTTTAGCCAAATCCTGTAAGGCAACTGAAATAATTACCACAGTGGGTTTGGTAACAGCACAGGCTTAAATACGCCTCAGAGACCGAGAGAATGACTGCTTCACTTTCTTTCTTGCTGAGTGTTCACATCTGTAGACTCTGAGCATCTGCAGTGCTGAAGGAGAAGTTCAGCAGGACATGGAGGTGGACACAACCAGGTTTCTTCCTACTGAAGTTCAGACTCCCCTGATTCACTTGATGAAGGGTGTTGGATCCTTCCAGTGCCTGCCAGATGCTGACAGTGCAGTCAGGCCTCCGGCACATACATCTCTGGTGGCACTGAAGGTTATCATGGCAGAGGAGAGTCCGGGAGAATTTGTTAGATGGGAATAGTGATGGATGATGAAAGTACAGCAGTTCCACTCTGCATGGAGAGCTGAGCATGGCACAGGATGGGAGGAAAACCAAGGCTTCAGCCTGTGGTCTCTGCTGCACAGCCACAGGATCAGCCTGACAACCTGGAGTGTTCTGGTGCTTCCTGTGCTCAGGCACCGTCCAGTGGTGCAACAGCGCCAGGCAGGTAAAGGTGCAGGGCAGCCAGGACTCCCCAGACTGTCTTCTTTATCTTCATATCATACTTGTACTAAAAAGTCTCTTAATTTCAATACACTTTCAATATGTGGCTCATACTGGCAGTTTAGTTATATTATTCAGTGCACTGAGCTGAAAAATCTCCTGTTGGGTTACAGCAGCAGTTTGCTCATCCCTTGTAATTCTTTACAAATGTTACACAAGCCAACAGACAAAAATCTAAACCCCACAGATAGTGACTGTGGGTGTTAGACTGTACCTGCCTGCATACTGTATAAAACAGGCTTTTGTAGAGAAATTACAGTTTATGCATCACACCAAAACATGGCCTGCTTTTCCAAACACACCGTGTCTGTAATCAGAGATAATTGCCTGTGCTGTGCAATCTGGAACTCATAGCTGATTTCCAGCATTGGTAATTTGCAAAACTAGTTGTTTTCTTCCCATTTCTTCACTGATCTCTTAAACCTCTGGTGTGTTAACTCCTCAGGGATTTTCCCTGATGGTGGTGTAATTTCCATATGCCTGCTCTCTGTATGACACAGACACATCTGCTGGACTGTCACAGTGCATTTCATTGCTTACCAGCCCGAGTGCTGATACCACCCCCATCTCTCTCCGGGGCACCCACCCTTGCTCTTTGTTTCCTTGGGTTCCTCTCTCCGTCCTGTACCTTCAGCCCAAGTCTCTCTGTCTTGAAGATACTCATTTGTTCTTGCTTTACAAGATTTGCATGTTACAAGAGGACAGAACGAGCTCCTATGGGCTGCACAACCCTGAGCTGTGTGGGGAACACAGCAGACATTTGCCTGCAGTCCAGGTCCCAGGTCATTCCTGTCCTGCTCTCCCATGCACTGTGTCCTCTGCATTCCATTTATCTTCCCTTCCCTGTCTCTTCCTGTGCTGTCTCCACAGCCGTCATCATTTCCCATCACTGTCCGGGTTATAAACACCGGGCAGGGAAGGCAACGTTCTATTTCTGCACAGATGCAACACAGTGACCTCAGAGCTGCTGTGTCAGCACCAAGCTGGGTTAAATCGCCCCGAAATTCTCAGCGTAATTAGTGCTGCAGGAATGGGACATGCAGAACTGAGCAGGGAAACTAACACAGAACTTGTCCAGGAGCTCATTAGAGCAATTACTCCACAGGGCTAAGAAGTGTCCTGGACAGAGCCCAGGAAGAGGCCATTCCAGAACTGTCTGAGCTGTTTCTCTCTTTAGAAACAGACACTAATTCAGACTCATCGTATCCCCCAAAGCCTTATTGTTAGAAGCCTTCATGTCAGGCCTCTGTCTAAGGTTAGTCATCAAACCCCATCCAACATTTCATGAGAGAAAGGCTGCCAGAGCCCCACAACAAGGAGCAAGGGTTGTGCCACCACTCCCAGCCCATCTGACCCATCGCTCAGACACTGCTGCCAGCAAGGAGGGACAGGCTGGATCCTGAGCCTTGGCTTGCACATGCAGCAAAATGCAGTTGTGTTCCTAAATGTGTTTGTCATTCCTTTCTCTGGGGTAATAAAACACCAGCAGCCTTTTTTTTTCCTGGCTGTTTATTGTGTCTCACTTTAAAAAAAATTCTCTCCCACATATTAATTTGTCTCACCCTTTTATCTTCCCACATGTTGCCAGCTGGTTCTTCCTGTTTGCCTTTTTTACAAATCCATTTAGAGGTTCTTTATTTAGTGTTTTCTCTGGGAATTGTTTTCCTCCACCAGAAGGGTGTGGAGAGTCCAGCAGAGCCTGGCTTTCAAAATTCCTGCTTTGGTATTATTTGAGAAAACTTGTTGTCCTTGATTTTATCCTGTGAGTGTGCATCTGTAATAACTCAAAGGTGTTGTGTAGTACATTATACTATGTGATATATTATATTATATTATATTATCACACGCCTGCTTTAGTGAAGACTCCCATTTCTTTCTGAGGTCTCTCTTGGTAGCAGACTGTCAGTCAGACAGCCCTGAGACTCCCTCCCTCCCCTCTGCCCAGCCTCCCTGGATGTTTCTTTCCTCACCACCTTCTGCTTCATGTCTTGGTTCATGCTTCCTCCTCTGGTAGCAAATATCCCTTTGCACAACATTGTCTGGTCCTTTTCCTCCACCCTCCATCCCTATCCTCAGCCTCTGAGTTCAGATGGAGCACTGATGGGAACATGGCTTTTTTTCCTTTTTTCCTGTAGTGATATCTGTGTGGATGGAGATTGAAGGTGGATTCGTAACTTTTTTAATACTTGTATATTGATTACTTGTAGAAATTATTTCTCAGGTTCAAGGCTGTGTCAGCAGGAGTAAAGTTTTATTGGAGACAAGCCTTGGTCGCTGTTAGAGAACTGCCACAACCCAGGGGAGCCTGAGCGAGGGGCAGTGGTGGGATCAGAGCGGGGTGGCCGGGAGGTGCCATCCTGCGGAGTCCCTCTGACTGCTGCTGGAGCACAACTGAGAACTCCCAGGTTATTTTTGCCTTGTTTTTCCAAATGACTTATTCTTCAGAGAGCTCCTCAGGGAATGTGCAGTGGGGGCTGGCGGGGACTCTCTGGTCTGCAGTGACCTGAAGGAGAGTGGGAAGAATCACTTTTTCAGGGAGGTCTGCATCCTGTGCCTTTCTCTTACGCCCCTTTGCTTTTGTACTTATCTTTCTCTTCCCCTCTTCTCCCCAGCTTTGCTAAATTTTTTCCGTGTTGAAAGACTTGCGACTGACTGATTCCCCTGCCAGTTCCTCATTCCCATGTTGTGCAGAAAGTCTTATTTAAACACACATATACTGCTGGGCACCCCCCAGGGTCAAACATAATTTCTGCGCTGAGGTGTATAAATAAATATCCCATAGCTGTATCCCCTGCACTGCATCCCACCATCCCTTGCCACTGCTTCCCAGCACAGCCCAGTTAATCCCAGTGCCCTACCACCAACAGTCACAGCT
This sequence comes from Coloeus monedula, assembly GCF_965178545.1. Taxonomy (NCBI): domain Eukaryota; kingdom Metazoa; phylum Chordata; class Aves; order Passeriformes; family Corvidae; genus Coloeus; species Coloeus monedula. The sequence continues at coordinate 4,206,750 of NC_138806.1, read as the reverse complement.
GTGATCCTGAGTGTCTGGCTCCAGCCCAGCCGCTCTCCAGGGTAAAGCCCCTCCAGCCGCTCTTCATCACCCAGGAAAGGGTCATCCACCGTGGAGACCTCTCATGCTCCTGTTCCCAGGTACCCAGCACTAAAGAGGCAGCTCATGGTCCCACTTCCCCGGAGGCCCCCTCACCTGGCAGACCCTGGCCAGCGCAGGGCTCAGGGCAGGCAGGGCTGGCACAGGCTGGCTTTCAGCCCCGCGCTTCTCCCGGCTGATGTGGCACCGACTCCTCTTCCCGTCGACCCTCTGAGGAAAGAGACAGCTCTGGACACTCAGGCCCCCGGCACTCCCACCCTGAAGATCTCCCCCTGCCCTGCTCACTGGCTTTAGCTCTGTCTCTTCAGTCACAGCTGCTGTTCCCCCTCCCAGCCCCGAAGGTCAGCTGCAGCCACCATCCACCCCCTCCCACCTGGCTTTTGGCAGCTGATGCTTTTCCACCTGACTCTAAGGATTACCCTGGGCAAGCACTAACAGTGCCACTCCAACCCTTGCAATAGGTATTTTGGAATAAAAACTGACTTTTCATGTAACTAATTTAGGACTGGAGAGTCCAGGGGAGCCCACGTCAGGGCACCACCATTCCAAAGCCTCCTTTTCCAACAAAACAGAAGGAGTAGGTGGGTGCTCAGGCCAGTTTTGTGTGTGTGCAGCCATGTCTGGGATTAACAGCCTGGCTGTTTCAAAACCTCAGTCAATGGGAGGCAGAGCCAGCTGCTTTGCATACAAATTAAATGTTCCAAAACTTTAATTAAAATTGTTGTGTGAAACTGAAAATGTTTAGATAATTTATTGTTTCAGTTAATTTAGCTGCTAGTCCCTAATCCTGTCTCACCTGACAAGCCAATAAAACTCAGTTACATGACTGTTTGTAGGAGACCTTGCCCAGCGCCTGGTGAAGTTGCCTTTAAAGAGCTGCTGAACTGTGCCAGGGGCTGGGACAGCTTTGGGGGCTCTCCCAGCCCCTTCCCTGGCCCAAGAATAGTCTTTGGTGTGCTCCCTGGACATTTATTAGAGCCAAATCCTCAGATGCCTCATGGCTTGCTAATCGGCCCTGTCTGGTAACAGGTCAGCACTGGTTCCTCACCACAGTGTTGCTTTTACTACCAGGACCACGAATTTTCATATCCCTGCAAGGCAAAGCACAGAGATTTTGGGGTGCCCAGCTCTGTTTGCGTACATGATGTCGTGCTGGCCACCCTCCAGCAGGCAGTGGTAGGTCTGGATCTCCTGCTCCAAGCGACACTTGACGTCCAGGAGGGTCTTGTATTCCTGGTTCTGGCACTCCATTTCTGCTCGGATCTCAGCCAGCCGTTGCTCCACGCAGGAGATCTGGTTCTGCAGCTCAGCCAGGTATTTGTTGTAGCGACATTCGGTCTCCGTCAAAGAGGATTCCAGATTTTCTTTCTGAGAATAGAACGAGCACACAGGTGCCTGGGTTTGCTGTGGATACAACCTTGGTCATGAGAGCTGGAGCTGTGAATTGTCGTGGCAGCACCTACCATGGTGAGCTGGGCTTGTACGTTGATCTCCAGGGCCTGCAGCTGACGTCTCAGCTCAGTGACCTGCTTGTTGCTTGACTCGATCTCCTGGCTGCTTGTGACAACCTCCAGATTCACCTCCTCTACCTGCAAGGTCAGAAAAGAACAGCCCTTTCCTCACCTCCCCGGTGCATCTCGTGGTGGCCAGGACCTCCCCACACCCTGCAGTGCCCTGAGCATGTCCAAGGCTGACACCCTGTTTATTCCATTCTGACCCTGTGGCACCATGTGGTGGCCCCTCTGCCACAGACAGGACACAGAAATCGGGCAGTACAGTTAGATCTGTGCATGTCTGTGACTCATCCCTCATTTTTCTCTTTCCCCCGACAGCCAGGGCTGGGTCCCACTCTACGTGGACGTGGTACCTTGCAGGCGTACCACTGCTCCGTCTCTTTGCGGTTGCGCTCCATCAGGGTCTCATACTGGCACCGCAGATCCTCCAGGATCTTCCTCAGGTCTGGGCCAGGGCAGGCATTGACCTCCACACTCACATCCCCAGTCGCCTGTTTCCTCAGACAGCTCATTTCCTGCAGGGAGTATGTGACCATATCAGTAATTTCCATCCACCCTTGGGGGGGCTTTCCTTCTTCTTCTTAATTCCCTAAGAGAGCTGACCTCCTCGTGGTTGGTCTTTAGGCAGCACATCTCCTCCGTCAGAGCCTCACACTGCAGCTGCAGGTCGGTCTTGCAGCTGGCCAGCTGGTCCAGGACGGGCCGGAGGTTGCAAATGTCAGCATCCACGTTCTGCCGGAGACCACACTCGGTCTCATACCTTAAACCACAGGCAGCAAAGAAAGGTCAACATGTCAGCAAAGCAGGGCAAGGCCTTCACTTGGGGGAAAAAATTTAGGATCAGGTTCTTTTGCTTCAGACATGCAGTGCTATGAACATTGCCAGTGGTATCAGAGATCTGCATTTTACTCTGCAGTGTAACAGGCAAAGAGTTGGGATTTCCCCATCACCACCCCTCACCTGCCCTTCCATGGGCCAGCAGGGGACTGTACTCACTTCACCCTGAAGTCATCAGCAGTCATCCTGTTGTTATCAATGTTCAGAAGGATTTTGTTAGTCTCCATGGCTGCACACAGGATCTGGAAAAGAAAACATAAGAAGAATACGTGGGCTTGCAGCTTCCTCTGGCTCCAGAAGACCATGGAGGAAACACCTACCTGGTGTGTTTTATAATCATTCCATATATTGGGGTTATTAATCAGTTATGTGGCATCACAGCAGAGAAACCCATATGCCAGGTGGGTGGACCCAGCCTTGCTGAAGCATCAGTGCTGAGTAAATGCAGTCCCCCTCCCACAGACCATCATTTCATATAAACCCTGGCTTCGCCTGCCCCTCCAGAGCCACTGCCTCTGCCCTTCAACAGGGCTCTGTGCACATGTGAAAGCAAAGCCCAAAGAAATATTAGGATTTTCTTGACAAACAAGTATTTACCTGATTCTGAAGGTCTTCAATTTCCTTGTGGTAGCAGCTGTAGTCCCGTGGCTCACAGCTGGGCCCTACCTTGGCATACCACTCCCTGATCTTGCACTCCAGGTCAGCATTGTCCCCCTCCAGGAGCCGCACCTTGTCCAGGTACGAGGCCAAGCGGTCGTTGAGGTTCTGCATCGTCGCCTTCTCATTGTTAGCGAACAGGATCCCATCCCCGCAGCCAGCGCCAGCCCTGGGGAAGCCACCACCACCTCGAGTGCAGATGCCTCCACCACTGAATCCCAGGGCAGAACAAGCCCTCTGGGTGGCTCCGAAGCTCCCACCAGCCGCACTGCCAGTGCTCAGCTGCTTCCCGAGTAATCCCTCGCTCACACTGCCACCGGAGAAGCTGCCAACCACAGCACCCAAGTCATAGGCAGCATGTCTCCCCGAGGAGGCAGAGGAGACCCTCCTGCCAGTGCCAGCCGCGTTGCTGCCCGCACTGCCCCTGCCCTGGGCGCAGGTGGTGACAACCTGCCTGACAGCACAGCTCATGGTGCGGGTGCAGAGCCGACAGAGCACAAGGCAAGTGCTCAGGTCGCTGCAGGATCCGACTGTGATCCTTCTGTCCCCTGGTCCTCTATTTATACCAGTCCCTGTGGATTGTGCGACTGGAGAAGGGTTGTTTATTCTTCCTCCTTGTGACCTGGCTAGGAGGTGATTTTTTTTTTTTCAGCCGGAAATAATTCCCCAAAGGCGTTTGTCTCCAGAAATCCCACAACAGAAAGATGCTTTGGTTAACAGAAGCGTGTTTCAAAACTACATCAAAAATGTTACTTCCTGAATCATCAGGTCTGACTTGTGATGACAACTCAACAACAGTGACACAAAAACCTGACGATACCCAAGAGTGCCCGGGGAATGAAACACCACAGCAATTATCCATCCCTGGCGTGGGCGAGTCTACACGGAAAGTGAAAGGTGTGGGAAAGGCATCCTATCTGATGGAGCCTGTTCGACCCCTTTGTGACCAGAAGCGAGGGTGTCCCCTCACTCAGCTGGCCTCAGTCTCTGGGACCAGGGCCAGGAGACCACTCTGGGCCATGTGGCAAGGGTCTGTTCCGTTCCACATGGCCATCGGTGGAGTGAGCCCCTGATCTGGGTCATTAGACCTCAAATGCTCTAGGAGAGCACAGAGGAATATTGCACTGGAATGTACCAAGGCTGGTTTGTCCCTTCTCTTTATTCTACATCCATCAAAACATCCCTTTGCAGAGGTCTGGGTTGCTTTGCTGCTTTCAAGGGTAGACAAAATAGTCAAATATTTATCCAAAATACCAAAGGGTATTTCCTGGGCACTGAACATGCAGTTCACTGAATATTCACTGCCACACAGGATATTTCATAAGGTTTCTGAAACAGTAATGTGGAGAATTTCAGGAGATGCATGACCCTACAGAGGTCTGATCCAGTTCCAACCAGCACCATGAAAACTCCCCAAACACAATCTAGGTGTTAAATTTAGAAAGGACAAAAGAAAAGATCTTTTAAAAAGTTTATTAAACTTATTATTTAGTACTGGAATGCTGAATTGAGGAAGAATGAAAATAATTAAAATATTTTGTCATCTAAATCTTTCATTTTATTAATAACATTAATATAGCCATGCTAATATTGGCTGGCTCTCACCCACGTGTGGTTCAGCTGTGGGTTTGGCATCCAGGTCACCTGGACACGTGTCATAAAGAATGTGTCAGGTGCAGCCTAGCTCACAAATATTACTTCTGCCATTTGGGCAAGTTCATTAAGCTTGATTTTATCTTGACACTGCAAATCCAGCACTCCTGAACTGTGGGGTGGTTCTGTGGGTGCCCATCCTTTGTTAGAGCCATCATCAGGAAGCGAAGCTGGTGCCAGGGTGCTCTGGTGCCGCAGCAGTGGCCAGGCCCTGCCCAGAGCCAGGGATCAAGGTCAGGCAGGGCTGCCTGGAGCCCACCTGCAGCCTGGCCACAATCATTCCTTTTTCCATCAAAGAATTATAAAATTACTGCTGAGAAAACATTTAATTTCATTTAATCGAGATTTATGTGGTCCTTCATTTTCGAAGGGCAGGTTGGACGGGGCTTGGAGCAACGTGGCCTAGTGGGAGGTGTCCCTGCCCATGGCAGGGGGGTAGAATGAGAGATGGTCTTTATGGTTCCTCCCAACCCAAACCATCCTGTGACTGTGTGATTTTTTCAATGAGGAAAAAACCCACAATGCATAGAGAGTTTGTCTCCAATTTCTGCAAAGTAAGCAGAGATGTCCATGTTTCTTTCTTACATTTGGAACTGCAGACCTTACCAAAGGTGATGAGAATTTCTACAGCTTTTGTAAAGGAGAACAGTGATTTCACTCATGATTTTCCTGGAATTGTGTGTTCTTCATGGCAGCTCTTTTCCTTTCCAAAATTCAAATTTTTTTTTAAACCAGCTCTTGCTTTTACATGAGAACAGACCTCAAGCCCTGCCAGAAGTCACAGGTGTCATTTTATTAAAGTGATTTTCACTTTGTGATGAGGAGATCTGATGATGATGGGATCTCCATGCCTAATGGAAGGCTCTTTCCAGAATTAACTTTGATTGACTTCCTGGCTGGAGTCTACAGATGGAAATTTACTCCCCACATCCTTGCAGGCAGCCAGGGGCGATGCTCTGATGTGCTGTCCTTGGCTGACTTGGGAGCCCCTCGAAGGCAATGCTGTGCCCCAAGGGAGGAAGAGGAGCAGAGGAATGACAGGGGAGCAGAGGAATGACGGCACACGAGGATCTCCCGCGGGCATTTCAGGAACAGCAGCGCAGGTCTGACCAGGAAAAATTACTACTTCAAGTAACAAATGAGCAGAAGAACCTCCCCCAGGCGAAGGTGTTACTCCCACATAATGAGCTTTGTAAAAAAATAGAAAGGAAGGGATTATACTTCAGGTTTCCGTCAGCGTCCTGGGCTGTGTGATGGAGAGTGGGGTGGTGGCAGAGGATGGATGTGCTGGAGTTATTCCCAAGAGTCCTCTACAGCAGAATTATCAGACTCAACAGGGCAATGGAAATGAGGAAGATTAGATTTCCCTGGAGGGAAATCCTTTGGGAGTCTCAGGATATTTTTTAAGGCTTAAGACTGTTTCTTAGGCTAATGCAGATGAAGTATAATGTGCCCCCTAGAAGGAGATCCAGCATTTCACGTTATTACAAATACTCCCTGAACCACCAGTTGTTTTCACATCCAAGAGGACTTCCCTGGGGACTCGATGACTCAGACAAGGCACCAAACCCCAAGTACCTGCTGGTGCCCAAGCACAGGGAGGACCAGGAGAGGAGCTGGAGCCAGGCACTGCCAGCACCCGCCAGCCTGGGCAGGGAGAGGCTCATCCCGAGGCAGCCCGAGCTCCTCTCTGCTCACTGTCAGCTGAATTTCCATGTTACACCTATGGAAAATCCTGGTGTTCTCAATTTACAAACCATTTACAAAGTATTTACAAACTATTTGCTTATCTGGCTGGTGATGTACCTGTCACGCCACTTTCTGTCAGCCTGTTATTGGCTGTACTGACACTGATCACCATTTCACTAGTGACACCAGGTGCTCCAGGGTCTGATCCCAGCTTTGCAAGTCGCTGCAGGCAAATCGTTCAGCTCCTCCAAGCCTCAATTTCAAGCTTTGTAGGATGGAAACAATAATAACAACAATCCTCCTCCTCGAGGGCATTGTAAAAACAACTGTCTGAGAAGCACATGGGGCTTTAAAGATTGGAAAGATAATACTTATTTCAGTATTATTCATTGTCAGTGTTCTTGCTATTTCATATTACTCTTGACACAGGCACATCCCATAGATTTCTCTCTGTGTCTCAGTCAAGAAATACCTTCCAAGGACATTCACAGTTTCCATTTTGCATTTTGTTTTCCATTAAAGTTTCACCATCATTCACTGAGGACTTGCCTCTGTAACTCCCAGCTGAATCCTAACGAGGCTTTTCTTCCTGCGCTTGCAGCTTGCAGCAAATCTGAAAAATGCTCTCCAAAACCAGTGTTTGTCCATCTCTTGGAGAGACAATTTGTCCATGTTTCACAGACACAAGTGTGCGTAGCAAAGAGTAAATAACAAGCAATAGGTTACCTAATAGTTCTGTGGTATTTTCCTTCTTTAGAGCACTGTAAAGTCTCACAGGGATCACTTGTGCTGAGCTTGGACTTTGCTCTTGCCTGCGATAACAGGGTTGCACTGAGCTGTATGTGGAATTAAAGCCTTTTTCATTGATGCAAATATACGTTGATGAGTATCCCCGATACGATCCTCCCAGGGGAACTGAATCCATTGACTACAAACCAGGCTCTTCCATCAGCTCTCCCAGCTGTTCTCCCAGCTCTCCTCAGGATTTCATCTCAGGCTGCTCCTGCTGACAGATATAAGTATCTCAGCATGGGGTGACAGATACCAGAGATGACTAAGTGCTCTGCTGGATCAGTCTCTCCCCTGTGCCCTTTTGGCTGCAGAAGGGGCCATGTCTCTGTGCTGCCAGAAGAGCCAATTACTCTTGGACTGATGTCTTCTTTTAGTATCCTACTTAATCAGTTATATTTGTTGTTTGCAGAAAGCTTTTCTGTATTCATACACTTGAGGCATTCTGCAGATGGTTCAAGACTTAAAAAGCTGCCATTTACAACTAAAATACAACAACTCTCTTCTGGTGATTTCCAAAAAAAATAAACAAACCAAAAAATGAGCACATGAGCAGTTTGCTCAGGATTTCCAAGCTGCAGCCTTGCCTGCTGCCAGAGAGTCTGAGATAGCTTGAGGCTCAGGTATATTTTTGCTGGATCTGGTTTTCATTTTTGAGATAGCTCTGGTTCACTTGCCCTGGAAAACTTCCTATTTCTCCAAGGAAGGTCTGTCATTCCAGCAAAGGGAGAAGCACAACACAGCCCATGAACTCTGCACTCTGCTGTGTCTCATTTCCTGCCCTTTTCTGTAATTGCTGAATGATGGTAACAGAACGATAGTATCTCACACTCCCTTCTCTGGAAAGACCTGGCAGGTTCCCCACTTCTTCGATCTCCTTTCCTCTCCTTTGCCTGTCCTGTCATGCCCAGCGTGACATCATCAGCTCTTTCCAAACCTGCTGGGGCCAGGCAGCACTCTGGGAAGTGCTCAATGGGACCATAATGCTTTGGGGAGACTAAGGGAGAATGAATGAATCACCCAAATGATGAGCGAGCTGAGCCTCAGCTGCAGGAGCCTCTTGTCTTTTGTTACAAGGGAAGCTGATTTAATGCAAACTGTTCCCTTTCCCTTTGGTCTGAGCCCCAAATCTGTATCCTTCAGGTGTGGGATGAACATAAGCCCATGGACAGGGCTCCCAGCTACCATAGACTAGAAAGCATGAAGCTGGATCGAAGTGATTCCATCGGGTTTTGGATTTAAAACAATTTCCTCTCCTCTCTGGCCGTCCCTCTGTCGCTCTCCAGCAGGCGAGTGGGCACAGGCACAGCCAGAACCTGCTGCTGCCCAGCTGTGTCACTAATCCTGAGTGGCAGCTCAGCCTCAGGCGGCGTTTCTACCTCACATGTTTCAGGAAGGGTTTCAGCAGTGATCTGCTACACACGACAGCGATAAAAATTATTGCTACTCATCCCCGTGCGGATTAAGCAATGGTTACTTTAGTTCCTCTCAATTGCAGCCCTGGGGCAGCATGAATAGCCCTGTAAAATTTTTCATACCTGATAGTGTGATTTAAAGGTAGTCAAAGGAGACAGCAGGCCTGTAGGGATGAGGTTTGCCAACCAGGCGGACGCTGGGCTCATGTCTCAGAGAGAACACCTGACAGCAGCAGTCTTGGTGAAGCCATCTAAGTTCAGCTTACAGGAGACGGTGACTTTTTGTGATCCCATGAGTTAGAGAACTGAGCTGTATTTTAATTATCAGTCCCATGGCACATTGACCTCAAACCTTATCTTTCCATAACTGCCTTCATTTTGTATCACACAGTTTATGTCTTAGCCAGTCCCATGTACTTACAAGCATGGAATTCATTAGAAAAAGCTGTTTCCAATTATGTTTGTCCCTGACAGAACCCCTGTCCCTCCAGGTGGAACCCATGTCCCTCCATTCCCCTCCTCTCACTGGCTTCTTGTGGTTTCTTAGGACTTTCCCTGGCATGAACACAAAACCCTGAGGCTTTGAGGGATCACGTGTCAGTGACAGACAAGTCTGCAGTTGCAGGAGCAAGGAAAAAAGCTTTATTCAGTATGTCCAGAGACACCTGCATGGAATGAGGGCAACACAGGCAGCAAGAGCAGGTGAAGGGAGCATTCTGGGACACAGCCTGACCACGCACAGCCTCAGACACTGCTTAGCTCAGTTTGCTGCTCTCCTGGGCCAGGGGCTGTCCTAGCGAGTGGTGAGTGCAACCTGCTCCCGGGAGGAGACCACCTTCCCGTCCTGCACCTCCTCAACGATCGTGCGCACCTGGCGGGATGATGTCATGACTGCAAAGAAAAGGGAGACAATTATCCATGGCAGGAAGGAGGGAAATTTCGTAACACATTATCAGATACTGCACATTCTTCAGGAGCTGGTGGAAATTCCACAAGGGAATGGAAAATGCTGTTTAAAACAACCCTACTTTGACTGGGAAGGGGAAAGAACCAGGCTGAGAGGAAAGGAGGGTTCTTACCATCTCTGCCAGAGTGTGAGGACGTAGCGGAGGAGTACTGGGAGGAGATGCTACAAGAGAAGCACAAAACCAAAGAGATGTTAGGGACAAACATTGGTTGTTGCTGTTAGCCAGGCTCTGTGTTCAGGCAGGAGAAAAACAGAGAAGGCCCATGGAGGTAAAAGTGTTGCTCCACTTGGCCTTTCCTGAGGGACAGAGTAACCATGGCCCTTTCCAGCAGGGAAAGGGACCCAGTGCAGCATCCCACTACAGCCAGAAACCAGGGGCAGAGCACTGGGCATCCATGGCTGGTGTGAACAGAGAAACCAGCCCTGAAAGCTGTGACTGGACTGAAGCCCCAGGCATTTGGTGTCTATCACCCATCTCCTCCCACCCACCCGCCCAGCAAAGCCCCTCACGCACTGGGCGTCCTCGCCCTCCAGGAGCCGGCGGTACGTGGCGATCTCCTGCTCCAGGCGGCACTTGACATCCAGCAGGACCCTGTACTCGTGGTTCTGGCGCTCCATGTCGCAGCGCAGCTCGGCCAGCTGCTCCTCCACACTGGTGATCAGCATCTGCAGCTGGGCCAGCTGGGTGCCGTAGCGCGCTTCGGTGTCGGCCAGGGTGCCCTCCAGGGCCGCTTTCTGTGGGACGGGGACGAGCTCAGGGGGCAGCCGGGGTGGGCACAGCCCTGCGCCCTCCGCCCCGCCGGCAGCCGAGCCCTCGTACCGTGCTGAGCTGGGACTGCAGGTCGATCTCCAGGCTCTGGATCGTGCGCCGCAGCTCCGTGATCTCCGTCTTGCCGCTCTGCAGCTGCTCCGTGTTGATGGCCACCTCCCGGTTCAGCTCTTCCGTCTGCAGCGAGGCAAAGCCGTGCCCTCAGAGCCCCAGCAGCGGGCACAGCCCCTGCCCTGCGCTCGCTGCTCGCCGCCAGCTCCTCACCTTGCTGAAGAACCACTGCTCGGCATCCCTGCGGTTCTTCTCCGCCAGGCTCTCGTACTGCTCCCGCATCTCCGCCAGGATCTTGGTGAGGTCGATGCCAGGAGCAGCGTCCATCTCCACACTGATCTCCCCACCCACCTGCCCGCGCAGGGCAGTCATTTCCTGACACAAAAAGAGACACAACACGTCAGAGTGACCTGGCATCTTCCCATCATGAGAAATTTCTTATTTGCAACCAGCACAGGAGCCCCACAGATCTCCTGGAGGTCTGAAGGATTATTTCTCTCCCCCTTCCTGCTTGAGTGTCTCCTGATGGCCCTAATTGCAGAGACTCCTGTGCGTTTGGTCTGACCCTTTCCCTGGTGCACAAGGAACGTTTGTAGGTCCCAATTTGAGCCTGACTCCGTGCTCACCTCCTCGTGGTTCTTCTTCAGATAAGCCAGCTCCTCCTTCAGGTTCTCGATCTGCATCTCCAGGTCAGCTCTGGACAGGGTCAGCTCATCCAGGACGCGGCGCAGCCCATTGATATCGGCCTCCACGCTCATGCGCAGAGCCTGCTCCGACTCAAACCTGGGGACACACACACACACAGTTGCAAACACCCACCCGATACAGCATTTTTCCTGTCTTTTCCTTCCCCAGCTCAGTGTATTTCTCCCAAGAATCTTTAATTCAATGTGTGTGCACAGCTCTCACAGTGCAGAAATATCAGTGCGGTGCCCAAATGTCCCACTCCAGGGGAGCAACCCCAGGAAAAAAAAGCCTTGAACAGCCAGGCTTTTCTCCCTTTTCCACAAAAGCTCTCGGAGGTGTTGGACTCACTTGGTTCGGAAGTCGTCTGCTGCCAGCCTGGCATTGTCGATCTGCAGGACGATGTTGGCATTTTCAACAGTTGCAGAAAGAATCTGACGGGGGATAAGTGAAAGAGTTAAAAAGTTGTTTCAAACACTCTAAGTGATCCCATCCAGAGAAGGGCTGGAGCAGCGCTGCGCCTCCTGCCCGTGGGGCTGGATTTCCACGCGGGCTCTGCAAAGGCAGAGATGGGGTGCTCGTTTACATCTCCCATCAGCACAGATTCAGTCCTCTGAGAACACTGCCATGGGCACATGGCCCTGCCCAGCTGGCATCTCCAGGTGCTCACACCATGCTGAGCCCTGGCAGCACTCCAGGCTTTGGGAATGGGAGCAGCCCAGCTAAGAAGGAAAAAAGGGTTGAGGAAGGAAGGAGTGCCTTATGCCTGCATCATCTGGCTTTCATAATTACACCTGAGGTGCAAGTATTTGCTCTGGGATTATGAAAATGATTGGCCATTTAGTGAGCAGGAATTTCTGTAGCCACAAGCTAATGAAAAGCTCTGAGTTCTCCTGCTTCAGGGATATCCAAAGAATAATCCAGGAATATTGATGTGGTCATTTCCTAGCTGTGGTGGAGAGGGAGGGAATGGTCTGCCTCCCCCTGGAGCAGGAGCAGAGGGTTTCTGTGAGACCCAGAAATTCATCACTCAAATCCAGAGACAGTTCCTGCCTCCAGATGTTTCTGTGCTTCATCAGAGCACACCCCGATGTGCTGGAATCTGCAGAAGAGCTTCCTGCATCAAGGCAAGCCCTTTCCCCCAGGGTGAAGGCCAAGAAATTTTAGGAATGTGATTTCCCCCAGGGGCTGACCCTGCCCCATTTCCCAGGAATTTACTCTCACAGACCAGGCATGTCATTGCCCAACCACCCACACCTCATTCCCTCAGTGAACCTGAGCTCACTTGGGATGAGTGATGAGGGCTGAGGGATGGCGGGGCAGGGTGGGGCAGGCAGATTCTGGTGTTTTGGCCAAAGGACTTTTAGACAAAGTTCTAAAGTCATCCAGGGAGCTGCTAAGAATAAAGAAATTACCTTGGCCATGATTTCATCTGCTGCATTTTAGAGCAGGGCACACACCTGATTTCAGCACCTACCACAGCCCTATGTGTTCCAACCCTGGACTGGACTTGCATCTGTAACTCCCAAAGAACAACCATCCCATAGGACAATTTCTTTCTATTTTAACTTCTACCTTTAGCCTCCTCGAAGGGTAGGGAAAAAAATCTGATTTGTAGGATATTTGTGAGAATGACTATTCATCTTCATCTGCATATCACTCAGCAGTGAATAGGGCCAAGAGACAAGTCCCTGCCTGCTGAGAGCTCCATCAGGAGCCTAACAGGTAGCAACTATGGGGCACAAGTGGGGCAGGAGGTGACAGTGTGGCAGCAAGTAGCATCAGGTAACCTGAATCACTGTCTGACTCCTTTCCTGCCCCACCTTTCTCCCTACACTGGAACAGTCAATAGAAGCACCGTCCTGGTGCCTAGTGATCTGCTGCTCATAGTGACTGTTATTCCAAAGCTCTGGTTTTCATTTCAGACTAATTGCCTGCCATTTGATAATCCTCTTCCCGCTAGCTGTTAGGAACAAGGTCATCTCTTTACAAGCGACTTTGATGAAGATGTCACGTTAATCCCAGCATCCTACCTTGTTCCTGAGCTCCTCGATAGTCCTGTAGTAGGGGCTGTAGTCACGGTCAGGACCAGGTCCCTGCTTCTTGTACCACTCCCTGATCTTGACCTCCAGGTCGGTGTTGGCCTCCTCCAGGGCTCGCACCTTGTCCAGGTAGGCGGCCAGGCGGTCGTTGAGGTTCTGCATCGTCTCCTTCTCCCCCGCCGGCAGGATGCCATCGCCGCCTCCAAAGCCGCCTCCAAAGCCGGCCCCAAAGCCGGCCCCAAAGCCGGCCCCATAGCTGCCCCCAAAGCCCCCGCCGAGGGCCCCTCCTGCGCTGCTGCAGTAGCTGCCCCCAAAGCCACTGCCGAGCCCCGAGACCACGCGGGAAGAGACCGAGTAGCTGCCAGAGCCCCCGTGGACGCTGGGGGCCCTGTACCCTCCTCCCCCAACACGCACGGAGGAAAGCCTGCTGGAGCCTCCCCCCAGGCTCCCGAATCCCTTGAGGGACGTGGAGGAGGAGTATTGCCTGACAGTGGTGCTCATGCTGGAGGCTGGAGGCGGAGAGAGAGGCGGCTCGGCAGCGCAGCAGCAGCAGCAGCAGCAGCAGCAGCAGCGAGTGCTCGCTCTCCTGCCTCGGGGCCCTTTATAGCCCGGCCAGGAGGCGTTGCCACACGGGGTTTTTTTTGTTGCATTCCCGGCGATTTTCATCACTCATAAAACCTGAGCCAACTTCCAGAATCGTCATTTTTGCCTTTGTTCTATTCATGCTTTTTGTCATATTCTACTAGAAGCTTTTTCTCTTACAAAGGAGTCTTTATGCTTCTTCCGTTTCCAAGTAAATTGTCAGGTGTGATTAAAAGGAGGAGGCTCCTTGCTCAGGGCTATGATTTAATTCCCTCTGCACTGTGAGCTTTGTAACAGAGCAGTGCAGGCAGCATTTGAGAGAGTAGCTCAGCATCTCTTTTACTGTGGCTTTTTGTCCCAGCTACAGATTCCTGTCCCTGCTTGGGCTGCACACACACACCTGCAGGGACAGCAGCCGCGGTGTGAGGCCCTGAATGCACCTCCACAGCCCCGTGAGTACAATGGTGCTGGAAGGAACTTGGCTCCCAGTCCTGGAAATGCAAGTCCGCTCTTTTATCTGCAGGGAGAGGGATGATCAGTAGTGAAAAAGCAATGAAAAGGGAATTCGTGCTCCAGGGCTCACTGGAGTCTTCACTTCAGAGACCACCCAAGAGTGGGGGACTGTGGAAAGGCAATAGGATGGTTTATGTTCTTTGTGAACGAACACTAGCAAACCATCCTAAAAGGACAGGGTATAGCTGCTAGCTAGAAATTATGAGATGTCCAGGAAAAATGTGGGATAGCATAAAGTAGATGAAGGACATAAGGAAAAAGCTGCTGGTGTGTAAGCCCTGTGAACAGGAGCACAAAGCTGACAGTAGCACAGATGGACAATTCTGTCTGTTGTGACCAGGCAGGACAGCTTCACTGTGAGTTTGGAGTTAAGGCTCCTATATAAATGGAGCTTTACAAGAGACAGCGATTTTCTCTGGTGAGCGAAAAGGCTCCAGAATGGAGCGCAGTGGTGTGGTCAGGCCCTGCTGTTGCCTCTCTGTGCTGACCCACAGGCAGAACCCACCAATCCAAGTGTCCCTGGCTCATCGTGCGGGGTGTGGAGGAGAAGGGATTGCTCATGTGTGCACACAGTGGATTGTTGGGCCGTCTCTGCAGACAGGCCCCAACAGCCCCTTCCCAACAGCCAAGTTCTTCCTTAGATCATTTGCCAAAGGAGGGGAAAGAGGGTATGGAAGGAAGAACAAAGGTACATTGCTGAGGAGCTCATAGGGCACAACTCCCTCCCCTCCATCTGCAGAAAGCTGGAGACGGTACAGGAGTGGGATGTGTCCTTGGAATATCAGGAGTTGGCTGCTATGGAGAAGCAGTTCCCTATCTTCCTCTTTGCCACTGGTGAATGGAGACAAGTCCATGCAACTTGGAGATGTGGAGGATCAGAGTCTCCTCTGTGTAGGCTCTGGCCTTTTCTGTCTCTTGGAGTCAGCATGTTCATGTCGTGTGAGCGCCGGGCACGGGGCCAGGGGACGCCCACTCGCTGCTCACCCTCCCCAGGTGCAGATGGAAAAGGTGCAGCAGCGTGGGGGCGGCAAGGACGTGTAACTCCCAGGAATGTGCTTCGTCCCCATCTTCATTTCCTCACCTTTGCCCGGGCAATGCTGTGGTTTGTCCTCTCTGATTGCAATGGTGATGTGGGGAAAGGGGAATGTCAGAATGAAAACCGGTACAGAGCCCCTGGGTGAGTCCAAACGCTCAGCCTTGCCCTGAGCAAAGCCCCTCAGTGGTGCGGGGTGTCACACTGTCACACGGTCACCCAGCACTGTATGTGTCACACAGGTTCTTCCTGTGTGGGGAATTGCCTTTTCTTTCATCTTTTGTTTGCCGCTGAACTGCTGTGCATAAAAATACACATTGCCCAAAATATCTGTGATACTTTGGTAATGCCACGGGGCAGCAATTAAAACCATCAGTGTTAATTAAGACTTAAAACTACATTAACCACTCAAGAATGTTATTTCCATGACCTCCCATTGAACACAACCACAAGGACTGCATGTTGTTTCTATCACACTCTTTGAAGTAAAAGGCTGAGTATTAAACCAGATCCTGCCTCTGTTCTTGAGCACGTGCATGCTGTGAGCCCATTTTTAATATATTTCAAAATCGGAATTCCAGTTCTACGGCGTAACAGTAGCTTCATGGTAGCACAATGGTGTTTAAACCTACAATTTGGTCTTACTTCGGGGGAAAATGGAGGTGAAGTTCTGGCTCCAAAATGGCATATCAGCAGACGCAGATACTACCTGGATAAAACCACTTTTATTTATGCCTCTTTTTTTATGCTTATAAAGTTTGCCCTGGAATCATAGAAAAGTTCCCTAAAATGAGCTGAAAACCACATGTTAATGTCTTTTTCTAAAGTGGTCTTTTCTGTCAGAGGAACTCAGTGTTGCCTGAGTAGTCAAACCATGTTTCTGGACTAAATTCCCACTTTCTGAGACCTGCCTCAAGCTGCCACTGCCTGTCAGCATGAGCCACCCCTGCAGCTCCCTCCTCAGCGGGTTTCCTAAGGTCAGGCTAATTATTAATGCTCCAGGCAGGAGAAAATTGACATCTATTTTCCACACCTCTCTCACACTGTGCAGTAGCAGGAGTAATTAAAACAGGGCATTTCATTAGCAAAGTGTTATTTGTTGTTTCTATAGGAACACAGGTGTGCCCAGACTTTTACAGGAGGAAAATATACAGCAAGGGTGAATCCCTGTGCTGGGTGTTGCAAGGGCAACAGCCAGAGGGGCACAGCCATGGCAGGGGCCTCGGAGGAGCTGCAGGAGGTGTCGGTGCTCCCTGCACCACCCATGGGGACAGCGGGGTCCCTAAAAGGTGACCTGGAAAGGGGTGTGGCCGTGCAAGCTGTGTCTGCCCCGACCCTTCTCAGGCATCTGAGCTTGAGTGTTTCAACCCTGCCTTTATCCAGCCCTGGGACATGAATTCCCCCAGGGAGAGTCCCCGAGTTGCTCTGGGCTCCTTCCTCAAGGCTGTGGGAGCAGAGGGAGCACAGTCTGCAGGACGGCGGAGGTGCTGGGGCTGGGAGTGCCTCAGGTTGGGAATTGTGCCGCTACTGCCCCGTGGATCATCCATGATGCTCCATGGGAACGTGCAGCAGCCTTTTTCCCGACCCCACTGATGAGCTCACTGATCGTTAGCATTAAACCTCAAACCCGAACCGTGTCTCCTCCCGTCGGTGGATGCTGGGGGTGCTCGGGGCAGCCAATGCCCCACGAGGGTCACGGGGGTCTGCTCCGAGGGGGCAGGGGGGACACAGCCCATGGCGCTGGGCAGAGCTGCAGGGCAGGGGCATGGGGGGCCTCGAAAGCGTGGAGCCCTGCCAACCTGGCTGCCGGGCAGATGATGCACTGCAGGCATCATTCCAATGTTTGGGGGAAAATAAACAATTCTCTCTTATCTTCTCCTGAATTCCAGACAGATTTTCTGGAGAAGGGTCATAAAGCCGTGTGGCCAGCTCTGCTCTCGCTCTCACTTAGTCGCGTTGCTCTGATTCACCTCATTGATTTAGAAGTTGGATTTATGAAGTAATAAATGTGTCAGAATGCAGCCAAGAATGTGTCTGAACTGGCTTTCCAGGAACGCAGGGCCAGCTGACGGCAGTGGGAACTGCTGTGTCAGGAGCAGCCACCGGCAGCCGGGGAGTGCCACAAGAACTCCCAGAAGAATTTTAATCCTTTTGCTTGCACAGACCATACCCTCCTCTTCCCATCACTGTTTTCCTCACCCTTCGGTGGTGCTTTTGGAAGCAGGAACAAAACTGAGCTGATTTTTCCTGTCTGGAGGGACAGCAGCCAGTGGATCCCTGCCCTGCCTGCAGCTTCAGACCATTTCACCCCAAAGCTTGGGATCCGGAGTGGGGGGCAGCTTCTGGGGCAGAGCTCAGAGTTGGGGGGTGGCATTTGCAGGGTCCTGTCTGCATCACTTGGGCTTTGTTGACTTGCTTGGCCTCGCTGGGTTAAAGCTTCAGTGCTGCTGTCACTGGGCATTGCAGCAGGAGAACAGCACTTTGTCTGACCTGTGAAACACAGGGATTCTCACAGGTTCCACCTCCCACCATCTGTGGGATCAGTTCCTTTCTAGACTCCCCCCCACACTCTCTCCCCTGAAGCTGCCAGGTCTCAGGAGTTACAGAGGTGTGAGTGTGCAGGCCGCACCATCGGGGTACCAAGGATGGAGAATGTTGCTCTTTTGAGGAAGAAGCTTTGTCCCACAGCTGCAGGAGTGGGACAGCCTGAGAGCATCGAGACCAGACCTTGGTTTGCAGGACTGCAGAGACAAGCTTTATTTGATTTCTGTGTGCAGCACAGAGCTGACAGAAGGGTGAGAGAGGGTACGGCAGGGGGTGATAGTGGGAGAAGGTGCTTTTTATGATCCATACAGCAGGAGCACATCAGCTGGGATCTGCTTTGCTGTGCTGGGTGAGGTTTGCAGCAGAACAGGCAGTGCCTCAGTGGGCAGCCTGTGTGATCTGCTCCCGGGAGGAGATCACCTTCCCATCCTGGACTTCCTCGAAGATCGTGCGGATCTGGCGGGTGGTTACTGGTCCTGCAATGGGGAAAGAAGGAACCATTATTTCCATGGCAGCAAGGAGGAAGTGTGCTAAAAATCTTTGTCTTGAAGATTTATTACTACAATCACCACCTCAGAAACCCAATATAGCACCACATTCCCCCTGCTAAATTGTACAGATTCAGTCTGCTCAGATAATTTCTGACACGTGTTTTGGTATATCGTAAAAATGGCTTATATCAATTCACTTTTGGGAAATACAACAAAATAGTAACTTTAGTAGAAAAGTAAAAGGAGTCTGAGCTAAGAAGGTGGGTGAGGGTATGAGAGCTGTGTATGATCAGAGCTTCAGCCAAGACCTGTTCTTACCTTCTTTCACAGGCTGCGAGATGTAGTGGGAAGACATGCTATAGGACGAGAACAGAGAAAAGGTGGTGACAAACAGGAAAAGAGTGAGTAATCTAGACAAAATCATTGTTTAAACCCTGCCTTTATTTCTTGTACCAATACATGACTAAAATTCTTCTGGAAACTGCCAGTGTCACAACTGAAGGAAAAAACTGGTACAAATGGATGTGTGACACAGGGATTCAGACACCAGTGCAGCACCCATCCCAGCTGCAACAAGCAGCAACTGCTCCCTGCCCAGGATCACACAGACATGGGAAGATTGGAGGTGGAAGCCAGCGGTGCTGCAGGGCCATTGTAACCACTGGGCTGTTGTGGACTGGTGAGACTGGAAATGGAGACCCTGTTGCATGCAATGGGTCAGGGAACGGGCTGAGAGAACCCTCTAGGGGATGCCGGTGGTTCATTTTCTGATTTCTTTGCTATGACCCATCTCCTCCCACCCACCCGCCCAGCAAAGCCCCTCACGCACTGGGCGTCCTCGCCCTCCAGGAGCCGGCGGTACGTGGAGATCTCCTGCTCCAGGCGGCACTTGACATCCAGCAGGACCCTGTACTCGTGGTTCTGGCGCTCCATGTCGCAGCGCAGCTCGGCCAGCTGCTCCTCCACACTGGTGATCAGCATCTGCAGCTGGGCCAGCTGGGTGCCGTAGCGCGCTTCGGTGTCGGCCAGGGTGCCCTCCAGGGCCGCTTTCTGTGGGACGGGGACGGGCTCAGGGGGCAGCCGGGGTGGGCACAGCCCTGCGCCCTCCGCCCCGCCGGCAGCCGAGCCCTCGTACCGTGCTGAGCTGGGACTGCAGGTCGATCTCCAGGCTCTGGATCGTGCGCCGCAGCTCCGTGATCTCCGTCTTGCCGCTCTGCAGCTGCTCCGTGTTGATGGCCACCTCCCGGTTCAGCTCTTCCGTCTGCAGCGAGGCAAAGCCGTGCCCTCAGAGCCCCAGCAGTGGGCACAGCCCCTGCCCTGCGCCCGCTGCTCGCCGCCAGCTCCTCACCTTGCTGAAGAACCACTGCTCGGCATCCCTGCGGTTCTTCTCCGCCAGGCTCTCGTACTGCTCCCGCATCTCCGCCAGGATCTTGGTGAGGTCGATGCCAGGAGCAGCGTCCATCTCCACACTGATCTCCCCACCCACCTGCCCGCGCAGGGCAGTCATTTCCTGACACAAAAAGAGACACAACACATCTTCATGCAATCCAAGAATCAGCATATAAAATGTTCCTTTTGAGGAACACTTCAGGAGAGGGAGCATTTGGGGCCTGATCAACAGGGAACAAACTGGGGTCTTTGCTCCATGACCACAAATAAAATAATTCAAATTCTTGAGAAATCCCCACTGGAGTTAATTCTCCAGAGAATAAAACAGAGCCTGTAGCTGGTTCATTTCTCAGGGAACAAACCTTCCCAGCCAGAAGCTGCGAGGGTTGTTAATAAACCTCTAACAGCCACAGTGGGTATTACTGACATGGCAAGTGGTGAGTGGGAGTTCCGCAGGCTCCAGGGAGGATGTGCTGCTGTCCAGAGTGTATCCCCTCTGCTGCCTCACCAGCACTTCTCACCTCCTGCCCAGCAGTTCAGAACTCAGTGTAGCCTTAAAGGCTGGGCTGGAACTCAAGTTTAAGGGCCCAGGGTGGCCTTTTTAGAGCCCAACTCCGTGCTCACCTCCTCGTGGTTCTTCTTCAGATAAGCCAGCTCCTCCTTCAGATTCTCAATCTGCATCTCCAGGTCAGCTCTGGACAGGGTCAGCTCATCCAGGACGCGGCGCAGCCCATTGATATCGGCCTCCACGCTCATGCGCAGAGCCTGCTCCGACTCAAACCTGGGGACACACACACAGTCAGCAAAGCTGCACGAGCTCCCTCCAGCTGGGCACACAGCACCCAGGTTTGCTGTTTGCTCTCTCCACATTGCTGTTGGCATTGTGGCAGTACTACATGGCCCCATTGACCACTTTCCTACAGGGAATGCTGAGGAAAGTGAAGGAAAACTGATAAAAAAGTGTCCACCTGAGTCCATAACATCACCCTGCTCCTGACACCACCAGGCCTTGGTACTGGCCCTGGGCTCTGCACACACACATTAGGTGCACAGAGAGGCACAGGGCAAGGTTTCTGCACAGGAGAGGCTGTGCCACAGATGAACAAGCAATAGCAATAAAATAATGGGTTTGGATGGAAGCAACGCAATTCCTGGGTGCCTGTAAGATTGAGATAACCATCTGCTTTGGAAATTGCACCCTCATTTTGAAGGCTTTGCTTCCACATTGCCTTTCTAGGGTTTGGATGGGATTTTCTCCTGATTTCATCAAACTTCCCTGCACACTTTACTCTGTCTTTCCCTGGAAATGTAGCTTACTTGGTCCTGAAGTCATCTGCTGTCAGCCTGGCATTGTCAATCTGCAGCAAGAGGTTGGAATTGTCGACTGTGGCCACCAATACCTGGGCAGTGAAAGACAAAGTGTCAGGAATTCCTCCTGGCTGAGTGTTGGCACAGGAACAACAGTTTTGGGGAAGTTTTGCATTTCCTTAGCAGAAGTGTGTCTGGAATCAGGACAAGTGAGATGCAGCTGAGACTGACTGCAGGAAGCAACCAGTTACTCCAACCTCCCTTTCCAAAAATCCATCAGTAAATGCTTCAAAAGGAGAGTGAGGCCACATAAGATGTGTGAGATCTGATGGTGGCCTTTGTCCCTATCCTTCAGGGCAGGTGCTGATTGTGATAAGGTCAGAGGGACCAGTGAGGTGTCTGTGCTTGGCACACCTTGTTCTCAGATGGATTTAATTTGTTGGCAGCAGAAATGGATCAAAAGTCAGCAAGCAGGTGCCTACAGATTCTGATTTTCATATTACCAAAGCAGGAGCAAATAACCCACACTGGGAGGAGATTCAAGTCAGAGTTCAGGAGAACTCTGTTTAGGACAGGGCGGGGAAACGGACTCCCTGCATCCTTTGCCAGCACTCCTGCAGCTCCAGCTGTACATGGCTTCCGGAATTGCTGGGGGCAAGTCATACATGGGAAGTAACAGAGAACGATGTAAACTTGAGCATTTCCTCCAAAATGGTATGCTGGGACTCAAATCAAAGGGAGAGGAATCCCCCCAAGCTGCCTGGGCTGGGGCCTTTGCACCAATTCCAGCCCTGGGGCAGCAAGCGCTGAAAGAGGCAAAAAACCTGTTATTGGACAATTCCATTTTTTAATCATCTAAATCTCCTTAGTAGGAGGAGCTGAAACAAGTTTGCAAATTCTTTGCCTGAATGTTTCCAAACCTGACATCAGTGTTTCACAGTTTGCCCACAGCTGCAAGTTTCCCTGAACCTTCATTTTAAACTCCCAGGAACACACATGATCAGTGCAGACTTGTCTGTATTCTTCATTTTTGTGTTACGTCCTCTTATATCTGTTCCTCCCAGTGGAAAGCTGCCACTTGTCCCAGTTACAAGGATGTAACCAAAAGCTGACATTGAGACATCTCTCATTTCCAACCGGGCACTCCACACATGCCACTGGGACACTTTTTACGACATAATTAGTGCTGACTAATTACAGAGGTAACAGTCATTGTTTCTGCTTCCTCTCTGACACACAACGTCCCACTGTGTTAATCCCAGCATCCTACCTTGTTCCTGAGCTCCTCGATAGTCCTGTAGTAGGGGCTGTAGTCACGGTCAGGACCAGGTCCCTGCTTCTTGTACCACTCCCTGATCTTGACCTCCAGGTCGGTGTTGGCCTCCTCCAGGGCTCGCACCTTGTCCAGGTAGGCGGCCAGGCGGTCGTTGAGGTTCTGCATCGTCTCCTTCTCCCCCGCCGGCAGGATGCCATCGCCGCCTCCAAAGCCTCCTCCAAAGCCGCCTCCAAAGCCGGCCCCAAAGCCGGCCCCAAAGCCGGCCCCATAGCTGCCCCCAAAGCCGGCCTCATAGCTGCCCCCAAAGCCCCCGCCGAGGGCCCCTCCTGCGCTGCTGCAGTAGCTGCCCCCAAAGCCACTGCCGAGCCCCGAGACCACGCGGGAAGAGACCGAGTAGCTGCCAGAGCCCCCGTGGACGCTGGGGGCCCTGTACCCTCCTCCCCCAACACGCACGGAGGAAAGCCTGCTGGAGCCTCCCCCCAGGCTCCCGAATCCCTTGAGGGACGTGGAGGAGGAGTATTGCCTGACAGTGGTGCTCATGCTGGAGGCTGGAGGCGGAGAGAGAGGCGGCTCGGCAGCGCAGCAGCAGCAGCAGCAGCAGCGAGTGCTCGCTCTCCTGCCTCGGGGCCCTTTATAGCCCGGCCAGGAGGCGTTGCCACACGGGGCTTTTCGACACCCCTGACAGCCAGAGCCAAATTCCAGAATCATCATTTTCCTCTCCTTGATTTCACATCTTTTGTCACATCCCAGCAGCAACACTATGGCTCACATGGGACTTTCTTCCTCTTTCCTTTCCGGCACCTGGTGTGATCCAGGTCCCTGCTCAGGGCTATGTTTTGGCATTCCCAGTGTCCATTACAGCTCTACTCGCTGCTCTCTCATGAAGTAACACAAGGGAATCCTCTGTCATCCACCAAGTCACCTGCAAGTATCATTGCAAAAATCTACAAATCTATTTATTTGTTTTTTAAAAGAGTCTAAAGCCAAGGAAAGCTGCTGATTTAAGAGCTCTGAGCATCCATAATCTTTATATGGGCCAAGCCAAAGCCAGATGGAAACTTTCCCGTCAGGACCTTTATCGCAGGACAAGCACAGACCTGGCAGGATTTGTGTACTGATACAGGATTTGGCAGAAATCTTATAGCTCAAAAGAGAATAAACTCCAGCAATTTCTGCTTATGTACCAGTCTGAGCTGAATCTCCCTACAGAGACTGGAAAGTCCCTACAGCAGTGGTGTTTCAGTCAGTTTAAAGGGCAGATGAGTAATGTTTCCCAGTGGTACCTGCTTTGCTCCATCACCTTTCCCAAATCCCACAGAAACAGCCTGTGACTTCTAAAAATGTGTAGGAGCTAAAAAATCCTGTGCCACAATTTCTGCTCTCTCAACACTGAGGCAGGGTTTAATGCTTAAACATTCTAAATCAGAGGAGAGGGACTGAAACTCCATCGGACACCCACAGCCAGGGCTAGTTACTCGCAATTCCTGATGGGAAGAGAAGGATCAATCCTTATCAATGGGAAGACCGTGATCTGTCTTTATCAATGGGAAGAGTAGAATAAATCCTTATCGGTAGGAAAAGTATGACCAATCCTTATCAGTGCTTGTGCTATAGGCTTTTTCCTATGGATTTGCAGCTGAATGCCAGTGGTAACTCAGCAGGACCAGCATCACCTCTGTCAAAAGTAATGATGGGCAAAGCCCAACACATCCAGCACTGGGGGACCCTGCAAGCACTGAGGGTTTGACTGGGCCAGCACAGAGGGGAGGGACAGTGCTGGCCACACTTGCCCCAGGCTACTGAGGAACTAAGCAGAATGACTACAGCAACATAGCTGGACAGGTATTGGCGTGAAAAAAAAGCAGCAAAGAAGCAGGAAATGAGGCGCTGCACTGTTTTATTCCTTCCTGGGAAAAAAGCCCTTCACTGATGCGACGCCAGCTCTTGCTGTGTGCAGTGGAAAATCGCACACCCAGCCCGGCTTGCCTGGCTCCATCCATGGCATTCTCAATAAAAGAAGTTATTTTTGCTTTTTGCAGAGGTGCCTGTGAGGTAGCAAAGGAGTTATAGGGATTAGGAACCCTTTTGTGTTTTCCCTCCCGTTGTGATCTCCTTCCTTCCCAGCCCCCTCCGGCTGTTTTCACATTATAATGCACTTAACTGATTCTGGAGGTGCTCTGATGTTCCCAGAGCCTCACCCTCGGTAATTCATGGTGCCTCCTTTCTTTCATGTTCCCCGAAGGACACAACAACAACAAGGCTTTATCTGCCTCCTGTTAGATCTCAGGACTTCACAGCAGTCACGCTCCCTTTAGCAGCTCCAGGAGTGTGGGGTGACTTTCTGGGCGGCCACCAAGCTTAACCAGAGAGAGACTCTGGATCCTCTCAGTCGAGGGCTCTGCTCTCTGGACAGCACTGCCTCACTCCCGTGGGCTTCAGATTTCTGACTACCCAAGCTGCAAAATGCACAAGTTCCTCATCCCTCAGAGAGCTGGGGAAGGAGGCACAACCTCCTGGGCACAACCTGGTTGGCAAAGAGCAGAATGAGCAGAGGACGGTGCTCAGCTTCCAGCACCATCCTGGGGCAACCTGGCAGGCGGAAGATCAGATGTTCCTGGCCTGCTTCCCTCTGCAGTGGGGGGTACAGGATTACCCAACAGCTGTCGTGTGAGAGCTGTGCTCCAGAGTCATCCCAGGCCACCCCTGCTCCCAGTTCTTCCAGATGTGCTCCCTTTGCTCTTGTTTGCTCCAGCAAACACCCTCCTGCTCCAGGCAATTCCCATGTTGGCCCTGAGCCTCCCACATGGGCTAAAACCTGTGCTGTGAGGTCTGACCCCCCTCAGGGCACCCCCACATTTTAGGCCAAGTTACAAGTCAGCCTGAAGGTGACAACTGCCCTAACATGAGGCAAAGCCCTTCCACAGCCCATGGGCTGGGGAAACCTGGACTTACGGCTTTTCCTTCTGTATTATCACAACCTCAGCCCATGTTTCAGTTCTTTTACTGTGTGTGGCAGATGTCAGACAGACTATCTGGAGATTGTCCTGCAGTATCAGCTTTTCCCTGGTCTTTTTCAACCAATGCTTTTGCTGGTCAGCTGCTTCCCTGGCCCCTGACTGAGCTCCTGAACAACAATCCCACACCAGCCCCACTCTGACATCAGGAGCCCTCAGCACAGAGTTCCCCTGCGCTGGCTGTCGATGGGACATCAGGATACAGAGGAGCAGTACTGCTTCAGCTATTTTATGTACCAGAAGAATTCAATCTCCCAGGCTCTCCTGAAGCTCGCACCCACAACAAATTCCCTTGAGATAAAAGAAAAAAGGAACACATCATAATGCTCGGGAGATGGTATCGGCGTCTGTTCCAGCAAGAAGCATGCCAGAGATGCTATCTGTGCCTCGTGTGCTGCAGTGGGGAGGAAAGAACTGAACTCCTCCGTTTGCTTAGGAGGGGAGGTGACCTGACCTGTTGGGGTGACCATGCTGCACACACAGTGCTCAGAGTGGGGAGGGCTGGTGTGAAACGGCCATGGTCAGTGTGGTGGTTTGCCTCAAACAGTAACATCTAATTGTGCTTTTAATGTCATGAATAAGAGCTAATTAGGAGTCATTGGGTTTCCCCTGTGGGCCAGCTTCTCCCGAGTGTGCCTCCCACAGCAATTCCCAGCTCAGTGGGAACTCACTGAAGGTTGCAGCCCTGGGAAAGGTGTCTCCTGCGTGTGAGGAATGGAAGGGACAGGCTCTACCCTTGCTGATGGGTTTGCCCTGTAAGTCTGAACAACACAAAACAGGTAACAAATATATCAAGGTGCGGAGTGACATATGATGTCTTTGTTTCTATCTCAGCTGTCGATTCTTTACCATCTGCCCGGACATGTCCTGACGGCCCCCTACATTATCTGGAGAAAGCAATCCCAGATCCTATTACCATGAAAGGAAACAGTGGCTGTGTGTGCAATGGAAACTCCCTCTGGGCAGCGCAGGGCACTTTGCCATCAGCCAGCGAGCCGAGCCTCTGCTGCCCAAGCTGCAGGGTGAGGGTGATGCCCACCCTATTTAATCGCCTTCTGCCCACCCCAAGAGACTGAGAGATGGACAGCACAGCCCAGCCCAGCTGCTGCAGAGGGGAGGAGGCAGCAATGGAGGCAGTCGGGTGAAGAGGAGGACAAGGGGAGCAACTCTGTATTGTCCTCCAGGCTCCAAACTGGAGCAGTGAAGCCAGACCTTGCTGTGCCAGTGGGACCCTTCAGCTGCCCCATTGGCGGCCCCATATCAGGGCCACTCTCCTCTCCCTCTCCCTCTCCCTCTCCCTCTCCCTCTCCCTCTCCCTCTCCTCCCATGAATGTGGAACAGGGTGATGTTCCTCCATTTGGCCCAGGTCCTGAGTGGTTTGCAGAGCATCACACAAGGTCCCGGCTCATGGTGTTTCCTGAGCCACCTCCACCAGTGAGGGCCATGCTGGGGCACAGATCTGTTCCGCAGCAGGGACACACTCTGCCTGTTTTGGCACAGTGTGTTCCAAGGAGACCCCTTCAATGGAGTGATTCCCAGGGAATCAGCACTGCTGACAGCCAGTCCATAGCTCCGCTGCCCTTCTGAGTGGCCAGGCAGCGCGGGGCAGTGAGGTTCTCTCCGCTGCATTCAGGGATCATGGACCCATCTGGCACGAGATGGTCATTCCACGATTGTCAAAGCTCTTCCCCCAGTCCCACTGCAGCTGTTCATCCTCATGGCCATCCAGGCACTGTGACAGCCCTGTGCACTGCCAGCCCACTGCAGGCTGAGCACGGCCTCTCTGCTGGCACATCTTAGCAAGGAAGATACTGAACAAATTGTGATCACACCAGTCCTGTCTCCAAGGGCTGGCACAGCCATCCTGCCTCTGCCTGGGGACAAGGGACCCATTCCAGCAAGCCCAGCACTGCACAGTTTGGCTCCCTGTGGGCTGTCTCCAGTGACGTGACAACTCGTACAGTCCAGCCCAGGCTCTCAGGTAAGTGACAATGTGTGGAACCATGGACCAGATCTGGGGATTCCCTGGTCCAGAGCCCAAGGGACAAGCTGCTCCGACACCGTGTGGGACCAAGGCTCTCCCTGTGAATCTCCCTGAGCTGCAGTCAGAGGTGTGACTACAGTCACTCTGGTGGGTGGAAGAAGGACAGACTGACACACCTCAGGGTTTGTTTTATTCAGACAGAAGAATATTCGTTACATCTGGGCAGAGCCAAAGTCCCAAGCCACCAGGAATTGCTTGAGCTCTATCTCCACAGCAAACTCCAACCTTTGGAGTTTCCCACGTTAGTTTTTCAGCATCTGTTTTCCAGGTAGCAGCAGCTCTTGCATTTTCTCATGTCTCATTCTTCGGTGTGGCAATACGATCACACCCTGTCTGCTCATTCCTCTCCCCTCACTGAGCACAGCAGAGCCAGCAGCAAGTCACACATACATTCTGCTGACTGTGGGCAACAAACAGCGGCTCCCACATTCATCCTTCACCCACACCCGCTGCACCCCCAGGGCAAGGTCTTCAGCCGAGTGGGAATCCCGGCTTGGGACACCCGTCATGGTGGTGGTGGGGTGAGGCAGGTACCAGCATTGCCCTGGGGACACTTGCGCTCACAGAAGGGAATCGCAATTTAATCCCCATTCTGGGGTGAGGCCAGTCATGCCAAAGGACCCCAGGGGGATGTGACAAACCTGCTGGTGGTGACAGGGACTCCACCAGCCCTATGATTCCTCCACAGGAGCCTCTGCTGGCATTTAGTGCCCTCCTGCATACAGGCTGTGTCCTGGCCCCATGCAGACCCTTCCCAGCAGCACAGCCCCGATGACCAGGAGGATGGGCAGGAGCAATGGAAGCAGCCCCCACAGACTGTGATTTCCAGCTCCTCCTCAGTGGAACCCCAGCTCTGGGCTCAGTCCCCTCTGGAAGAGGGCTGTGGCCTGGCCCCTCAGGTAGGACTAACACTGCTGTGTGTTCTGGATCTCCCCTGCCCTCCCTCTCTCTTGCTCCTCAAGGGCTGATGGTTGTGGCAGGTGCTGCCTGTGAGGCTGTGCCATGGCCTTGGTGCAGCAGGGCCTCATCACCTTGTGCACTTGAGGCAACATTGGGGCCATGCTCCCACGAGGCCACCACAGCTGCTGGGAGGGTAAGGGGCTGCCCAGCCCTTGTGCTGGGGAGATGTACCCCAGAGCAGTCCCTGTAACCGGGCTGTGCTGTCGCTTCCCACGCGATGGTAATGACTTGGCTACTCGTTAATCTGTACTTGGCAGGGAGTTTTATGGAGTCATTAACAAGGCTGAAACAGTCGGTGCCTACCAGAGGCCCCTGGCAATAAACCTGCCCCATCCCTCCCTGGCTTCCCCCAAGGACCTGAGCCCCCCACCCACAGCCCTGCTAAAGCCCATGTCGGGACCCCGTTCCCACTCCTGCTCCCTTGCCATGCTCACGGCACTCCTGGCCACGGGCCACTGCTCCACCCTGGAGCTCTAATGATACTAATGATTTTCTGAACACGAGTTGGGAGTGCAGAGCCAAGGCCCATCAGCTGTGTCTGGCAGGAGGCGATGGCTTGCCTGGACCTGGCACATGCTGGCCCCGCTCTCGCCTGGAGCGCGGTGAATTCTCCAAAGATGTAATAGTAATTACATGCCGCAGCTCTGTAATCAGCTTCACCTCTGTTATTACTCTGTTAATCCAAACCTCTGGCTCAGCCCAGTGCTGCGGGACCAGTGGGTGCTTGGGATAAACTCCATACCCTGCTCAGTGTGTGAATGTGGTTCTGTACCACCAGGGCTGGGCTGAGACTCTCAGGCAGAACCGAATGGTGGGACCCCAGTGGTGCCAATGGTCCTGGTGTCCCGATGGTCCTGGTGGTACTGATGGTCCCAATGGTTCCCATGCCCTGGCTCCTCAGTAGTGCCGGTGGTGCTGGTGATGCCGATGCCCCTGTGATGCCGATGCCCCCTACCCCGCGGGAACCCCGGGTGTGATCGGACTGCAGTTGGACAGCTGCGCTGCGACCTGCCCCGGAGACCGGGGCTGGGATCCCTCTCTGGGCTATGGGCTGGTGCAGAGAGACCCGGTGGGACCCCTGGGGAGCGGGGGGATCCGAAGGGACCCGCTAAGACCGGGGGACCGGTGGGAGCGGGAGGATGCGGGGGTCCCGGAGGCACCTGGTGGGATATCGGTTGGGATCCGAGGGTACCCGGTGGGAGCGGGAGGATCGGGGGGTACCCGGTGGGAGCGGGAGGATCCCGGGGTCCCGGTGGGAGCGGGAGGATCGGGGGGTACCCGGTGGGAGCGGGAGGATCCCGGGGTCCCGGTGGGAGCGGGAGGATCCCGGGGTCCCGGTGGGAGCGGGCGGGACGCGCCGGGCGGTGCCCGGGGGCGCGATCGCTGCGCACGGGCTCCCCCTGCTGGCAGCGGAGGGCGCGGCGGGACGGGGCGGGAGCGCGGGGGTGCAGCGAGGAGTGCGGGGCAGTTCTGGGGGGTGCAGGGGGTGCTAATGTGTGTAGGGGTGTGCGGGACAGTTCTGGGGGGTGCAAGGCTCCTGGGGGTGCTAATGTGTGCAGGGATGTGCGGGGTAGTTCTGGGGGGTGCAGGGCTGCTGGGGGTGCTAATGTGTGCAGGGGTGTGCGGGGCAGTTCGGGGGGGTGCAGGGCTCCTGGGGGTGCTAATGTGTGCAGGGGTGTGCGGGGGATACTGGGGTGTGCAAGGCTGCAGGAAGGTTCTGGTACTAAGGGGGGGTACTAAGGTGTGCAGGGATGTGCACAGGTGCCCTGTGGGCAGCCGATCCCTGCCTGCATCCTGCCCGCGCTGGTCCCCGCGCCCCAGCAGCGCCTCAGTTCCCCAGCAGGGTGGGCAGCCCCCGGTGCCGCTGCCGCAGAGCCGGGCCCGCGGTCGGAGCCGCCGCACGGCCGGGGCGGGCGCTGAGCCGGCAGCTGCGTCCCGCTGGGCAGAGCCGGGCGGAGAGGGGAGGAGAAGGGCGTGAGCAGGTGTGTAAGGTGAGCACACTCGTGTGTTCGCCTGGCGTGCGCAGTTCTGACTCGCAGCCGGGGCTGATCCCCACACACAGGCTACGGGGAGAGTCCCGCTGGCACCGGGCACTGCCGGGGAACACGGGTCTTGGCAGTGTGGACCCTGCTCTGCTGCAGCCCCGTGCCTGTGACCGACCCCCAGGTGCGCAGCACAAGGGTGAGAGCCCGGGCCGTGGCATGCGGGAACCGTGCAGGGCTCCTTCCCGAGTGATCCCCCCTGGGCATGCCCCCAGCCCCTGGCCCTGAGATGCCACTGTGCACTGCTCCAGCTCCCACTCCCACTCCAGCTCCAGTTGCACAGGCCCCACTGAGATGGGTTGGACCTTGTCAGTCCTGTGCAATGGCTCTCAGTTTTGATAGCCCCATGAGCCAAGACCCTTTGGAATCTGCTGGTCCACAGCTGCCAGGAATATGTCCACTGGCCCAGTGATGATGTCCCAGGGATGATCCCTGTGGAATTGGTCATGGTGAGGGACACCAGGGGCACAGACCAGACCAGCTGTGCCCTGCATGGTCAGACCCCTCACAGAGTCAGGCAGGCACCTTTCGTCTGGGTC
Organism: Coloeus monedula; assembly: GCF_965178545.1. NCBI lineage: Eukaryota > Metazoa > Chordata > Aves > Passeriformes > Corvidae > Coloeus > Coloeus monedula. Next base: position 4,175,870 of record NC_138806.1, on the reverse strand, counting down.
TGCTGAGACCGTGGGACTGGGACACCGCTGGGATCCCAGCACAGGCAAGGCTCTGTCCCTCAGGGAGAGAGCAGTGTCTGGGTGTTCAGTCACCCCATGGGATGTCCAGGCTGGAGAACACAGGGCCCCACACCTGCATGAGCCCAGTAGTGTGCACCCACCCAGCACCCCGACTGCGGGTGCTCCCCTCTACATCGTCCACCTCGCTGCCCCCGCGGTCCCCGTGAGCCATGGAATGCATTCCTGGGGCAGGAGGGGACATGTGCGCTGCAGGAACAGGCCAGGTGCGTCATCCCCTCCCTCCCACGCCCGGGGCAGGGGCGGCCCAGCTCCAAGCTGAAACTTGTCTGACAGTAATTACAGGGGAGATGAAGACTTCAGAGGATTCACATTCCTTTTGGGCCACACCTGGGAAAGAACTTTCACCATCAGCCAGCTCCTGAGAAATAACTTTCCACCTGCGTGGCCCAGCCGCAGCCCTGCCCAGGGAGCCCAGTGGGACTGGGGCGCTCCTGCCAGCCCCATTTTGGCTTTGCTTCTCTGCAAAGAGCCCCGACCCCTCTCCTGCTGTCCCAAGAGCTCCCTCAGGCCAGGGTGCTGGTGCCTTCTTTCCCTGTGTGGGGTCAGTGCAGCTCAGTGCACAGCACAGCTGGGGTCTGACCGCCCTTCCCTGGGGGTCAGAGTAGGTGGTTGTGGTGACTGGAAGCTGAGGGGGATTTGCATCAGTGTCCTCAAGAGATTGGAGCCACATGGGTGGCCAGTCAGGCCCTTCCGTTGGAGCCTTGTCAGGCCCTTTACCTTTGCTTTGGCTGGGGACAGCTCCCCAGTGACTGCTCAGGACGTGGGGCTTCGACTCAGTGCATTGTGAGGAGCTGGGGAGACTTGGGGGACACGTGAGACTCCCTGGGTGAGGGACCATATCTGCTCAGGGCACTCCTGTCACCCACAGCTGGCACACAGCCTTCCCAAATTACAGACTGGGCTGGACCCACCAAGCCCCTTGGACATGTTCTGTCCATCCCAAATGCTTAACCAGCTGGGAAAGACCTGGGATCCCTGTCCCCTGAGCCTCTCCCTGTCACCCATGCAGATGGAGAGACACAGGCAGCCAGTTCCTGAACCAGCTTTGCCAGAGCCTCCTGCCTCCTCCTCCAGCTGCCACTGTGTTTCCCCCCCCTGTGCTGGTGACCCCGCTGTGGGATTGCTGGGAGGCTGGAACTGCTGTCCTGCTGCTGGCCCTGGCCAGACGGTGCTGCAGCTGCATGGCAGCAGCTGTGGAAGGGATGTGAGCCTTGATCAGAGTGCAGGTCTGTGCTTGGTGCCACTCCATGGCTCGTTGGCAGCCCCAGGGACACAGGTCACCCCAGCCAGGCCAGCATGGCACATGGCGCAGCACCAGCATTGCCAGCCAGGCAGCAGCCCCTTTATGTCCTGGGCCTGGGAGTCGAGCTCCATGCACGGGGTGTGAGTCCCATGGCCAGGGCTGACCAAATTCGCACTGTGGGTCCGTGCCTATGTCCCCTCCCCTTGTCCCTTGCATTGCTGATGGGGCACTGGGACACCAGCGCTGTGGGGGTTCAGAGCATCATCTTTTCAGGGTCCCGGGGCTCTTGGCTGCAGCCCAGCAAGGGAGAGAGGGGGCATTTCAGCCTCCAGCACACCCCAGGAGCTTCTGGGAACAGGCAGCGTCAGCAGAGCACCAAGTCCAAAGTGTTTTGCAAGCAGAAGGGAGCGGGCGGTTTCCTTATTTGGCACCGCGGCGGCGGGGCGGCACCCTTGGCTGGGGCACACCTGGCTGGGGCACACCTGGCTGGGGCACACCTGGCTGCGGGCACCGCCTGGCAGCGCCCGCGAGGGCGGCGGCGCTGACGCGGAGATGGGAACGCGGGCAGGACCCGCCTCGCTAATCACAGCCCAGCGCTGGGCGTGGGGACAAGCCGCGGCAGGGACGCGGCCCTGGCAGCCAAAACAACGCCGGTGACACGCCTGCAGCTCAGCTCAGCTCAGCACACCCAGCCTGGGGGTCTCCTGCCCTGGGGCCGTGTGCTGGGGGCCGCTGGGCAGCCCCTGTTCCCTGTGTCGTGTTTGTTTCCAGCGAGGCTGACGGGCTCAGAAAGAGCCCCTGAGCAGGGAAGGCTGTGGTGGGGAGTTTAATTCCTGCTCCTGGTTCTGGAGTGAAGGAAAAGGGAGAAATGCAGCCAGAGTCTGCCCTGGAGCAGGGGGGTAGTTGGGTCCCAGGAGCCAGGCAGTGCCCGCCTCTGATCTCAACCCTACAGGGTTTGAACAAAACCTGGCCCCAGCCTGGTGAGAACCTGCTGTAGGGTTGAGGGGTTCAGGGCCAATATTACCCACACTGCTTCAGGGCCAGTATTAGCCCTGGCACCCCAACCCTGGGTTTCCCTGTGTCCCCAAAACCCACTTGATCTGTCAGCCCTTCCTGCCCCACACCGGTTCAGCCGCTGTGGCTCTGGCTCTGGCAAGTGCAGGACCGAGCCTGTGGCACAAGCACAGCAAAACCTGCCACAGAGCCACATGCTGAAAGGCTCCATCTTGACCTGGTTTTCCCAGGAAGCTCCATGCCAGGGCGTGAGTGCAGTGGCTGCCAGGAAGGCCATGCACACAGCAGCTGAGCAGTGTTGTTACATGGAAATGCCGCTGCTTAGGGGTCCCTGACATCTCATAAGCAAAAGAAGGGGCTGTTGCCGAGTGGTTTTACAGCTGCACCCCCAAGACAGTGCCTGCTGAGGTTTCCCTGTCCCCCTGCCAGGCTGGCACTCACTGGATACCCAAATAAGGGGCCAGGCAGCTCTGGGATAAACACACTGCTCCTGCACCTTTGGGGTGCCAGGGGAGCCCCAGGAGTGTGAGCAGGCACAGGGGGCTTAGCAACTGCACAACATGGCAGCAAACACGAGCTGTGGCTCTGAAGGACCTTGAGCACCCCAGGGGCTGGTGTCCCCTCGAGTGTCCTCTGCCACTGCAACCTGTGCCCTTCCCTGACCAGCCTGTCCCAGTGCCTGTCTGGGCTTTGGGAACAGGGGCCCTGGGACCCCTGAGTGTGGCCATCCCGGCCCCCTGCTCCCAGCTCCAGCTCCCGGCCTGGGCAGGGGAGTGCCATGGCCAAGTGTTTTGTAAGAGGCAAATCCCTGCAGTGCCAGCATCATGCCGGGACGGGCAGCTGGGCTGGGCTGGGGCAGGCAGCATGCGGGAAGGAGCGCTGGCCCACGGCCAGTGTTTGGCCCCCGGGGAGTTGGTGTAGGCGGGGATGAGTGTGCCTGGCCTCGGGGCAGGGAAGGGGCCGGGCTGTGGCTGGAGCTGCGTGGGGATGTGCTCACACCCCGCACAGGTTTTGCCTCGTAAGTGAAATACGAACTGGAGTGAGGCAGGTGCTGACCAAGGTGTTCAGCCTGACCTGCCCCTCTCTCTGCTCGAGTCAGCAGAGTGGGGGCAGCTCTGCCCTGTGCTTGCCATTTCTGCTGCTGTTACCCCAAAAATCTCCTGGCCCTTACCCCAGGATCAGCAGGTGTGGATTCAGCCTGGTGTCCACCCCCTGTCACACCAGGGCAGGATCAACTGCCTGAGCTGTTTGGCAGCCAGGCTGGTTCCTCCCTTGGCAGGAGCTGAGGGGCACGGGGGCAGTGCACAGTGGGCAATGATTCTCCGGGGAGGGCAGGAGCTGCTCTTCCCATGGGCTGGGGCTGCTCCTCTCATGGGCCTCGGAGCCTGTGGACATGGAGAGCTGCTCAGTAAGGCTTGTACCCTCTACCCTTGCTGTGCCATGACAGGGGACTCTGCTGTGATTCCATTGTGTCAGGCAGCATCAGCAGCACAGGGCAGGAGTCAGGGCACCTGGGAGGAGGGTGTCACTGTGCTTTCCAGTGCATTCAGGTTATTCCCACTGCTGGGCACCCACCATGCACCCATCCTGTATCCAGAGATGTTGCCAGTGCTGGTACTGGTGGTGAGCTGGCACATGCCAGGAGCCCAGCTCAGGAGGGCCCTGCCTGGCACACAAGATTCCAGCAAAGGTTCATCTCAGCGTCTCTCCATGGCCCGAATTCTCTCCCTGGCATGGAGCAGGGAATTCCCTACAGAATGGAGAGGAGCTGCCTGGCTCAGGCAGAGTGGAAGGGCAAGATGAAAGCAGGGGGCTGCAGGGCAGGACAGCTGCATTGCACTGCAATGGATCATAGAATCATGGAATCCCAGAAGGATTTTGGTTGAAAGGGACCTTGAAGCTCATCCAGTTCCACCCCCTGCCGTTGGCATGGACACCGTCCACTAGAGGAGGTTGCTCTAACCCCCATTCAACGTGGCCTTGAACACTTCCAGGGATGAGGCATTGAGAATGGATGGAGCAGGGCTAGAGCCAAGCAGGGCAGCAGTGGGAGATGAGTTATGTCCCCAGCTGGACTCCATGTCCCAGTCTGCTCCTTGGCCGTGCTGAGCCTGGTACCTTTGCCCCTTTCTGTGGCACTGGAGCAGTTCTGTGTCCCATGGCCCAGGTGTGACAAACTGCAGCAAAGCAGTGTATGGCAGGAGCAGCTTCACTGGCATGTGCAAACAGACTGTGTGGGGCTGACAGGCAGAGCTGCCATGCAGGGATGATCCGTGCTCCTGGCACGGCCCGATGCCGAGGCTCTGAGTCAGCCCCGCCCTGGCTGCGCCTGGTGCCAACAGCTCCTGAATCCATCAGGAGATATGGAATGAAAATCTTATCATGGCTGTGCCTGTCCCTCTCCCAGCTGCCTGAGGTGCCCTCGATGCCTGGTCTGGGCCCTTCCACTGCAGAAAACCCTCTGGACCTGCTCCCTGTCACTAGGCAGAGGCCAGCACTTGCTGGGGCTCCCAGAGGTTCTGCAGGTGTCTGATGGAGAGCGGAGCCGTTGGCCTGAGCTGCTCCCACCCTTCCTGGTCTTTGTGATCACTGTTGCCGTGTCGGGTTTCCCCCAGGCTGATGCCAAATCCCCAGCTGAGGGCTGGGGCTGTCGGACCCCAGTGACCCCCACAAGGTGGATGTTTATTCGATACATTCCTTGCGATGTGAGCACGGAGTGATATCTGCGTGGGGCATCGACCTTGGCCAGGGGAATCCCAATGGGTGGAGGAGAGAAGCCATGGGAAAGACTCAGGAAATGGCCGGGGCTGCAGTGCACAACACCCCTTCTCTGCAGGAAACCCATGAGGTCTCCAAGATCCTGGAGGTCTTCCCTGAGAGAATTCCCCAGCACCGGCCCGGAGGGACAGAGCTGAGTCGCTCCATCGCTGGTGCACAGGTGCCGGCAGGGAGGGCTGCGCGGGCAGAGCCAGGTCCCGTTCACCTGCCCCAGGTCTGTTCCTGCTCACCTGCCCCAGCAGCACGGCTGGGCTCAGCCTGTGCTTGGAGCTCTCCTGGCACCTCGTGGAGAGCAGCGGAGTAACAGGAGGGAGGGAGAGAGGGAGGGGGCCCTGCCAGGGGAAGCGGGAGCTGAGCGGTGCGAGGGAGGGTGAATAAATACCCTTAAACGCAGTGGTTGTAACACACCCGGGGCCACGTCAGTGCCTGGAGGTCACTGGGTTGACAGGAATCGGGATGTGCCCATGGCCGGCCCTTGCTGTGCACGCAGGGGAGAGGCGTGTGGGACCCTCTGAATGTGTGTCACACCATGTCCAGTGCCTCCATCCACAGCGTCCGACAGCTGGGACCACAGCGAGCATCGCGCAGGCCCCGACTGTAGGTGAGCAGTGGCCAGTTCATGCAGCACCCCGGGGTCTGCAAATGTGAGATGTAAATGCCAGGAATAGTTGTGTAAGGAAAAGGAACGTAGGACTTGATCAGGGAATCCCTGCGCTGCCTCGGGCCCCGTGACAGCCGGGCTCACCCTGCTGCTCTTTCCAGGAGCAGGTTAATCACCAGGGCTGACGCCTGTGAGTGCTGCCCGCACTGATTAATGGGATCAAATATCCATCAAACATCCAGCTCATCCTGAATCCCCGTCAGTGCAGTCACACAGAGGCTGCAGGAAGGATGTTGGAGGAGAAAAGCTGGTTTCTAGGAATGTCCCGGCCTGGAGGGCATTGCTGAGCTGCAGTAAAGCCAAATGCCAGGATGATTCCTTCCATTCTGCTGCACTTCCCAGGTGGACTGGGATGGTACCAAGACCCCCCCACCTCAGAGCACATGGTGAAATGGCCTTGCAGGACCCAACAGAGAGAGACCTGCAGTAAGCACAGGCTTGTCATCCACCAAGAGCCCCCAGGAGTCCCAGGGCCACTGCTGCAGGACCCCCACACACAGCCTTGAGTTGCATCACACTGTGGTCTCCAGGTTTGTTGTCTGCACACATGCAGGGGTACCCAGGAGCATTTCCCCATGAGATCCCCGGGACTGGCAGGTGCTGGGTAGACCCTGTCCTCACCACCAGTGCATTTCCTTGTTGCAGGGCCGCATGTGCCACTCACTGCCAAGGAGCACAATGGTCCTCAGGAGCACCCCCAGACCCCAGCATGACTACGATGCCTTCGAGTTGATGCCATGATGATTTTTTGCCTTTTCTTTTGTACCCCTTTTACACCCTTTTTACACCTTCTGTATTCTTAGTGCTTTTTGCCTACATTCTTGGCCTTGTTTGTCAAGCTAAGAGATTAAACATCTTAGAAGCTTTGTAGCTAGGGATCAGTGTGCCCCAGACCCCAAGGTCCTCTCCAGAACACATTCTGTAAACTAAGATAGAACCATCCAGGAGAAGGTTCCTTGGGGAGGGGGGCTCACTCGAGCCTCTGGTTGGGTAATTTTTATAGATATGCTAATTAGCAAGACCTATAATGTTATACCAGATGTTTTGTGTGGTGTGCATTGCAGTGTGCATGGAGGTGCATTCAACCTGGACGTGTGCACCTAAGGATCCTTAAAATAAGTACCAAAGTAAAATCCCTTTTTCCCTTCTAACCGTGTTTGACTCTTGATTTTAAGACCAGGAAAAGGCATCACTGTGAGCAGTGACAGCACAGGTGTCACAGGACGCAGGCGGCTCTGGGCTCCCTCTGCTCCTCCTGGTGCCCCTGAACGGCCTCTGGCAGCTCCCCTGGCACGGCCACGGCCCCACGCACCGGGGCTGCTGTGCCGAAGCCCCCGCACAGCCCGGGGGGACAGCGTGGATTGTCTGCCAGGCGCTGGGCACGAGGAGACGGCAGCAGCTCGGAGCTGCCTGCCGAGCTGCTCCTGCGGGAGACCGGCATTGCCACCTCGTGGGGAGCCGCGAGCGGCACCTCCTCGGGCAGGACAGGGCGGCACCAGCACCCAAAGACGGGCAGAGGGGAGGAGGGTGCCGGGGCTCAGCCGCGGGGCCAGCCGAAGCCACTCATGACTGCAGGTGCCAGCTCTGAATCCTGTTCACAGAACAAAATCGGATGTTAACACTTCCCAGGCAGTGCCCAGCCCTCACCAGTGATGGGTTCAGCTCTGGTGTCTGACACACACTCGCCTCTTCTGGTGTTGGACCAAAGGCTCTGGGGGCCCAGTGACGAGGACACAACCAGGATGTGTTGTGTGGACTCTGCAAATCTGAAGTGACACTGATAAATCGACTCTCTGGGGTATGCTGGTTCAGCAGCAGGGCCAGTCTGCCCAGAGCTGACATCACACTGAAGGTACCAATGGCTCTGCTCGAGTGTTTGGTGTTGAATATGAAAAGCCGCCCTTTGGCTGCAGTGAGGACTCAGAAATGCCTCCAGCAGAAAGATGGAGTGCAAACCTCTAATTGCTTCTCCTGTCTGGCTGCTCCACCATGCGGCTGCTAGAGATGGCTCCTTCTCTGGGAGAGGAGGAAAATATGATCAGAAAAAGAGGAGAGAGAAGAACCATCTGCTTGTTCATGGTGGTCGTGGAGCAAATTCGCATTCTAATAAAAATTTCAGCCAGTTCTCCAGCTGCTCTGTCACACATAGAAGAGACAGATGCTTCAGAAACACCAGAGAGATACAAATACAGCAACGCAAACAATTCCCTCTGCCCGGTGCAAGAGAAATCATTTGCCTTTATCTTAAATAAAAGCCCCAAAAGAATGATGCAACATCCGACCCATGTGGCGTCTGCCAGAGCCGCAGATGGCAGCAAACCCAGCTGCCAATAACCTGTCAAACCCACATCGCGCTTCTGAGATGGTGCCGAAGCAGGGCCGGAACACCTACACAGGGAGCTGGGGCTGCAGGGGATCCAAACAGAGCTGAGGGGCTCCAGATAAAGGATCTTCAGCCCAGCAGGCGCAGGCCTCCCCGGGACAATGCTCCCGCTCCGCGGGCAGCTCTAACCCACTCTCAGAGGAGAGCTCACACTCTGTCTGGATCTACGTGGCTTTTGACCCCATTAATTTCCAGAGATTTACTGTCCTTCGTATCGGGAGTCTCAGGGTATTTTTAGCACCCGTACCATGTCTCCAAGTGGGATGTGACATTCCTGTGCCAGCAGTCCCTGTGCTGTGCTGAGCCACAGCAGGGAGACACCCTCCAGTTTGGGGGGTTTATCCACGGCAGCACCGGGAAAGCCACGGAATGTCTGTGTTTAGCAGCTCAATCCAAACACTGTGAGCTAGGCTCCAGGCCCTAAAATTTGGACTCAGGAGCAAGATTAAGCCTGAGATCACCAGTTCCCACTGACCCTGGTTCAGGCCCTTTTGGGCTCGCTGCTCTCCGGAGCTGACTCCCAAGAACACCTTTGTCTCTCATTACAAAAGGACAGGGACTGCCCCTTCCCAAGCACTGGGACTGGGGTTACTGGGATGTCCTGACCCACCCAAGCCTTTGGGACCCCCGGCAGCCAGGGTGGGATGGGCCAGCGCTCACGACAGACAGCAAAAGGAGCTGAGCTCACCCTGCACAGGCTGAGGTTTGCCAAGGCCTGACAGACTGAGCTGAGGTGCAGCAAGTGCCAGGGGACTCATTTCCCTCATTTAAAGAGAAAAGCCTTCCTTTGCTGTCAGATTCTGGTGACACCTTCAGCATTTCCCTTTGGCAGCAGAGCCCAAGGCCCACTCCAGAACTGTGTGTCCTCCGAGCATCTCCCTGCCAGCAGCCTGAGAACAGCACCCTCCTCTCTGTCAGCACGTAGCTCCCTGCATGCTGCAGGTGCGATGCCACCGTGGGGACAGCCGGTGACAAACCCCCGGGAACAAACCCACATCCACGGGCAAGCTCTGAGCATTCCCAGGCTGCAGCTCCAGCAGGAGCCGTGCCCTGAGCGCCGCAGTCGCGGGGTGGTGACCAGGCTGTGCCGGGCTCTGAGAGGCCAACCCGGGCTGAGAGGGCCACCCTGGGCTGGGCACAGCGGTGTCACCTCAGGCTGGGATCGCTGCCTGTTCCTGACACCGGGAGATGAAGCGCTGGACCGGCAGGACCTGGGGCCTCTCCACGTGCACGGGCGGCCAGGGAGACACCTGGAGTGGCCACAGGAACCCAGGAGGGCTCTGGGCAGCCCTGGGCAGCGTTGGGCTGTCGTGCTGGATGGATGCGATGGATGAAGGGATGGGAACAGGCAAACTGCATCTGGCTGCCCCCGGCTCCTGCGGCCATCTGGAGGGTGATGGTCACCACCGCTGGACAATGTGCGGCCAGTGAGGGGTCAGTGAGGGGCCGTCAGGAAAGGGGTTCAGTCTTTTGAGGGTCCCAAGGGGATTTTGGAGGGGGTTGGAGTGCCCCAAGGAGATTTTAAGAAAGTAGAGGAGGGGTTGGGGGTTTTTGGGACTCCCGCAGAAGTTGGGGGGTCCTGGAGAGGTTTGGGGGGGGGAACAAGGGTATCTTGGGGAAGGTTGGAGGGTCCCAAGAAAATTGCGAGGTCTAGAGGGGATTTGAGGTTCCCGTGAGGGTCTCGGGGGCTACCCTGTTCTTTGGTGGGAGTCTCAAGGGGATTTGGAGGTGTTTGAGTGGTCCCGGGGAGCATTTTGTGGTTCATGGGGGTATTTTGTGGGTGTCGGGGTGGAGGGTGGGTGTCCCAGGGGGATTTTGGTGGTCTCGGGAGGGCTTTGGGGCCCGGGGGGTCTCGGGGGCGGCGGGGGGGAGCCGGGGGGTCCCGGGGGTCCCGGCTCCGGCCCAGGCCCCGCACTGCGCACGCGCCACCCCGCGCGCCGCCGGGCCCCCCTTCCGCGCATGCGCCCCGCTCCCCCAGCACCCGCCGGGGCGCGGCAGCGTTCGCCCAATGCGTCCTGACGCTCCCGCGCGGCGGCCAATCACAGCTCCCGTTGGCCGTGCGTGATGACGTCACGCGAGGGCGGTATATAAGCCGTCGGCGGCAGTCCCGCCCCCCTGACAGCGCCTCGAGCCGCCGCCGCGAGAGCATCCTCCGCCCAGAGCCGCTCCCGCCGCCAGAGCCGCCCCCGTCGCCGCCGCCGCCGCCTCCGCCGAGGGAAGGGAAGCGTATCGTATGTCCGCTATCCAGAACCTCCAGCCCTTCGGTGAGGCCCTTTGTGCGGTGGGGCCGGGGGAGCGCGCGGGCCCCGCCCCGGTCCCGCCCCGTGGCGCAGTTACTATTCCGGGCCCGGTTGCGTCAGCCACGGGAGGGGGGGTGTGGGCGGGGCCCAGGCGTGACGGGCGGGCGCGGCGGCCAATGGGGTGGGGCGGGGGCGGTATCCGCGCGGGACGAGCAGGGCGCCTGGGGGCGGGGCCGAGGCGTGACGGGCGGGCGCGGCGGCCAATGGGGCGTGTCCTACGCGTGACGGGCGGGCGCGGCAGCCAATGGCGTGGCTGCGGAGGCGGGGCCTGACGGCGCTCCCCGCAGACCCCTTTGCGGATGCAAGTAAGGGTGATGACCTGCTCCCGGCCGGCACTGAGGACTACATCCATATAAGGATCCAGCAGCGCAACGGCAGAAAGACCCTCACCACAGTCCAGGGCATCGCGGATGACTACGATAAAAAGAAACTGGTGAAGGCCTTCAAGAAGGTAGGGCTTCGGGCCTGGGAGGGCAGCAGCCACGCCCAGCAGGGATGTTTATATGGTGCTAAGGAGGTTTTTGTGTCTTTGCTGCAGAAATTTGCCTGCAATGGTACTGTAATTGAGCACCCCGAGTATGGAGAAGTGATTCAGTTGCAGGGTGACCAGCGCAAGAACATCTGCCAGTTCCTCGTGGAGGTAGGACACCTTTGGCCTGCTGGTCACTAAAATAAACATGGGTTTGTTAAATGCACACGGGTCCCTGGGTGTGGGCAGCGTTCAGATGTGCAGAGGCGTCACTCCATGCTGTGAATGCATTTTCTGTCTTGCAGATTGGACTGGCTAAAGACGACCAGCTGAAAGTCCACGGGTTTTAAGTGCCTGTGGGCCACTGGAGCTTTATGCAAGAAGATTTCCTTACCATGAAATTCCCACCTGTCCCTTGTCATAAGTTTAAAACCAGCCGGTTTGTGTAATGTAACGATCTTGGGTCCACTCTTGATCTGGACTGTTGTAATTGGTGATGTAATAAACTGACACGAGCCCATGCTATCTCGTCTGGCTGTCCCTCATTTCCCAGAGGTAACGCGGGCGGTGGCACCATCCAGCCTGAAGCCAAAAGTTCCAGCTGTTCCCAGCTAAGCCCAGGGATTCGGCCTGTCCTGATGGCTCCTCAGTCCAGCTGCACTTCCATCCTGACAGAGGGGAATTGTGTCCTGCCTGGTGCGAGGCCCCGTGCCGTGGCACAGGGACGTGGTGCTGTCCTGGGCAGTGCTGGCTCCCAGAGGCAGAGGGATTTGGGGAAGCCTGGCTTGGAAGGAGTGACAGAAGAGTGACCTGGAGGCCAATGGCAACAGTTCAGGTGCTGGTACCTGTGAGCCCTGAGGTACCAGGCACATGAAGGAATGGTCCCATGGCTTAAACTTGTGGCAAGGGCTCGGTGTTGGACTAACGTAAGGAGCGTCGCTGGAGCTGGAGCTGCAGAGCCTTGTGTCAGTAGCACTGCTGCCTCACACCCTGTGCAGTAACATGGCTTTGGTTTCATTTCTAATGTTTTGTTGTAATGTATTTGAAGTCTTATTTAAATAAAACTGGTTTTCAAAAGCCTGTGCGTGGTGGGTTCCATTGCTCCCAGCAGCTAAAGCACCTTCCCCTCTTGCCATCCGTGCTGCGGCCTCAGTGCTTGGGGGCCCGGTGCAATTCCCTGCCCTGGGGGCTCCTTGGGGCCCTGGGGGTTGTTCCCCTCTCTGGCCCAGTGCAGAAAGAGGAAGCTGAAATCTCTTTGTTCAGTGTTTGCTGCTCCTGCCTGGAGCTGAGGGAAAGCCGAGGAGTGGGTGGGTGCTGAGTCAGTCCCTGCCCCGGCTCTGTAACCCTCGAACCGGCCCCTGTGCTGGTTGTGTTCCTGTAAGTCCCGGGGGCAGGGTCAGCACTTCTGCTTCCCGAACACTGCTCTGGGGAGGAGGGGGAGGCGCTGCCACCCGGGTCAGGCTCTGCCACAGGTCAGGGGCTGAGTGCCCTCCTTACTTTCTGAGTTCAAGCTCAACAAGCAAGAAGGAAATCTCAGTAAAATGCACTGGCTGAGGGCAGCAATGGTTCTGGGGGCTGGTGGGTGCCTCCTGTGCAAGAGCAATGTGAAATGCACTGAAATGCCTAAGAGTGCACAGGAAATCCCTGGGTTTCCCTCCCATTTCCCCCAGCCCATCTGTCCTGCAGCAGGGAGGGCTCGAGTGTTCTGGGAGGCTGCTCCCACCCTGGTCACCTGCTCCTGGCAGCCTTCAGAGCAGGTCACGGCTCTTCATCCCCTGCCACAATGACACCCATCTCCCACGTGCTGCTCGGGAGCACCGAGTTCACTTTCCCGGGAGACTTTGCTCTTGGAAACCAAATTGCTGCAATTACGCAAAGCAGCTTCGAGTTCACGGAGGAGGCAGGTGACCTCCAGCCCTGCCCATACCTGTGAGTGACCTCCAGCCCTGCCCATACCTGTGAGTGACCTCCAGCCCTGCCTATACCTTTGAGTGACCTCCAGCCCTGCCCATACCTCTGAGTGACCTCCAGCCCTGCCCATACCTGTGAGTGACCTCCAGCCCTGCCCATACCTCTGAGTGACCTCCAGCTCTGTCTGTGCCTGGAAGTGACCTCCAGCCCTGCCCATACCTCTGAGTGACCTCCAGCCCTGTCTGTGCCTGGAAGTGATCTCCAACCTGCCCATATCCTGGGGAGCAGGTGCTGGCAGCGCCAAGGCCAGCACTCACACCAGGGTGTGTTTGTGCCCACAACCTGATGCAGCCCAATCTGCTCTGCTCTGCAGCTGCTGTGCCAAGAATTCTCGTGCCCCCCGTGTTGGAGCACATCCAGCCCAGATTTCTCCCTGCTGGCTTTGCCAAACTGCCCACAGATTTGGCCGCTGCCAGGACAGCTAGCCCCAGCCAGGCAGGAGTGAGGGGTGCTTGGCCCATCCTCCAGCTTGACCTTTGTCCACCCATAGAAGGACCCAGCCCGAGTGCCCACGGGCCCGGTGGCAAACCTGCGTCAAGGCGATGCCAAACCCGTGGCCCTGGAGGGAGCGGCCGCTGTGTCCCCATCACTCTGATGACTCATTTGGCCCAGATTGAGCCATTAAAACCCAGAAATTGGAAAACAATTTGTTTGTTCCTTGTGCAGTGCGCTCGGTGGAGCGAGCAATCGATGGCCGCAGGGTGCCGGGCACCGCTGCCTTCCAGCCATCCAAAGCCCATTTGTTTCGGGGCTGTTTGAGGAGTGCCGACACGGCTCGTTGGGAACGCCGTGGGGACACGGGACAGTGACGTGCCCCAGCCCAGGATGTTGTTCACGGCGTTTATTGCAGGAGGGAGACAAATGGTCTCTACAAATACACTGATGGGGGGTCAATACAGGCAGCAGGAACCATCAATATCGAACGAGGGAGTGGGTGGCGACAGACGAGGATCTTCGAGGGGCTCTGACAGCGAGCAGGGCCCACTCCTTCCACAACACCCCAAAACTTCTCAGGGTGCAGGGAGAGATCCAGAGCTGCAGAATGGGCTGCTCCAGGGCCTGTGTCCTGGTGAGGGGCCTCACACACACAGACACAGCCCACCAGGTCAGTGCAGCCCCCAAACCCCGGGGGCACAGAGCCCTTGTGGCACAACACGTTACAAATGTGTGCAAACACCTGGGTGTCGGTGTGTGGGTACATCCGTGTGTGTGTGTGTACAGACACACAGATACATCTGTGCTCATGTAATACAGGTATGTATACACACATACTTGTTTATGCACATATATACCTGTGTGTTTATATAGATATATATATATATATCTATATTTATATGCGTAGATACGTATGTATGTATATGCATTATGTATAAATGTGTACAGATTTAGATATATGTGTACAAATATCCATATATATACATAATCCCAGAATCATTTAGGTTAGAAAAGACCTCCAAAAATGCATATATGTATGGATACGTATATATAGAAAGAGATATGTCATGGTATTCTTTATGCATCCATCCCACTGCACACACCCTTCATCACTCCATGACATACAATTACCCCATGCAGTCGTCATCTATATAAACACACACGTGCACACGTGTGTCCATGCCTGTAGCTGTGCCCACATGTACCTGTTTACATAGATACATAAGCCATGTTATCTATTAGAAATGCATACATTATATATTATCTGTATTTTGTGCTGTATAGAATGTTATATATTATACTGTATTATTTATACATTTATATATTCATACATATACACACCATTGCAGTGTATTATACTGCATAGTTGCTGTCTATTAAATAAATATAATAATAACAATAGTGTCATATAATTATAGTATCATATAATAGCAGTACCCACCTAAATAAGTACCTGCACTAGTGTATGTGTGTAGGTATCACTGGGACTCCGTAAGTGTTCCTAACTGTGCATGTGGATGTGGGGGTGCCAGGGGCGGGTGCCTGTGAGTGTTCAGCTGCTCGCAGAGCTGGCCTGGTCTGTACAAACGTGCAGCCAAGGCACCGTGCCCTGGTAGCTGCACCTGGGTTTGTGTTCCCGTATGTCCATAGACAGCCAGACCTGTGTGCATGTGTAGCTAGGAATGTATATGGACACGTGTGTCCCTACATATGTGTGCATATGGATACGACTCTGTCAAGCTGTGTGTCTGTGTGGTGTGTGTGTCTGTGTGTCTGGGAGCACACACAGCTGCCCGAGGGCCCCCCCAGGGGTGGGTGGATGTGTGTGGAGCCGCCCTGGGGTGTGGCAGCCCCGGCAGCGCCTTTAAAAGCGGGACTGAGCTGGGGTGATGTTGGAGAGAAACACCCGCTGAGACACCCACCAGGACCCCACCGGGACACCCTGCTGAGCCCCAGAACCCACACGTGAGTCTCACAGGGCTCTGGCACTATCCAGAGGTGACTTGGGGACCAGCTGGGAGACAGAGATGGAGAAAACTTGAGGAGCAGATGGGAGGGACAGAGCAACTTGGAGACCCACTGGGAGGGACAGAGGGGATCTGGGGCCTCGCCGTGCTCTGGGGATGAGAACCCTGCTCCCCAGCTGTTGGAGTTCAAGGAGGATCTGGATGATGCTCTTAGCCACGTGCTTTAGTTTTCAGTATCCTTGCAAGGAGCGAGGAGTGGGACGCGATCCTTACGGATCCCTCTGCCTTGACTCCGATTCCAGGGGAATTGGGGACCAGCCAGGAGAGAGGGATGGAGAAGACTTGGGGAGGAGATGGAAGGAATGGAGGAGACTTGGGGACCCAGAGGGAGGGACAGAGGGGACTGTGAACTGGCCATGGCCTGAGGCTGAGTGCCCAGGCCACCCTCACCACAGGCTGAGCATGTCCCCGTTCGGGGGCTGCAGCTCCCCCCCGCTTCCCCAGCCCTGTTCAGTCTCTCCCCAGCCATGAAGGTGATGCTGTGCCTCGGCCTCCTCCTCGCCCTCGCAGTGACCACCTGCCAGTGCCGGCCAGTGGCAGAGGCACCAGGCACCAGGGGGGACCCCCAGCAGCACCCCCCCAGCCTGGTCCGGCGGGACTGGCCCCAGTACCTGTCCCAGGAGCAGCAGCACCTCTTGTCCCAGTTCCTGCCCCACATCCTCACAGGTACTGGGAGCTCAGGGTGGGCAGCCCTCGGGGGGCACAGCCCGGCCCCTGTGCCAGCTCTAACTGCTGCCTTTACCCTGGCAGAGCTGAACAACCACAAGGCCTTTGTGCATGAGGACAAGGAGATTGAGGCTTTGCACGACCACTACTACCCCGACTGGATGGACTTCGGCCGCCGCAGTGCTGAGGACGAGGCCGGTGCTGCGTAGCCGCTGGGCTGGCCTGGCCCCGAAGAGCACCTGCACACTCAGTGCATGTCCTTTACCACAATAAAACTCTGGCACTACGGCCTCTGCACTCCGGGCTGTGCTGGGGAGAGCCTGGGAGGGTGGGCAGCAGGGATTTGCCCCCAGCCCCACAGGGATGCACAGGGCAGAGACCGAGCTGCTCACAGCAGCAAACACAGAACGTGGCAGGAGACACAGCACACACGAGCTGCTCTGTAAATTCACATTTATTTTCCAGGGGATGGGGCACAGCTTGGAGGGAGGGACACAGCCAGGGGGAGCAACAGCTACGCCCCCAGAAACATCCCAAGCTGTGGGTGCTGCTACTATTGCTACTCAGTGGGCAGGAAAGAGTTAAAACACCATTCCCCTAAAAAGCCAGTCCAGTCCAGGTGCTGGCCAGGGGCCCAGCCAGGGTCCAGGGGTCTTGCCCTGGCCCCAGCGGGTTGCCCCAGGACCCACCCAAGCCCAGACTGAGCGTTGCCCTTCGCTGCAGCATCTGGACAGCCCCAAAGGGCCAAGCTGCCCCTCGCTCCACAGCCAGGCTCAGCAGAAGCAGGAACAGTTTTTATTGCCAGAAACTGGCTCTTGTGAAGGGTCCATACTCCCCAGCAGGGACGGGGTCAGCCAGCACCCTCTGTACCCCCCATCCATGGGGAGCAGTGCTGGGTTCTGTCCATGCAGCCAGAGCAAAGCTCCCCATGCTGGTGCCAGGAGCGCTGACAGATTTGGGGCAGCACCAGGAGCTGAAGCATGTCCTGTCTCCATTGCCCCATGAGGCATGTGTCTCACCCTGAGCCTGGGGGTCTCTTCTTCAGCAGCGTCACTTCTGGCTGCCCTGGGCCCCTCTGAGCCCTGGCCGGGTGTAGGATGTCTCCCCTCTGGCCACCACCTTGTCCAGCCCCAGGCGCTGCAACTTCTCCACCAGGTTCCAGCTGAAGATGCTGCTCCTGGGTGCGGGTCCATCCTGACCCCTGGGCACAGGGGAGGGATGGGGCTCAGAATTCTGAGGGTCCTGGGAGTGGAGTGAGGGGGCTGACCATGATCCAGTCCTGGGTGCCAAGTGGGAATCTCGCCCCAGCAAGAGCCTGAAGAGTCCCATGGGGGTACTCGGGGGTCCAGGGCCAAGCGCCAGTGTGGGGGGAGTCTGTTCTGGTGAGGGGCTGCCGAGGCTCAGCCCCTCAAAGGGCCCACAAGAAGGCACGACGGCATGATACAGACTGGAGGAGAAGAGAGAGCAGAAGTGTGGATCAGTTGGGGGTCCCTGTCCTGGGGGATGTTGCTGAAGAGGCCAGGCAGGGCTGCGGGCAGATCAGGACCCCCTTTTCCTCCTTCACCCAACGAGCCGTGGGCTACAGGAGCCTCCCACGCTGCAAACTGCTCAAGCAAAGCTCACAGGGGAGTGCTGGGGGCTGCTCCTCAGCAGCCAGGAGAGATTGGGACACAGCCACTGCTCCACAAGCATTTCCAGACACCAGGGTTTTGTCTAACAGTGAACTCCAGCTCACGCCAACCCCCAACGAGCCTTGGGGGGGGGGCTCATTAGGGCTAATCACCGGTGCTCATTAATGAACGGACAGCCCAGCACCCGGCTGGGAAAAGCTCCTGCCTGCTGCCCAAGTGTGGAGGAAGGAAAGCTGTATCTGTTCCCCAGAGTGCCAGGAGCACTCGCTGCTCCGTGCCCGGGGTGCTGCCCCTCCGGGCGAGCCCACCCGAGGAAGGCTCTCCATCCATCAGGGTGCTGCAGTGCAGAGGAGGGGGGCTGGTCCCAGCCCCGGGCACACAGACACCCCAGCAGCCAGATTTGGAGATGTTTCTTAATGCTGGCATCTCTCAGAGCATCAGGGGCTGCAGGTGGCCCCCGGCCTGCCACTTCCTCAAGCTGCAGGGAGCCGGGCACGGGGGCGAGGAGGAGAGAGCTCGGGGCGTACAACGGGGCGGGGGCTGGTGCAGGCAGCGCAGGCGGCGGGGACCACGCGCCTTACCTGGGTGTCACCGTGGTGAGCGCAGTGGTGGGGTGGAGGATGTGGCAGGTGGTGATGGTGAAGGTAGACGGGGTCTGGGGGAGGTTGTTAACAGAGAGGAACACTGGAAGGGACAGGAGACAAGGGGTCAATGGGAAGGGGGGCAGGACACAGGCGGAGGGCAGGCGGGACAGCCAAAGCTGGGCTGGAAGCTCCGTGCCCAGGGCACAGCTCCAGCAGCAACTGAGGTGTGGTGCCTGCTCAGAGGGGGCAGCGAGCACAGGTGGGACGAGGAGATGCCGTCTGTCCCAGACCTGCCCCTTCCAGCCAGCCGAGGGGCAGCAGGGGCTCGCCACGGTGATGGCAAGGGCTCATCCCGCCGGGGCTGCCCGAGAACAGCCCTTGCGAAGCTGCAGACGGAGCAGCCCCGCGGGGACAGCGGGGTGGCAGGGACAGGCTGCTGCAAGAGGGGAGAGCACGGCGGGAGGCGAGGGGCAGCCTCGACTGGAGGACAGGGGCATTGCGGGAGCTGCGTCCCCACGGTCCCCTCACCCCACGCTCACCCCTGGGGCGCTCCTTGGCTTTGGCGGGTGTTGAGGTAGGGAGCAGCTGGAAGGAGCTGGCATCCACATCGTCCTCCTCCAGGTCATTGAGGCTGTACACCTCCTCCAGGTCGATGTCCAGCTGCCTGAAGTCTTTGGTGAGCACCCCGGGACGGGGCACCAGGATCCCACCCAGGTTGGGCTGTGCCAGCTGCTGCCAGTGGTGGAGTGTCACAGAGCCTGGGGGGGACACAGCCAGGGGGAACTCAGGTGGGGGTGTTGGACCCTCAGAGCACCTGCAGCTCTACACCCCCTCTGCCCCTCACCTTCCAGTGGCTTCACAATCTGCAGTTTGTCGGGTAAGTAGGTGAGGGAGCCGAGGGAGAAGCTGGAGCCAGCGGTGAGCTCTGAGCCCCCCGAGTAGCTGGTGCCAGTGGAGACGACGCTGCCCTCGGGGGTGAGGAAGCCACTGGAGCTCGCCCCATCTCTGAGCCGCCAGAGCTTGCGCTCCCGCTCGGCCTCGAAGAAGGAGCGCTCCTCGGAGACGTGGCTCTGCTGCCGCACCGACAGCCGCTGCACCGCCGCCTCCAGGTCCTGCTGCCCCGGGGCTGCCCGGGAGTCCTCGCTGGCCCCCTCGGCCCTGCTGGAGGGCACAGCGTTAAGGCTGCCCGGGGCTGCAGTCCCACACTGCACCTCAGGCTGTGCTGGGCCCCAGCCAGGCCCTGCTCTCCCTGCCCCAGGCTGGTTCCTGCTCCCGTGTGACCAGCAGCTCACCAGCATCCCAGCTCCTGTGCAGGGGCAGCCGCTGTCCCACCCGGCCCCATTTCCCCTCCACCCTGGCACTCACCGGGCGCCCTCCGAGCCCGAGCAGTTGGTGTGGGGGGTGCTGGCCCCCCCAGAGTGGGCAGCCGACAACTGCTTGGAGCCTGGAACGTGGTGGGGAGACTCAGAGCAAGACCTGGCTTTGGCTGTCTGGTTCACGGCCTTCACCGTCTCGAAGACGCGCTGGTAGCTCCTGTGGGCAGGAAGCGGGTGGGGGTGAGCCGGACCCTCGTCCCATGGCACAGCAAGAGCCACCGATAACAGCACTCACTTGTAGTCCGAGGAGGAGCTGTCTGTCCTCTTCCTCATCATCCCCTTGATCTCAGCAGCCAGAGAGTCCTGGGGACAGGGGTACGCAGTGTCAGTAGGGGGGAGAGCAGGGGCCCCCACCCTGCCGCCCGGACCCCGCGCTCACCACGGGCAGCAGACTGGCCGCGCTGTAGCGGCTGACGGTGCTGTTGGGCAGGCTGCGGCTCCGCAGGCTCTTCACCTCCTCCTGGGCTTCCTGCAGCATCCCGCCGCATTCCGCGTACTTCTCCTGCAGATCCCGCAGCTGCGGGGACACGGGCACAGCCTGAGCACGGCCCCGGGGGTAGCGGGGCAGGACCCCCCACCAGGCCGCACACTCACGGCTTCCCCCGGGCTCACCTCCATCCGGAGCTGCTGCTGCACCTCCTTCGCCGCGGTCAGGTGCTGCTGGAGCTCCTCCACCTCGGAGCCGTACTGCGGACAGGAGCGGCCAGGTCAGGGCGCTGTGCCCGCACCTCCCTCCCCCCGGCACGGGCAGGGCACCCTCACCGTGCGACACTTCTGCTGCAGCTCCGCGACCTGCGCCAGGAGCTGGGTGATCTCCTCCTGCTGCCGTGCCGCGTCCTCCGCCCTGTGCGCCAGCTCCTCCGACAGGTGAACGACCTGCTGGCTCGCTTCGGCTGGGGGAGGGCCGGGGTCCGTCACCGCCAGGGCACGGGCCCCAACCCCAGCCCACGCAGCTGGGCAGTGCCTGCCGGGCGGTGCCTGCAGACCCCCGAGCCCTACGTACAAAACTGCTCCACGCAGTCAATCATCAGCTGCTGCTCCTGGTCCTCGTACTGACAGGTCTCCGTGGCGATGTTGGTGGCCTGGGGGAGAGGGTTGGCGGGGCTGAGCATGACAGGCAGGACCTCCCGTCTCCCCCGGGGGCAGCTTGGGTCCCCCCATTGAGAGCAGAGCATAGGTGGGCACTGAGGGGCATCCGTCAGCTGGCTCTGCTCACCTCCATACGGAGCTTCTGGTTCTCCTCCTCCAGGCACTTGAGTTTCTGCTGCAAGGTGTCATACTGGAAGTACTGCTGCAGGGACAGCGAGGACTCGTGCCTGCGCAGCCTGGGGACAGCAGGGATGGCACTGAGCACCCGCAGTGCGGGAGTGCGGGCAGGACGGGGCTGCCCACCCAGACCCCTGCCCATTCCCCCAGCTCCCAGGCACCTGCAGCAACCAAGCTCTGTGGGGTTGGACCCACAGCCACCAAGGGAGGGAAGGGAGTGTGGCCAGTGCTGCCCTAGGGATGGTGATGGCTCCTGCCCAACACCTCTGCACAACCCACAGGAATAGTTCTGCCCCAGGTGAGTGGCAGGACAAGGACTCCCACTCACGGTGTGGAGGTGGTGGTGGTGGGCTCGCTCTCCTCCGTTGTGGTGGTGTAGAAGTGGAGAAGGTCGTCCCGCATGGAGACCTCATGGCGCAGCTGCGCAATCTGGAGAGACAAGGTGCTTCAGGACACGGCCAAGGGGACCATAGCTGCCCCCAGTGGGGCATGCAAGGGGCCAAGACCTGTGCCCAGGAGCTGTTACCTCCTCTTTGGCCAGTTCCAGCTGCTCCTCCAGCAGCTCATTGCGCTCGGTGAGGCTCCGGTTCTGCTTCAGCAGGGACTGCCCAATGCGTGCTGCTAACTCCAGGTCCCGCTCTTTCTGCAAGGGGCAGGTCTGCCTCAGCTGGGATTCATCCCTTCCCCAGTCCCTACCTACCCCTGTGTCCCCAGGGTCCCACCAGCCCTCACACAGGTGGGATCTTCAGCATACCTCATCCAGCAGGTTGGTGACAGCATCGATGTCGTGGTAGGTCTTCGTGATCCTGACCACCCGCTCAGCGCACAGGACTGGGGGAGAGGGCCAGAAGGTGAACCCCCACACTGCTCAGCACTGTCCCCCCAAGGCTGCTCCAGGCTGGTCTCCAAAATGGACCTTTTCTCTGCTGGGTGTCACCTCGCGCAGGCAGAGGCGGGCAGGGATCCCCACAGCCGTGACATCACCATGGGAAATGAGGGGCTCACACCCAACCCTGCCTGCACCTTGGGGTGGCAAGAAAAATGCTGGGCCCCCTCGCTGCCCCCATGACCTCAGCACAGTGCCAGCCCCACCGCAGGACTCACAAGCAGAAAGGAGGGACGGGGAAGGGCAGCAGCGGAGACAGGATCGGAGGTGACATCTCCAGCAGAAAGCAGGCTGGAGCTCCAGTATAAATAGCTGTGGGTGGCACCGTGCCGAGCCGGGCTCACAGGCGGCGTCCCCTCCAATCTGTCCCTAGCCCCCTCCCCCAGATCCCCCCCGAGAAGCCAGCCCTGCCCTAGTTTCTCTCTGGGGGAGGGGATGCTGCAGCCCGCACCCACCCCGTGCCCCTCCAGCTGCACAACACAACGATCCACAAAGCAACAGAGGCAGAGGCAGCTGCGGGCAGGACGCTGCAGGAACGGGCAGCTGCCCACCACGCCAACACCACCGCGTCAGGCCGGGCCCCAGCTACAGCTCTGCCTCCCCCCGCTGCTCTCTGGGCCTCTGGCAGGCAGAGGAGGTGCAAGGATGGAGACGTCGGTCCCCGCGGTACGGATCCTGCCAACTGCGCCCGCAGGAGCTGCCAGGCAGCGCCGGGCACGCACCCAGACGGCGGCGCTGGAGCCGTGCGGTGCGAGGGAGCCGCGAGCAGGCGCAAAGCCCCGAGCCCTGCCCGCACCCCAGAGCCTGCTTACAGCCCGGGACCTGCTGTACCCCGCACCCTGCCCACACCACACAGCACTCACGATGCTCTTTCTGATGCTCTGCTGCCCCGAGGGTGTGTGCCTCAGTCTTCCCTGGCAGAGCAGCGCTGGCTGCGCTCAGGGCCCCCCACCCGCGTCCCCAGTCACAGCCACCCCCCAGTCGTGCAGACGAAGTGGGTTAACGGGGAAGCTCAGCCACACAAATCCCATTAGGCCTCCCCAGCTGGGGTTGTGTAATGGTGAGTTTGTTGTCATGGCAATGCCCCCACTCGCCACCCCGGTCCCGTCCACTCCTCACTGCCCCGGGTGCTCCCCCACACCCCAGAAGGCACGTACCCCAAACACGTCCATGGGAAAAAGAACCAACCCCAGCCTCACCCCCCTCTCTGCACCCCGACAGGACCCGCTCTCCGCGGGGGTCCCCAACTGCACCTCGTCAGGCCCCTGAGCCATTAATTGGAAATAATTAGAGCATGAGCATCGTTACGGTTGGAGCGACCGGCTGGCCCTGGGAGACGAGCCTGCAGCGCTGGCAAACATGTAAACATCCATCTGCGGGCCCGATCCGGCGGTGCGGGAGGGGAGGACCCCATTCCCACGGGGGGAGGGACGCCCTTCCCCACGGGCACACGCAGACCTGGCAGGGCCCCTCGCCCCGTCCCTCCGTCCTCTCCCCACCACTCCCGGTGGGGGGACAGGTCCCCTTAGGGTCGGGGTGATCCTGGGGGTCCCCAAGGGACCGGGCGGCGGCAACCCCGGGCCAGAGAGCGGCGAGGGAGACCGGGGTTGCGGGAACGCACAGGTGGGAAACAGACGGCACCTGCCGAGGGAAGACCCTGCCCTGACCGCTCCGGACCAGCCCCGGCCCCGGCGAGACCCCGGCCCTGACCGCTCCGGACCAGCCCGGGGGGAGCCCAGCACTGCTGCAGCCGCATCCCGATCCCCATCCCCGGGGCGGGACCACCCGGGCCGCCCTCACCTTCCTCCAGCTCCCTGGCGATGGGGTCCGCGCCGCCGCCGCGCTCCGCGTTCCCGTTCAACTCATCGTAGGCGGCGGGGCTGCTCCAGATCTCCATCGTGCCGAGCCCACCGCAGCCGCCCAGCCCAGCCCCGCCGAGCGGAGCCGCTGCGGCCGTTCCCTCCCCTATTTATAGGATCGCCCCGTCCCCGCGCACCTGCCCGGCGCATCCCCCAGCGGCGAGGCCGGGGCTGGGGCCGGGACGGGGGCGGGGTCGGACGGGAGCGGAGCGGGGGCGATGCGGGGATCGGGGGATGCCAGAGGCTGTCCGGGAGTGCCCGTTCCCCCCTCTTTCCCGGGTCGCCCCAGGGACACGGTCCCCATCAGGCACTCTAGGACCAGGCTCCTTATTGGGGCATGCACCAGGACAATTCTGCTCAGCCCAGGGGGGCTGGTGCAGGTGGGCTCTGTGTCCCACCTCTTCTTCCAACTCACAGCCCGGGGAGTCTGGGCACACGGGCCCCCATGGGTGGTGATGACTGCTGAGGGGACACTGGGGGTCCCTGAGCAGCAGCTCTGCAGGGTTCATGCTATGGGTCTTGCACAGCCAGCGGCTTCTGTTCCTTGGGAAGGACAGGGAGAGGTTTTGGGCCCTTCACACAAAGTCATGACCGTGGAGGGCTGGGGTCCCTGTGAGGGTCAGGGTACATTTTTCTGGCCAGCCCTGTTCTGCCACCCCAGGCCTGGTCCCCCCATCATCACCCACATCACAAACCCTGCACCTGCAGTACCGGTGCTGGGACCTACCAGGTCCCTGAACAGGAAAGGGTTTTTCCATCCCACTCCAGTCTTTCCATTCACCACCCCTGGCTCAAAGCATGGGCTGGCATGAGCCTGGTCCCCTCCATGCCCCACTCAGGATGCCCCACACTCCCTGGCTGGGACCCCCTTGTCCCCACAACCACACTGATGCAGAAGCAGCACAGTAGCAGGAAAACTGAATAAATCATGGTGCTGAATTATGGAGGAGCTGGCAGGCACGTAGCACAAGCCACGTGGGTATGATGCTGGTAATGCCAGCATACTCTGTCCTCATCACCTGCCCCAATGCCCTTCCTTGTTAGCACCCAAATAATCCGTGAATGGGTGCAGCTGAAGCTGCCTCTCACCATCCCACACCTTTGCCTCCTTGACCCCTACCTATTGAGATCCTGACCCCCAACCACATCCTGCTGTAACCACCAGCCCCCTCCGGAGTGGGGACTGGAGCAGGTGCCCTCAGTCCCAGCCTCTCCCTCCTCCTGGTACTGGTGCTTCCCCTGGTGAAGTCTGGGACACAGCCAGCACCACCAGCTGGGCACCCACCCTCCAGGGACCCCAAGGACTCAAGCATGCATCTCAGCATGGACAGGCAGGAGCTGCTTCTTCATAATCCCCTGCCCCAGGATTTGCTCCTCTAGGCAGGTTCCCTATGCCTGCACAAGCAGATTACAGGGGGCTATTTCTGATGGCAGCTTAAAGGTTTTGGTAAAGGAATGACGCCATGGGCCCCCTCTGCAGCAGCACATGCCAGGGGCACTGGAGGCCTGGGTATCTGTGACCTGCGGGAGTCTGGGACTGAGAACCACTGGCCCCATGGAGCAGGGATAGGGTGCTGGGCTCCTGTGGTGGTGTGTGCTCCCTACCCTATGGCACAGAGACAGGGTTTGGGGCTCAATCCCTTGTACTGTCACTGCAGGGGGCAGTGCTAATGGTGGGGGGCACACCTCACCACCTGCTGAGCAGAGAGGGGAGCAGCCAGAAGGGGAAGGCTGCAAGCACAGGCAGGGCATGCTGAGAATTCACCCCCAGCCCAGCCTGGCGTGAGCAGGTGGGTGGAGGCCTCAGCCCCATCTGTCTCCCACTGCCCCACATCCATCCCCCAGCCCTCTGCTCTGATCCTGTCCCCGTCACACGCATGGCAGAGGCAGAAACAAAGCAGAAATAATCCGTCTGTGCCCCCCGCTGAACCCCGGCCTCACGCCAGGAATGGGCCGCGTCACAGTGCCATGGGCATTGCCCCTGCCTGGCCATGGGGGCTGCAGGGGTCTTCCCCTGGGAACCCCACAGCTCTGGGGGCTTTGCTGGCAGCCGGGGCCCCGAGCCCCGCTCCAGGCTGTCATGTCTGAGGGAGCAGCAGCCCTGGGATTCCCTGGCTTTCACCTTCTGCCAACCCAACCAGTGTCCCACCCCTGTGAGCCAGAGCACAGTGCAGAGGAGCAGGGACATGCAGGGGGTCCCGAGAAATGATGGGGGCTCTCTCCCAGCATCTGGCTCGGCTCAGCAGAAGCTGCTCCCAGAATTAGCCCGGGATGTTCTGGGTGAGGAAATCCAGCCCGTCAATCTCATTAGCAGTGATTAGCTCCCAGGCTGTCCTCGCCGTCATGACCCTGCGCAGACGCTGGGCCTGTGCCCACCACCCTCACCAACCCCGCCGCCCTCGCAGCCCACGGGCACTCACGGAAGTACTGCAGGGTCTCCTCTATCTGCTGGGGGGTGAGGGGGGCTATGGGCTGTGGGGGGCCGGGGGGGGCTTGCAACCAGTCGCTGTGTTCGTAGCCAAAGACGGTGTCAGCCCGCAGCGTGTAGCGGGGCAGCTGCTCGCCCAGCAGGCTGATGATCTCCACCTCGGGGACATCCTCGCTGCACAGCTCTAGGGACAGAGGGACACGGTGTCAGCCCGGGGTGAGGGGCATATGGGGGGAGTGGGCTGCACAGGGGGTTGTGGCAGGTGAGCACATCCTGCACCCCCCAGCCCACTCTGTCTCCTCCGAATTTGGGACTGGTGCCACCAGCTGGGTCTGTCCCCAGAGCCACTCGTGTGGAGACTGGGGGGTCCCCCGCAGGGTGGCACTCAGGGACCCTTGCCCCAGCTCTGCCCTGCTCCTCCCTCATCGCCGCGCTGTCTGCGGGCAGGGTCCTGCTGCCATCTCCTGGCCACGCTCTGCCCGGCCGAGCGGCGCTGGGGACAGCAGGCGTGGGATGCAGCGTGGGGTGAAGGATGCCGGGACAGTGGTTCATCTCCGGCCACAGAATGGGGACAGGATGAAGGAACAGCCCAAAGCAGACCCAGCTCCTCACTCCGCTCGCCCCGGTTCCCCCAGGCGATCCACTGGCACCCCCGGCTCTACCCACCGGTGATGGTCGCAGCATCACGGTGTGTGCCCGTGTCTGACCCGTGGGACACCGGGTTGGTGTGGGGACAGGCAGCGACAGGTGAGTCCGGGCTGGGCTGGAGGTGGCAGGCGGGTGGGCTCTGGCTGGGGAGGGTCTCTCGTGGGACCGGGGTGTCCAGTTTGGCTGGCGTTACGTGGGGGCCTGGCTGCCATGGGGAGAGGCACCGTCCGCCCTGGCTCCCTGGAGCTGCGCTGGCGGGCAGCAGAGTCCCTTCTCCGGCTCTGCCTGGGGGGAAGGAGCTGTTGGGGTGATGCTCGAGGGATCAGGGACGCATCCTGAACCCCCATATCCCCCAGCATCCTGCCGTAGGACAAACATCTGCCAGCCCGGGGGCCGGACGGCATCTCCAGGGCTCAGGTGTCCCTGATCCCTGCCGTTGGGACAGGGGAGCTGTGGGAACAGACTCCAGCTCAGCTCCGCCCCTGGATATGGGGCAGGTTTAGCAGAGGCAAGGGGTCAGCGTACCTGCTCTGCGGTGGCTGCTACGTGACGCGGGGGGCTCAGCACCAAAGCAGCGCCAGTGCCGGACAGGACAGGACCCTGCCCCGCCACGGGGATTCCTGCTGGGTCGCTGCCTGTGGAGCGAACAGGGAAGGAGCTGTCGAGCTTCCCGGCAATGGGCAGACACGGGAGTGGTGCCAGCGAGAGCCCTGGGGAGCTCCACCTCGAAGAGCAAAGTCCACCTGTGAACCTCCACCCTGTCTGCACCAGGATGCAGAGCGGGGACCTGCCGTGCACTGCAGAGCAGGGCTGGGCAGCATCTGCGGCTGCCCCAATCCAACCATAAACACATCATGAGACGGGCCATAAATCCAGCATATCCCTGCTCTCCTGCCACCTCCAGTGGCACTGGCTCGGGCTGCAGCCACTGCTGGCACTGCTGCCCCTCTGCCCTGTGGGGCAGGAACCTCTACACAAGCCCTCTGCCCCATCTCTACCCCTGCTCCCACCTCTACCACCTCCCCGTGGGGGCTGTGGCACCAGCAGCCCCTCGTTCCTGGCTGCAGGCTCATGCCAGGGCATTGCTGCCCTCTCTCCTGGCACAGTAATGTGTCGCTGCCACATGCACAGCACCCAGACCAGGCCACCCTGCACCCCCCCGGCACACAGGGACGGCGAGAGGCAACATGCAGCTCCCAAAGCACACCCACAGCCTTCCCCAGTCCTCTGCCCCATGGCACTGGGTCCGCTAGACCTCGGGGCCCAATCCTGCACCGCGATGCCAGGAGAACAGCTCCCCAGCCCCAAGCCCTCAGACCCTCTTCTCCCCAGAGAGGGACAGGGACCCACCGTGTGTAGGTGCCGCGCTGCCGCTGGCTCCGGGGAGGGAGCCCGGCCGGTGAGTCAGCTCAGCCGGGAGTGCCAGAGCCCTGCGTCTGCTTTTGGCCCAGCTCCTGCACGTACATTCACTCTCCCCGGGGGAACCTTGTTCAGACACGTGCGAGCAGCTCCCATCGCCCCCTGCTCCCATCGCCCCCCGCTCCCATTGACCCCGAACCCCACTGTCCCCCCTCCACCAGCGTTCGGCTGCCGATGACCCGGGGACCTGCCCCACGGGAGCTGGGCGAGAGCAGGACGGTGCTCCCGGCACCGATGGGACAGGGGCCAGGAGGAGCAAGGTCCCGGCTCAGTCCGCCCCGGGTTACCTGTGCAGACTCGCGCCTGCTGCTCCCTGCCCTGCCCTGTGCCGTCCTGCAGCTCCTGCCCGGGCACCTCCCGCGGAGCGGCTGAGCGCCGTGAGAAGGGGAGAGACGAGGCAAATTCTCCGGGGGCTGCGGCAGCCGCCCTCTGTGACACTCCCAGGGGACGGGTGGGGACCGGCTGGGCACGGCCCGGGGCTCGCCCGCGGGAGCTGCCCGGAGATTTGGGGTACCCGAAGGCAGCCTGGGGGAACGCGGGACACCATGAGAGCCGGAGGCAGAGCGCACCCGGTGACAGCGGGCACCGGGTGCGCCCCGGAGGTGGGGCGGGACACCGCGGGAGCCGAGGGCTCGGTGCGCCCGGGAGTGCGGGAGATGCCGGGTTTTTCCCAGGGCGGGGAATCCCCACACACGCTGGGCGCTGCTCCTGGCGCGGCCGTGGCTGCGGAGCCCTCGGATATCGCTCCCGGGCCCTGCCGATAACGAGAGCCGCTCCCCGGCAGGTGCGGAGCGCGGCCGAGGATGTCGGGACCCGCGGTCCGTCCCACCGCTCCCGGAGCCCACCCGGGGATGCCGCTCCCTGAGGACCCCGCAAGCAGCTCCGGTTGCTCTGGTCCCGGTGTGCTCTGGCTCCGCTTCCCCCAACAATCCCGGACATGTCCCCTGGCAGCTCTGCCGCAGTGGGACTGGGGATACCGGGACGTGCATTCCTGCCCCAACGTGCGCGGGGGGCACATCCCTGCCCATGGCTCCAGGATGGCTGCAGGACCCGACCCCTCCTAGGACAGATGTTCTGGGGCATCTCCAAACCCGCTGGCCCTTTGGGGACAGCCAGAGCTGACAGCAGGAACACCCCTGTGACCCGCAGCAGGGCTGACTGCGAGCCACAAGGTGGGGCCCAGGCCCCCATTCCCGGCGCACAGGGCTGGAGCCAAGGCCTGTCACTGATTGTCTCCTGCTCTGGCAGCAGCCACAGCAGGCCCAGGGCTGTCTGGCCCCCAGCCTCATCCCATGAGCCACCCCAGACCCATTGCCCTTGGGAAGTGCTCTGGGTTCTGCTGGGACTGCCCGGAAAGCAGCTGTTGTTTTGCTCATGGCTGGTGCTGGCACGGGCTGCGGCAGGAAGCAGATCCACTTCCCCAAGCACTGGGGTTGGCTGCGGCCACGGCGCTGAGCTCAGGCAGGATGTTCCCCCCAGTCCCACGTCCCAGACCAGCTCCTGCTGCTTTGTCCCCGCTTGCTCCTGTCCCAAGCACAGCACATGAACCTCGGTGTCCTGCCATGCTCTGTGGCAGCCCGGGCCCATGGCCAGGCAAAGCAGGTGCCAAGCATGGGAATGAGCCCACCAAGAGCCCTCTGCCCCACGGAGGGACTCACCATGGGCCCACAGAGGGCGATGGCTTCGCCTTCCCCTGGCTGCCCCGAGGGACCGTCCCCAGCCGACAGAAGAACAGGCTCAGGGCAGCACGGGGCTGCAGGGGTTATTTTATTCTTTGCTTTGGTCTATACAAAAACAACTTACAGAAATAATAAAATCTTCCATTCCTGACCCACACTCCAGTAACTGTCCATCCCTTTCCAGCTGGAGTGTTAAACCACCATCAGATCTAAAGCCTCTTTAAAAAATGCGTTAGATAAGGGAGGAGGGGATGGAAACACACCACTCACCAAAGAGAAGGGAAACGGGTTAAAATGTGCAACAAAGATCGGTACAAGGACACAGTTCCTAATGCTGGAGTCACTCCTCTATGGGGACTGGCAGGACAGGGACACGAAGTCAGCTCCCAGTGGCTGATGGGAAAGAATTAAACCTCAGACACCCCGAAGGTCCTGGGACACGGACTCTTTGCTTTCAGCAAACTCTGGGTTGGCCTGATTCAGTTGGAGTTTGCAGGAAGCAAAGGGTTTTTTCATGTCAGATTCCTCTCCTAGAACACTAACACGCAGAACAAATCATGGGGAAGTTAGAAAGCACAAACTTAAAGACGGCAAAAGCCGCTGGCACCATATTAAAAATAAAAAAGAAATATATATTCATAGAAAAGACTATTTTGCCAAAGAAAGATCACTAACGGTGCAGGGTTTGTGTTTTAAAGCTTCAGAAACAGTATCTTGGATGCTGGATGCAGCAGTAGGTGCTCGAAGCAGTCCCAGGAGGAAGGACCTTCTCCACAGACCCACAGCGAAGAAAACAAATCGAAAAATAAAACCTCTTGTGGGAATGGAAAAGTTTTGTCTTCTCAGGCACTTCTGTCTCCCAAGTCCTTCTCGCAAATGCTCAGCTCTGGGGCCACCCTCTTCTGCATGGAGAGAACACCTGCAGTGGCAGAGAACTCCTGTCATCCACCGAGGGGCGATTTGGGAGGAGACCAGAGCCTGAGACCCCCTGAGCCCACAGCTGATGGGGACATTGACCCACGGCAGCGCCAGGGACCCCGTGGCGGCATCAGGGACCCTCCAGCATGCCAGGTGCCATCAGCCAGCCCTGCCTCCCCCAGCCACTCATCCCGCCGCAGGGCTGAGCCCACGTCCCAGGTGCGCTGGCAGGTACCTGGTGCGGGGCTGCGGGCAGGTTAGGCGAGCATGTGGTCAGCGAAGGGCGCTCGGACGCCGTCGCTGTAGGCATCCATGGGGTAGTCCCCATCCATGTCCATGTGCATGTCGATGGGGTCCAGGGGGATGTCACCCGAGTACATGGGGCGGTAACCAGGGTCCAGCTCTGCAGGGAAGGGATGTGGCAACCTCAGCTCCCACCGGCCAAAGACTTCTCCAGATCTCAGCCACCTCCTCGCCCCCACCCCACCGCCCGGGGCAGCATGTGACAAGTGGTGCTGCAAAAGGGACCCCCCACTCCCTAGCCCAAGGGCACCAGCTGTGTGTGTGTGCTCCCTGGGAGCTGAGCATCCCACCGTGTACCCCCCATCCCCAGCAGACAGGGCTGGCACTTGACTGGCAGCCACCTGAAAGAGGTTCTAAAACCAGCCTGCCTTGGTGACATGAGGCAACAGCCCCCCCAAAACCCAGCCCACGGGGAGCCTGCAAGCCATACTCACCATCTGAGTAGGGCTCGTTGATGGGGATCATGCTCTGAGCCTATGGAAGAAGGTGGCACAATTGAAGGGATTCATGCTCACGATGCTCAGGGGCCATGTGGTGGCAAGCCCTGTCCCAGTGGGTGCCACGACCCAGGAGCTGAGGCCACAGCCCACCCACCTCCCACCTCCCACTGTTTGACTGTCACTACTGCCTGAGCTCTGGCTGGAGGTGCTGGCAGCAGCTTTTGGAAGCAGAACGGGGCCATCCCCTGAGGCCCTGGCTTCCCCAGAGAAAAGACCTTGCTGGGATGCTCACCGCTTCCCAGGCTGCTGGGTCATGCTTGAAGAGGGAGTTGGTGAGCTCCACGGAGACACGCTTCCTGTAGTCAGGATTCTTGTCCTCCGAGATGCGGAAGAGCACAGCGGCCGCATAGGTGGCTGTAGGGATTGGCAGCAGCCTCAGCTCCTGCTGCCAATCCCTACAGCCCAGAGTCCCAGAAACCCCAGCTGGGATGGTGCCAGGAGAGCCCCTGGCACAGCCCCTGGCATGGCAGCACTCACCTGTGCCCTCATTCCGGGAGTGCAGCAGCTCCATCAGAGGAGCCGAGGCCCCCTCGGCATCGATGGCATCTGCTGCCTCCTTGTCCTGGGCCAGCTCACACAGCACGCCGGCTGCCACGCGCTGGATGTTCTCCACCGGCGAGTACAGGAGCTGTCAGGAGAGATCAGCGGCCGTGTGAAGCAGCCAGCAAGGAGCCCTTGTGCTCTGGGCACATTCCGATCCATGGGGCCATCAGCCCAGGGCTGCAGCTCCCTGTGCAGGCTGGGCAGGAGGTGGCCCAGTGCAGCCCCCGTGTCCCCACAGGCCTGACCTGCACGAAGAGAGGGATGGTGTTGAGGCGGAAGATCTCCATGCGATTCATGGGGTCCCGGGCCAGGATGTGCAGTGCCCCTGTGCAACCCTCCACGATCTCTTCCATCTTCACTCCATCCTGCCAGGGAACAAGAGCTCAGCCAGGGCACAGCCACCTGAAGTGTGGGCACAGAGTACCCCCGAGGACAGGCTGGGTTTTGGGGTGCCAGGCTGTGCTGGGAGCAGGGCAGGGGGGTGGGGACTCACCGTGTAAGGCTGTTGTGTGCCGGCAGCCACGTGTCGCTGGGCGTCCTGGTGAGCCTTGACCAGCAGCTGGACCAGGCGGGGGATGACAGCAGCCTCCTGCAGCGGGGCATGGTTGGCCGGACACAGGGCCAGGTTGCGGATCAGGCCTATGGTAGCCTGGAGGAGAGGAGGAGGGAGGAGATATTTGTCTCAGCTGTGGGTCAGAACAGCATGTGTTCCCCAAGACACCCACTGGCTGGACCCCTCCCCATCTGTCCCACCCCATCCCCTCTGTGGTGCAGGCTGACTCAGCTGTGCCCAGCACTGGATCCATCCCCTCCACAGGCTGAGCATTGATTCCAACGAGCACCGGGCACGAGCCACTTCCATCATCAGCCACTGTCAGGGACATGACCCAACAGGAGCAGCCACCATCACTCCATGCACGGCACCAGCTGCTGACCCCCTCAGCAGCCCATCCCACCACGGAACAGCAGCCAGGGGCTCGCTCCAGCCCAGGCACCGGCCTCATCCTGCCCCCAACCTCCCTCTGGCCCCTTACCTTAACCAGTGGCCACTGGTTGGGCTGGTTGAGGAGCTTGACAATGGCAGGGATGCCGTAGTTGAGCCGCACCGAGTTCTGCGCCATCTCGGCCTCGGGGTGCCGGCTGGTGAGGTGCCGCAGGGCGCAGACGGCCGGCTCGGTGATGTCCTCCTTGTCACCTGCCCGCAGAATGGTGTGGATCAGGGCCTCCACCCCGTTTGACTGTGTCACCAGTGTCTTGTTCTTGCTGTTGTTGCAGGTCAGGTTGGAGAGGGTGCCAGTGGCACAGGTCAGCACGTTCACATCATCAGAGCTCAGCTGGTTCACCAGGATCTTGAGAACGCCATCCAGGCCCTCCTGCAGGAATGGGGACGGGAGGTGAGAGCAGCACACACAGCCAGACCCAAGCTGCAGCCCCGCATCTGGCCCCACGTGCCCCCAGCAGGCAGCAATGGGCGGTGTTCCTGACTCCCACACAGCTCCTTTTCCATCCCCCCACAGCTCCTTTTCCATCTCCCACAGCTGGAGCTGCTCCTTCACGGTGAGCCCCAGCCACTCTGACATGTGCAGTTTCACTCAGAGTTTAATGTCTCCAGCAGCTTTTCCCTGCTGGAATCACACTTCCCATGCCCCCGCCAGCACTCCCCACACGGTGACAGAGTGACCCCAGTCCTGGCCATGCTGGCCAGCAGCCAACAGAGGGACAGGAAGGAGTTAAAGCGCCACGACCACGTCCTCCTTCAACCCTTCAGTCATCAGAGCCAGGGATGGTTCTATGACAGCCAAAATAGTTTCCAGGCTGCATCAGAGCTAATCCACATGGAGCGGCCCCAGCAGATGGGAAAACTCATCAGGAGGCAGCAAAGGGCTGGGAGAGCAGACCCAGAGCAGGGCTGGGGTCACCTCTGCACTGGCTGCAGGGCACAACAGTCTTGGCAGCTGCTCTGCTGGCAGCTCCCACAGGAGCCGGGCAGGCAGCCAGCCCAGGCCAGGCTGACAGGGCTCCCGAGCCAGAGCAAACTCCGGTGACACCCGCTGAGTGACCGCGGTGGCCTCGGCCCCACACTGGGGACACGCAGGAGTGCTGGCAGCCAGCTGGCATTGGCAGGGCCACGGGCAGTGAGCAGCCCACTGTGAGGCAGGGCAAGCCCTGCTGCAGGGTAACTTGGGCACAGAGGGGCATCCCCTCACCCCGCCAGGCACACGTGCTGCTGCAGCTCATGGAACGGGGAACACACAGCTTTGGACTCAGCCTGGCATGAGCAGCCCAGCACCCGGCACGGCCACGGCTCCGAAACGCGGCGCTGAAGCACAGCCAGGGGTCCCGCAGACTCACCTGTTTGGTTGCCACGTCAGAAAGGTTCCGCAGGGTCCACAGGCAGTTCTGGACCAGCCTGGGGCTGGAGCTGGTCAGGTGCTTGCCCAATGCCTGCATGCCACCTGCAGGGAAGGGGACAGCCCTGTGAGCACCCTCAGCCATCCCAGCAGGAGGACGAGTGAGCGGCAGCAGGGCTGCATGGGCTGGGCATTGGCCAATGCTCCTGTACATGGAGCAGTCTCATGGCTTGGCAGAGGCCAAACGTGGTGTGTGAAGAGCTCTCGGACAGCCAGGATGGATCCTGCCCACACACAGTGCCAGGAACATGCCTCAGTAGCCTTCCCAGCAGGAATCCAGGCCAGCACAGGTGGCTTCACCCGGCTGTGCCAGACATCTGCCCATCCCCCAGACACACGGCAGGACACGTCCTCAGCCGCATCACCCTGACACCACCATCCATCCTCCTGCAGCTCTGCCCCAGCCTCTCTTACCAGCCTCAACGATGGCAGGTTTGTTGCTGGGACACACCGACAGCACCTTGAGCACGCGGCTCGTGGTCCAGAGCAGCTTCTCATAGTTGTAGCTGCGCATGATCTGCACCAGGGCCTGGGGTCCTCCGTTGGCCAAAATAATCAGCTGCAAGACAGAATCCCAGAACAGTTTGGGTTGGAAGGGACCTTAAAGACCACCAAGTTCCACCCTCCACCACAGACAGCAACACATTCCACTAGATGAGGTTCCTCCAAGCCCCGTCCAACCTGACCTTTAACGCTTCCAGGGATGGGGCACTGAGAATGGAGGGTTGGGGTGTGGCAGCCCTGGGCTGCTGGGACTCCCTCTCCGGATTCCCCAGCTCATGCCAGGACACAAGCCAGGCAGGAGCTCCAACCCCTTGGCATGCAGGAATGCTCCGGTCACCTCGCCAGGGACACATGAGATGGTGGGGTCTCCACCGCTGCCTCCTGCAGATCTGTGAGGTGCAAAGCTGGGCAACCACCCCCCTGCTGCCCTCCCCGTGCCGCAGTCAGTCTGGGATCCCCATCCCACCTTGCTCTCCTGGTTCCCGTAGGCCAGCAGCTGGAGGCAGTCAGTGGTGATAGCCAGGAACTTGGGGTTGTTCTTGTTCAGCAGGGGAACCATCTTCTGCAGCCCGTCGGCCAAACGCACGGCCATCTTGGCCCCCTCCTGGTACAGCAGCAGGTTGTGCAGGGTGGTGATGGCGTAGAAGAGAACCGACTCGACGGGCGAGCTGCGGGCGGGCAGCACACACCACATCAGTGCAGGAACTACACCAAACTCACCAGGCTGCAGTAGAGCTCCCAGGGCTGCCCCCGAGCCCAGCATCCAGCAACACCCTTCAGCAAGGCCCCATGCAAGCCCACCGTGCTGCATGGCCCCAGGGAAGGGACACGTCAGAGCCTGAGCCCCATCTCTGTGGTCAGGGCAGGGGGGGATGTAGCTGCTCCCCTCCTCCTGCCCCCATGCAGGCTCCTTACGCAGCAAACCCTAGGGGTTTTCACAGGCTCACAGTCTCCCACTCCCTTGTTTTGGTGAGCAGGAGGACCCATGCTGAGGGCAGCATGAGCCCTCCCTTCCTCTGCTCCCAGCCCAGGAGGGGCTGCCAGGCTCTGCCATCCCCCCTGGAGTCCCCACCACCACTGTGTACCTCAGCATCCTGACGAGGGCCGGGATGCCACCAGACTTAAAGATGGAGAGCAGGCCCTCGCGGTGGTGCGAGAGGTTGTGCAGGATGCTGGTGGTGCAGCGGGCGGTGTCCAGGTCGCTGGTGCTCTGCATGGTGCGGACCACGGCCGCCACGATCTGCGGCGACTGCATCAGCGCGCGGCGCGACGCCTCCTTCTTGGAGAGCTGGTTGACGATCATGGCTGCCTTGCTGACAACCACCTGGAGGGAGAGGAGCCAGCGCGTGGGAAGAGGTCCCACAGCAAGGACAGGCTGTGAGGTGACATGGGTGGGCAGAGGTGGGCTCAGTGCTGGTGCAGGGCGGAGGCAACCAGGAGTTTGGCCAAGAGGAAGGAGATAGACACGGCCACAGAGCCTGACAGGGATGGGAGCCCCTCTGTGCAGCAGCTGAAAGCCCAGAGACACATACAGCAAACGTAGTTCCTTACCGGGTCCTCATCGTTGAGCAGCTTGGTGAGCTCTGGGATGGCACGTGTGGCCAGCTCAGCATCATCCTGGTAGTTGATGAGGTGCACAATGGCTGACTTCAGCATCTGGGAGGGCTCTGCCAGGCGCTGCACATTGGTCTGCTGCCCCTCCAGCTGGGTGGTGATGAGAAGCGAGCGGTCCTCCACTGTCTCGGGGTACATGGCAGCCCGGACACGCTGGGCACGGGTCATGGCCAGCTGAGCCTCCATGTCCGCTGCAGGGGTGGACAGGGAGGCAGCGTTAGGCTCTCTCCAGGCAGCGCTCCCAGCCCTGCTTCCCAATCCCAACTAGATGAGCAAGAGCTTAGCGCAGCAACACCGGCCACGTCAGCAGTCCCAGCACGCTCTGCACAGAGCTGGAGCTTCAAAGCGTAAACAGATACGGCAGCACAGAGATAAGACAACACTCAATTAGGCAGCATGATGAGGCAGTTGTCACACAAGGCCCATTAATTAAAAAATTAAGGATATTTGCAACTTGGGACCAGCTGGCACTGGAAAAAAGGAGAACACTGAGGCCTTCCCCATAGAGGATGCTGAGGTGTGATACTGCAGTAGCCACCCATGGTCCCCACCTCTGCAGCAAAGGGACGGCACAGGGTCCCGTGGGGGACTCTGATCCCCGCGGGAGCTGGCAAATAAACCTTCCAGGGCCTATTGCTGACAGGGAACTGCACAGGCAAGCAGAACAAACCAGCCCCCTTTGAGGGGATAAAGCTGGGGGAAGCATCTCCTTCGCTGCAGGCTGCGGCTCTGTGTCGTCCTCGCCTCAGCGGGAGAAGCCGTGGCAGCGGCGCGGTGTTACGGCACACACTGGCAGCTCTGGCAGCCACACTGGGACAGGCTTCCCAGCAGGCAGACAGGCAGTAGAGCAGGTGGCAGATCTGTGGGCCGGGATCAGCTGTTCCCATCTCAAGCCAACCCGCTGGCGCGCTCGGATGTGTGCGCAGCTCAGCGCCAGCACAGGCTGGCTGCACCACCCCCGCGCGAGAGCCTCTCGGCGCTGGGAAGGAGGACAGGAGGGAGCGTATTTTAGGCAGCAACAACTCCCAGGGTGTGGAAGCCAGCGTGGAAGAGTGCCCAGAAGCAGCATGGCTACGGGGGAGGAAGAGGAAGGCAGGAGCTGAGCAGCTGAGCCCGCAGATGTGCCCCACAGCCCCTTACCTTGCGCTTGGCTCTGGCCCTGGTTCCCTCCTTGGCAGTAACTCGTGGTGGTCGTCTTCTTGATGGTGTACTGCTTCCCATACACCTCGTCATCGTCCCCGAGGCACTTGCTGCTGACAGAGGGCACCTGCGTATTGACGCCGGAGTGGATTCCGGAGTCGTAGGTGTAGGTCTGCTGCCACTCCGTCACCTTGATCGGCTGCTCCATCATGTTCATCACCTCCATGGCTGCTCTGCGGGGTGGAGAGGGGAGAGTTTACATCTCCAGGAGAGCCCAGGTTACCACAGGACCCTCTTGCCCCTCTCCTGCCCCTGAGTGGCACGGCAGCCCCCAGTGCAGCAGCCGGCCCCTGTGCAGCCCACGAGCAGATGGAGCCGATCCCTATCTGCCCTCCTCCCCCACAGGAGATGAAAGGCGGCACCGGGATGACGAACCCAAAGCTCAGCACTTTGTTGCTCGTGTTCAGACATGAACCGTGGCTGCATCTCACAGTGCTGTGTCTCACAACACCGTGTCTCACCACTGCCTCGGCCAAGGTGTGGGCAGGCTCTGCCTGGCACAGTGGGACACCACAAGCTCCAGGGTCCCCTGGCTGCCCACGAGCTTTTTTAAGACCCCTTTCCAGAGACAGGACCTGCAAAGAGCTGGAGACACGCCAGGAGCTCCAAGCTCCATATGGCTGGAGCTCCAAGTATAAAATGAACTTTTTTAGAAGCTTCCTGGGACACTCCTAAAGCACCTAAAATAAGCAGGCAAAGCCACTGGCTCAGCTATCCCATGGGTGCCCAGCACCACAGGCACCCACGGTGTGGTCTGGGGCTGGGCACTCCCCACTCAGCACTGGGACAGGGCAGCCCGGCACATCCCAACACTCAGGACAAACCAGCCAAGGTTGCTGCAAGCAGGGCTGGGCTTCCCTTGTCTTTAATTTGGGGATACAAGGGGAGGGAGGACGGCTCACGGATTAATGCCTGAGCTCACTCAGGGCTGTGAGTCACCAGCCCTGCATCCAGGCCTCCGGCACGGCCTGGGGGGATGGAGGCAGGCAGGGAGGGAGGGTCAGAGGCAGGCAGGGAGGGAGGGATGGAGACAGCACCCGCCCAGCCCTCCGCTGACCCATCACCCAGGCACCCGCCAGAATTCCTATCCCTTCCCGGCCGCGCAGGAGTGGAATGAGTCAGAGTTTCAGAGGCGATAAGCAGCGAAGGGAGCAGCTGCCGCCCGGCATACCTGGGCGCAGCAGCACCCACTTCCAAACAGCCTAATTACCACCTGCACCGGCCCCGATTCCTGCGCCGGGCTGGACCGGGGCGGCCGCGCGCCCCTGGCTCCGCTCCAGCCGCGGGCACAGCACGGAACCCGCAGGGACCAGCCGGGCTGGGGCGGCAGCCTCGGGCCCCAGCACCCTCCTGGGGGAGCGAGGAGACGGAGCTGAGCCCCCCGCCAGGCCGGCGGCTGAGTCAGGGCGTCGGGTGGTGGCCG
This sequence comes from Coloeus monedula, assembly GCF_965178545.1. Classification (NCBI taxonomy): domain Eukaryota; kingdom Metazoa; phylum Chordata; class Aves; order Passeriformes; family Corvidae; genus Coloeus; species Coloeus monedula. Next base: position 4,136,650 of record NC_138806.1, on the reverse strand, counting down.
AGGACGCGGCTCCGTGGGGCGTCCCGGCGGGGCACGGCGCGCACGGGCTTGGCACGGCTCGTCCCACCGCTGCCGGCTGTTCCCAAGGAGCGGCTGAGCCCTCGGCAGCTGCACAGGCCGGCGCTCGCAGGGAGGAATCCCAAGCCCTCATTCGCGGGGGCAGCGGCCAGATGGGAATCAGGAGCCCCGCCACGCTCGTCCCCCCCCCGGCTGGGTGCATCCCGCAACCCCCCGCGTCCAGCCCCAGCCGCCTTCCCGGAGCCGCGGCAGGGCGCTGCTCCTGCCAATCCGATATTTTTTTTTTGAGCTGTCAAGCAGCACTGGCAGACTCAGAGCAGCTATAATGGGCTGTGCATAATGCACGGTGGTCAGGCGATGGAGGGCCTTCCCGCGGCGGGTGGGAGCTGGGACAGGATCAGTGGGGCAGGACAGCGTGTGACACATGGTGCCAGGGGCGAGAGGAGAGGCAACTCTGCTCCCCACCCCGCGTCGCAGCAGGGATGGGCCGGGAGAGCCCCAGTGCCGAGCTGGGAGTGCCGCGGTGCTGCACACCCGCACTTGTGTGCTGCTGCATTGGTATTTGGGAGGGCAAGTCCTTCAGCTGGCTCATCCCGGCCATGGTTGGCAGAGTCTCCAAATTGTGTCGGGAAGCTCAAAGAGAAGCAATAGTCATGCCTTATGAAGTGTGGAAGTGGTAGGCAGGAGAGGGCTCTGTGGCACTGACGGGGCACGTCACCACGGTGCAGGAGCTGGGTGAGCCGGCACCCATCCCACATGCAGAGCCCCAGCAACAGGGCCCCAACACTCCAGGCAAACACTGGAAAGCTGACCTGGACAAGGTGGGCAGGAGGAGAGAAAAGATCACACGACCAGAGACGGGGCAGGGACCCCGGGCAGCAGCAAGACAGATCTGGCAGGGGCTGATGCTGCTGCACCACTGCTCAGCAGTGACATCCACTCCAAAATTTACAGGCATCAGACAGGCACTTAATTTTCCAAACCTCCAGCAGCTGGGCTCAGACACCATACAGAGCCTTGCATTATGCATGAGCCACCCCTTCCGTCTGCACCGCGGCACCCAGGGACATCAAAAGCCAGCACAGCTCCTCAAGCTCAGACATGAGCTCTGGTGATCGGCCCCAGACAAGCTCCAAGCAGGAGAGCGGGACCAGGAGCCACGGGCACTTCACTAAACACAGCATTTGTCCTTCCCCTGAGCATCCCCCTAACAGCGTTTGCTCATCACCACAGGGACCAGAGAGGCCAACAGCACCCGAGCTGACAGGGCCAGCGGAGCAAATGTCAGACACTCCTATGGTGAGCAGTGACATTTTCTGAACCCTGTGACAAGCGTGCCCTGCTCATCACCCAGTGAGGGGCAGACACTGACACAAGCTTCTCCCCCATCCTCCACAGCCTGGCTCTGTCCTCAGGTGTCCTCTCTCCTCCTCAGCAGACTCAGTGACAGCGGCACCAGCATGATGGTTATACCTGGCTTCCCCTTATCAGGACCCATTCCCTGGCACTGCTTCTAGGGAAGTGCTGTAGCTGGGCAGGACCCTCATGCAGGAGGGAGAAGCAGGGAGTTATTTCAGGCACACGTGAAAATACCCACACTGGAGGGTCAGCCATGAAGCAGGGGGCATGTCTGGGTGGGCTCCAGCCCTCCCACATCAGGCCTGTGGGCAGGACAATTGCTGCTGAGCCCAGCCCTTATCTTCCCCCCCCCCCAGGCTGGCAAAGCAGGAAGGGGAGAACAGTGAGGGCAGAACAGTGCCACCAGACCTCACCTGAGCCCCACTCCACACAAACCTGGACCCCAGGGAAACATGACTCGCTCCTGGGAACAGTGAGAAAATCCCCCAGGAAACAGTGGGGCAGATGTGGGGGACCCCTCAGAGGGGACAACAGGTTTGGGGAGAATCTCCAGCCTGCTCCCACCCTATCTTAGGGAAGGGGCCAAGATACCTGGGGGGCTTCAGCCATGGGATGCAGGACAGGCAGGGGCTTCAGTCATTCAAGCAGGGCACTGCCAGGAAAAGGTTAATCCCTCTCCCACCACTTCCCGCAGCCAGGAAGGCAGAGGAAGCTCCCGCGGCTGTCGGGCACCGGCCAGCGGCTCATCCGCCCCCAGAGCCATTTGATCGGCGTCCAAGCAGCACCGGCCCCCCGGGACACCGTCTGCGGAGGAAGTCTCTGGCAAACATGCAGCCCCAGGCCTGCCTAGTCCTTCTCACCAGCTGCTGTGAAGCCTTCAGCCTCACCAGGCAGGACACAGCCGGCAGACAGGGCTGAGCTGCCCAGAACAGCAGCAGGAAAGCCATGAGCACTGCTTCATGCAGAAGTATCTACTGCCCAGGGGCTTCTCAGGGAGCAGCAGTCCCTGGGGTGAGCAGCTGTGATCCTCAATGTGGGGTCACTCCAAAGGGAGCAGGTGGGGGGCACAGGGCACACTCACAAGCCCCAGGCAGGGGCTGTGCAGGACCAGGCACTGGGTCCCAGGGTCAGTGGGTGTGAGGGGCAACCTGAGCTCATCACGTGCAAGTGTGGGTGCCAGCAGGGGGCTGCTGGAGCCCCCCCAGAGCCCCATCCTCACTCACACCCTCCAGGAGCAAAGTGCAACAGTACTGGGGGGGCCCCTCATGCAGCCGCAGCATGTGAGGGGCTGAGCTCGGTGGTGGGAGCGTGCAAGTGGCTGCAATTACAGTCACTGAGGTTTTTAAGGAAAGGGAAGAGGCAGTTAAGGCAATTCAATAAATGCAGCACAAGAAAAGACTCTATTTTAGAAGCACTTACGCTACACACAAGCCATCTCCGGTCCCCCCTTCCTGGAGCGGCCGGGGATTAGCAACTGCCTGCTCAGACAGCCCTGGCCTCGGCAGCCACAGCAGAGTCTTCCCACAGACAAGGGCACGCAGAGCCTGATGCACTCTGAAGAGATGCACCTTGAAGTCCCCCAACACCCACAACCCCTGGCCAAAGCTGCTCTGAAGCGACACCAAGGGCTGACGAAGCTGGGGCAGCCGCTAACGAAGCCCCTGCAGACGCTGTACAAAAGCTTCAGTGATTTTGAAGAGGATCCTCAGGAACACACAGCAGGAGCAGACAGAGAAAGGAGCTTGTCAAGACCTCACCCGCATCAATGGGAAGCGTTCGAGTCAGATCCCGGCACCAGGAGCCCTTTCAATGGGGCTTTACAGGGAAGATGAGTGGAAGAATTCAAAGGAGAACGAGAGCAGCTTGAAGTTTAATGAGGAGGAGACAGCAGTGGGGGATCAGCCTCTCGTTAGAGCAGGCAAAACCACTGGCCTGGCCTTGCACACAAAGGAGCCCATGGCCTTTGTGCATGGATGTTCCCAGGTCCAGAATGTCTCCTTGCTGCCCCATCAGCTCTGACAACTTCGGGGCACTTCAGAAGGGCCATGGGGTGCGGGAGCTTCAGATCCAGGCTCCTTCACTGGAGGGGGCTCTAAAACCTTTTTTATATTTCATCTACCATGGTGTTGTTACATCTGAGCTGCTGAATGTCCCACCCATGCAAAGTCCCAGCTCCTGTTACTGGGGGTGCTGCACACCCTGACCAGGCTCTGGCAGCAGAGCAGCCCCAGAAGGCGGCAACTCTGCCACGACCTGCTGCGCTCAGCTGATGCTCTCCATCAACCCAGAGCATGTCCCCAAAATGCCTCGCCCGCACCTGAATTAACAGCTCCTGACAGCTCCAGCACACGCCAGGCCCAGGCTGTGATGTTTTGGCACGTCACATCACAAAACGACACAGTATTATCCATCAAGTGCTCTCCCACTGCAAGCGCACGCACAGCACTGGGCATGACACCCACCCCCCACTCCTGTGCAAGGGGCAGTGCCCACAGCAGGACCCTGAGCCCAGGGAAGGTTTTCCCACGGACACTCACCTGCCAAAGACCCCTTGTGGGGTCTCTGGCAGCGCATCCCCCTCCCCACATCCCCAGTTGCTGGCACAGACATCTCCAGCTGCAGAGGCACCAGGAGCAGGATGACCCACACGGGTTCATCCCTTCCTCAGTTAGAGTTTGCCGATTTCATTAGAATCATGTCAGGGAAAGATGGGAATTTGCCACTTGTCCATGGAAAGGCGAACTGGCATGGTGAGATTAATCACAATTACTCCATCTGGATAAAAAAAATCAAAATCATTATTTTGTTTCAATGAGCACAAAGAACAAGTTGTTCTTTAAGAACACTATAATTGCAGGCTCTGGACCTTGCAGGCTGTTCCCAGCTCCAGCCATGGCATCCAGGACACAGGGTTTGCCACCTGGCCCTGCCAGAGGAGCCAGGACAGTGGGGAGGGGCACAGAGGTGCTGAGCCCCGGCTTAATTTCTCCATCCGGTTGCATTACAGCTGCAAAGTTCAGACGCTTCACAAGAAATTATCACCAACAGCCGTCAGCACCCGGCCTGTCGGAGCAAGTTAATGATTTGTCACCAGGGCTCTGCCCGCGCGTCACCACGATTACGGCAGGCTCTGCCAGCAGCCAAAGGTCTCTCCCCCCCGCGTTTTGTCCAGCCACCCACCCCCAAAAGCCACACAGGACCCCAGCGCACCCACCCCACAGGTTCTGTGCCCCTCGACAGCACCGGGGCAGCCCCCCTGGAGGGCACTGCCACTGCCACCCCCTCCCAGTCTGATCAGCCAAGCGTGGGATATTGGGAAAACACCGAGCATTCCTTCACCACCAGCCCCGGGTCTGGGAAGGGGGCCGAGGACTCGCTGGGAACAGACAGCACAGATGTCACGGGCTGCCCGACAAGCCCCGGCAGCCGCGGCACAGGGCTCCTGCCTTGTTTCCAAAGCGATTCCGGAGCCGAGAGTCCAAGGCGTGCCAGGATGCCTCCAGGCCCGCCAGCAGCCGCAGCAGAACCCATCGAGGCTGGTGTATTTAGAAGGGTATTTCAAATCTCTGCTTAAATAGAAACATCTTCACCTCCCCCCCCGAAGCCATCGACGAGCCGGGTGTGGCTGCAAAGCCAGCCCTGTTTAAGCACAGACCTAGTGTTCAGGTCAAGTTTTAAGCCTTTTTGGAGAGGCTGCACCTTCCCACCGCCTTGCCCACCACTTCATCAAATAGTGTCCATGAGCAAAGAGGGGTAAAACCAGCCCTCTCAGAGAAGAGAATGCGATTCAAGGCACCAGCGCAGCCCTGGTGTCCTCCCGAGCTGCCATCCCCAGCTGTTTCCATTCACACAGACCCACTTGGGACACCCCACAGGACTGAGAGTGACCACCTACCCCCAGCTCTGAGTGATGCTGGGTGCCCACACACCCTGTCTAGTTGGGGAAGCATCATCTGAATTCCGAGGTAGGCTTTTACTATTGTAATAGATACTACATTTCTTTTTAACTTCTGTTAATTAGAAACCAGTCTAATTTAAACCTTCAAAACCAGCACAAGCGTCGGTACAGATGCTGCAATTAAAGTTCTGCAAGTTCTCTACGCAGAGGCTCTGCTCCCCCAGCCTGCAGAGCGGGGCCAAGGGCAGCTTCGCTCCCAGGCTCTGCCATCTGCGAGCGGCAGCGCGCCCGGCAAAAGCGCCGTCTTAAATCCCGGAGATCTGGAAGTGTGATAAAAAGCCAAATCCCATCAAGCGCTCCCACACCAAACCACAGTCTTGAAGGGAAACCGTCCTCCCGGGAACGAGCTGAGCTGCAGGAGCCGTGCAGCTGTACCGCAGTGCCTGCCCGGCTGCGAGGGCTGAGTAAGGGTTTCAGGTGGGGGAAACAAAGGGGTGAGTTAATGGGATTAGGGCAGCAGCGAATGAGACACTGAAATGCGGCACCGGGACCACAGGGGACATTCCCCAAGGTCCCCGGCTGCAGCCCGGCCACGACTCACCCGCGCTGCCGCGGAGGCTCCAGGCACGCTGCACAAACTACTCGCACACCCAGCCCCAGGAGACCCCTCCCAGCAGCCCGGCTCGTTCCCCCCCCACCCCCGGGGATGAACGCGCTTCCTGGAGCCGGCAAGGACACGGCACATCGCCCAGACAATAGAATGTAACGCCATTGTCTGAGGGAGGGCCCCGCGCGGCCGCCCCACCTTCCCCAAGCGCCCTGAGCCCTGGGGACCCACGGCTGTCCCTGCTCCCGCACAGCAGCCACGGTGCTAGGAGGGAGCAGCCACCGCGGCCAGGAGCTCTGTGCCTCCCCGTCCTGATGGCCAACTTGTTTAAGCCAAATTAGCAGTAAAATGCGTTTTTCATGGCACTTCAAGGAAATCCTCCAAAACAATGAGCGATCACAGGCTTCAGATGTGCAAACACAGTTCCAGTGGGTGCCCTGCACCCTTCCAGCCAGCTCCGACACCGACAAGGACACAGAAATGGACCCCTATAATTTTCCCATCGCCGTTTCCGGCTGGGCCGGACACTCCGAGAGCGGAGCCTGGAGCAGCCCCCGCGGACACTGCACCTGCCCTGGATGCGGTGACAGCCCGGAGCAAACGCCCCCGGCACCGCTCCAGCCCCATCCCCGCGGCAGCTGGCAGCGAGACGCTGCGCCCCCGGCTCCCCACCAGCCGATGGCAGACGGACACCAGACCCGCGAGCGTCGGGGCTGGCACCAGTGCCAAAACCAGCACGACGTGGGCTGGAGCAGGAGGTGAAGCAACCGAGGGGGCTGTGACACGGGGCGTCCCCAGCCCCCACCACCCTTCTGGTATGGGGAAGCTGAAAGGGAACATCAAGCCAGACATGGGACTCACCCAGGCACTCCAACAGCGTTACGGGGAAGCCGGGGGTGCGAGGACTTACAGCCTGGCTGGAGAGGGTGCAGGCTGACGCCTTCACACCCGTGCAGGCACGACGGTGGTGCAGGTCACCCTGTCCCGTCCCCAGCAGCAGGCGTGCCCTCCTGAGCGTTCACGCTCCTCTCCCAGCACACGTCTCCCCTCGTTGCCCGTATGACAGCCCACGTTTGCCTTCTCCGGGCAACTCCCAGCAACATTTCAGCATTATCCTTTCATCTGTGCTGTAAACCTGATTAATTAAGCTAATCACTCAGCGAACGCAATTAGAGCGCTCTCTCCTCTCTAAACATCAGACGAACAGCCAAGTTTCGCTCCCCCCGCCGTTTCCCGGTGCGGATATCCGCTGTCAGGGGTTCAGCTGGGACCCCCCGTCCACAATGTGCCCAGCACCCCTAACCCGCGGGGGGCTGTCTGGGTGATGTCAGGTCACCCGCATCCCCCTCTGCCCTCTCAGCCCCCAGATCCCACATGCCCGGCGGTAGGCGAAGGGTAGCCCCGGCCCCGCGGGTAGGGACGGCGACGCCGAGGCGTTCCGCGGTGGCCTCGAGAACAGCACGCGGTGTCCCCAGGTGTGACTCTGGGCACGGAGCAGCCCAGTTTGCGTAAGAGCCCCACAGCACCGGGCGAGCGCCGTGCCAGGGCCTCGCCCGCCCAGAGGCAGCTCCGGGCGGGGCCGGGGATGGGGACAGAGTCGCCACCTCGCACCGGAGCGCGGAGCCGCGACTCCTAAACTGGCTCCCGCGGCACTGGGAAGGGGTTGGGACAGCCCAGGGCAGCCCGGCCGCCCACGGGAGCCCCGGGGACCCGCCCAACTGGCCCCGCGCGCGACCGGCCGAGCTCACGGGCAGCCCTGCCCCAGACGGCGGCATCGGAGCCGAGCCGGGACGCACGGTACTGCGCGGTCCGGACACTCGGGTCCTCCCCGCCCCGGGCACGGCCGCTCCCCAGCCCCGCACGGCGCAACCCGCACGGCGCCGGTGCAGCTCAGCCCGGAACGACCGACGGCCACAGCCCTGGCCCCGTTCCGGCCGCCCCAACTCCGCTCACCGGACCGCTCCCCGCCGCGATCTCCGCCAGCCCGGTCCTCCGGACCCGTCCCCGCTCACCAGAGCGATCCCTGCCCGGTTCCGCTGGCCTATCGCCGCTCACCGTCGCTTCCCCACGCCCGATGCTCGCTGACTCGGCTCCAGTCACCGTCGCTCCCCGTGCCCGGTGCCCCGCCCCGCTCACCGTCGCTCCCCGTGCCCGGTGCGCCGGCCTCGCTCACGATCACTCCCCGTGCTCGGTGCGCCAGCCCCCCCTCACCGTCCCTCCCCGCCCGACCCCCGATGCCCCGGCCCCGCTCACCGTCGCTCTCCGCCGCCCGCCCGCTCCTGCCCGAACAAAAGGCGAGCAGCGCCCCGCGCCCCGCCCCGCCCGCCGCAGGCCCCGCCCCCGCGCCGCCCCGCTGCTATTGGCTCCCCCGCACGCCCATCAACCGCTCGGCCCGCCGGGCCCCGCCCCCGCCGGAGGTGTTTATCCGCTCCCCATTGGCGGGGGCGCGGCCGCCCCGCCCCCCTCCCGCAGCTGATTGGACAGCGGGGCGGGGCGCGCGGGGCGCGGCGGCGGGAGAGGAAGGGCGCGGCAACGAGGGGACCACCTGGGTGACGTCAGTGGGCGTGGCCAGGTGGGGCTGGGGCGGGGCCGGGACCCGCCCCTGGGCAGGGCCGGGGGCGCGGGGACCCCCCCGGGCCGTGCGGGGACCCCCCCGGGCCGTGTGGGGACCCCCGGGGCTGGAGCGCGGGGGCGGCAGGAAGAGGCGTTCGGGAAGGGCTCGGGGCTGCCGGCGCTGCGTCACCCCGGTCCCGCCGGACCGGTCCAGCCGGGTGCTGCCGCCGCGTTCCGGGCGAAGCCGCCGTCATCCAGTGGCCGAGTCATCCATTGGATAGGTTCCAGCCCACCTCGGGACCCCCAGGTGTGGGGAGTAGGAGGATTCGACCCCGGGTGAGGATAAGGAGGGAGCATCCTGCACCCCCGCTGCCTGTACGGTCCCCTGCCACGTCTGGCTGTGAGCGCTGCCAGGCGGGGATTCTCAGCTCCGGAGGGAGGTGAGAGACAGAGCTTCCAACGCACCGGCAAGAAAAAGGGAATTCATCTCTGAGCGCTGAGCGGGAGATCCGGAGCACAGCGAGACAGCTCCCGGCACAAGGAAATGGGCACACGGCACAGCACGGCAGGACATGGCAGGGCAGGGCACAGCGCAGCTGAGGTGTCAGCCAGAAATCTCATTCATGTTCCCTCTTGGTCAAGGTCGAGGGTGTCAGGGAAGCGCAATGATGCCTTCACCGTGTAACCCATCGCTTCCTGCAGCCTTGCCCCTGCGTCCCCCTACATCCCATCTCCATGTCCCTAATCAGTCACTCTGCATCCCATCTCTGCACCCCTGGCACTGCCCCGCAGCTCGACTCTGCGCGTCCTGGGGGACAGGATGGTGGCCGTGCTCATGGTCACAGCCCCTGCTGGAGTCACACCACCGCTCCCAGAGCTGCTGCTCCTGCCCGGCACTCCCAGGAGTGATGGATGCAGCCAGCACCTGCACATTCAGTGGCTGCAGGTGGGAGCAGGAAGCGACCCCGGGCACCCCAGCTCACGGCTGCAGGGGGCTTTGCCTGGTGCCAGTAGATAAGTGGGAGCAAGGAGCTGTCTTCTCCACGTGAGTGTGGGGCTGGGGAGGGGACACGGTGCCCAGGTGTGTGTCAGAGCAGGGCGGAGGCCCCGTCGGCCCAGTGCCACCCTCGCCCAGCTGTTGGGAAGATCCGTAGGCCTTTGTCCTCTGGTCTGCGGTGCCAGCGCTGGGCTGAGTGCTTCCCGCTCATCCTTGCGCGAGTGCCGCTGGCCACACCCCACCAGGCTGGCGCTCCCCACCCGAGGTGGCTGTGACCCATCGGTGACAAACCCCACTCCTCCCAAGTGATAGGACAGCCCTGCCTCGGTGCAGGGGTGCAGTAGGTGCTCCCTCCCAGTACTGCTTCCCCAAGCCCTGAGCTTTGCCCACGGGTCTGGGGGCTCAGCCCCTGCCTTCCGCCCAGTGCCCTGCAAAGCTGGAAAAGCCCCGGTGAATAGGGGCTCCAGGCAGGACAGGGTGGGGTGCTGGCAGCCTCTTGCCACCCCCTTCCTTCCATTCCCATCCCTTCCCTCCCCCGGGGCCAACGCTGTGATTCAGCCTCTCAGTTTCAGTCCTCACAGCCAATTTCCAAGCCGAGCGGGAGCACGGCAGGGAGGAGCGAGCGGCCACACGCTGCCCGACGCCTCGTGCCTAGGACTGGCACAGGCTTGTCAGCACCAACGGCGACCCCCAGTGGGCCCCAAAACGCCCTGATGCAGGCAGGAGGGCGGTCATCCCACCCTGACACTCCCCACCTTCATCGGGAGATGCAGGCTGCACCCTCTGATCCTGGAGCAGGATGATGCACCCGCAAGGAGCAGCCTCACAGCGATGCACCTCCAAAACACCCATCAGGTCATGTATATCACACCCCACAGACCCATATGAGGTAGGACACACTGCCCTCTAGCCCCCTGCAGCTCCCTACCCCACCTGACAGCCTCCCCTGCACAATCGGGGGGTCATGGATTCCCATAAGGCTCCCAGTGTGCTTGTGGCCCCCTCAGGGAACCCACAGCCTCACAGGAGTCTGGCTGCTCTCATGGCCTCCATGGGTCCCCAGCCCCACAAGTTCCCCCCAGGTCACCTGTGGGGACATCCAGGCTCAAACTCATTCCTTCCTCTCCCACAGCAGGGCCTCTCCCACCCTGAGATCCTGGATCCCATGGTGGCAGCACATGGAAGGTGGAGCCAGCCATGAAAAGACCAGTCTGGATTTTATTAAAAGTTCAGCACCAGTAAATATATAAAAAGAGCAACTGTGCAAGAGGGGAAATCTTAAATTAACGGAGCTTAAGGCTAGAGAGGGCTGGTGAGGCAAAAATTCAAGGCACGGGCAGGGCACGGGCACCACAGCCTTACCGGGCTGCAGCCCTGTGGTGACACACGGACGTGGCACACCGGGAGCCCCCTGTAGCACCAGGCTGAGGAGTCCAAGGGGACCTGGGCTATGGGAGCTGGCAGATTGCCTGGGAGGCTGGAGGAACAGGAGCAGGACCCTCAAGGAGCCTTGGGGAAGGGGCAGGACCAGCTCCAGCAGCACCGTGCATTGCTCCCAGAGTAGGGGCAGCCCCCCAAGCCCCTCAAGACAACACAGAGGTTGATCCTGATGCATCGTCCACAGATCCTGGGGAGCAGCTGACGGACACAGAAAACCCCAGTGCTGTGGGGCATCACTGCTGGTCAGGGCTCCTGGGGTATTGGGGGCAGGGGTGGCCCAGGGGAAGCTCCTGGGCAGGCAGGGAAGTTCGGGGCTGCTGGTGTTCCACTGATGGGAAGTGGGCTGTGCCAGGGCAGCAGACATCCAGGTGGCAAAGGCAGCCCTGCTGCAGGATGCTAGGCAGGATCGGCCCTTCCCCACGAGTCTGAGTTTCTACCAGTGGCTGGGAGGAGCCCAAAGCCCGACATTCCCGAGATGGCATCACAGAGCCACCACCATCCAGCTCAGTTGGTGCCGGGTGCCCCTTCACCTGGCTCATCACAGGATCTCTGCAAACAAGGAGAGTTTGGTGGCACCAGGGATGTGGGCAGCAGACCCCCCCACCCTACAGCATGGCCCCCAGCCCTGCTATCAAGAACCTTGGTCATCTTTGTCTCCTTTGGTCTTGGGCTCCTGCCACCACTCTGCGAAGAATCCCTCCTCGTAGTCACCTTCGCCCTCGAACTCACCATCAGAGGGCAGGTCCAGCACCTGTGGCCCCTCACCGCCATCCACCTCCATCTGCAGCACGGAGGGCAGGAGGAGGCAGGGGGGCTCAGTGGCCTCATCCGCAGTCTCTGCTCCAGGGCTGGTTTGGGAGGTCAGACCCCCCCACCTGAGGAAGGTCCCTGCAGCACCCACACACACCACCCAGCACCCCCATAAGCACCCCCTTAAGCACCCATCGGGGCCATCAGGTACCTCATCATCATCCTGCAGGTACTGCTGGGCGAATTCCAGCATCTTCTTCTGGGCGGCTGTCTGGTTGTGGTACCGCATGGCTTCCTGGGCACGGCGGGGGAGAGCGGCTGTGTCAGGTGCCGGTCAGCACAGAGTCAAAGGACGGGGGGCTGGGGGGTCCTCACCGGCCGTGGCTCGAAGTCCTCCTCCCGCAGGCGCCACCGCTCGCGGTGGAAGCGGTAGTAGACCAGGTTCTGCTGCATCACGGTGTCCCCCGGGTCGAAGAGCATGTAGCTGGAGACGCTGCGCACCGCGTCCTGCACATCGTTCACTGCGGGGAGCAGCGCCAGGTGACACAGGGGTGACATCCCTCCCAGGGCCCACAGCACCCCGGGTGCCCCGGGGCACAGTCCCCTGCTCCCGCTGGCACTCACGCTTGTAGTAAGCGAACTGTAGGTAGTGGTACATGGTGGCCACAAACTTCTCCACAAAGTAGCCACCCACGTTGGGAGTGAGCTCGGTCTCGCAGTCCACCTTGCATTGCAGCACGCTCACAAAATGGTCTGGGGGGAGATGTCAGGTGCTGCACCCCTGATCACCTCCCCAAGTCTGCCGTCCCCCAGCCCTCCACTACCTGCGATGGCGGGGTAGAAGTCCTTGAACTCCTGAAGCTCGTAGGCGCCCTCACAGCCAGCCAGACAGTCCTCGTACGCCTTGTAGTACTCGGCCAGCGCCTGCTCCATGTCGGCTGCGCTGCTCCGGAAATCCCCGTTGTTGTACAGCTTCACTGACCGCACGAATATCGGCTGCCGAGGACCACTGCTTAGTGAGGAGAGCCGCTTCCCTCGGGGTTTGGCAGGACCAGGTGTGCTCCAAGCCCTGGGGAGCTTCTCTCCTGCCCCATCCCCATCCCCTCCTTACCTCATAGGGCTGAGCTTCCAGGTCAACCAGGTATTCATCCACATCCAGCATCGTCCTGTAGTAGTTCAGGTACCTCAAGGTCATCTCATGCTTGGGGTTCTTTTGCAGGAAGGTGTGGGCAGCAGACACAGCTTTCTCGATCTTATTTGACTGTGGAGGGAGGAGGAGCTGATGCAGAGACCTGAACCAACGCTGCAGCCAAGGGGGCCTCAGCACCCAGCTAGACCCCTGGGCTGCAGGACAGAGGAATGATCCTTGTGAGGAGCAGCCCTGAACCCACAGTGCACAACTGTCTGCTGGCAGTGATGAACAGACAGGATCTCGGAACAGGGACATTGCAGGTACCTCCAGCCACACCAACCTCCCCATCTGTGCCCATGTGGGCGCAGGGACAGCTCGGCCCCTCATGGGCCCCCACATCCAACCAAGGGTGATCCATGTGGTGTGAGGTAGATCCACGTGGTGTGGGTTTGACCCACACATCCCCTCTTCTCCAGCACTGCCACCAGACCTGGCCAGCCACCCCTGCTGCTTTATGGGCTCTCAGGTTGAAGCTTCAGGGGAGTGAGACAGCAGGGAGGGGGGTGGTTTGGATGACCCATGCACGAAATGGGTTTGGGCCAGAGCAGCAAGAGGAAAATGCATTAAGGATGAAGCCAGGCTGTCCCTTGCTGCTGCCAGGTGAGTGGGGCTGCAGCACTGAGCGCTAAAACAGCACCCACAGTGGCAGGCAGCCAGGGACCAGGACTCTGACCAGGGGACTGTCCCCTGCCAGAGACACTCTGGCCAACACATGGGCACCCCAGGGGGATGCCTTATGAAACCTCCCTCCACAAAACCTCCGTCCACAAAACCTCCCTCCATGTCTGCACTATGAAGCTGAGCAAGTCCTTCTTCCTGATGGAGCATCCAGACACGTGTCCCATCACAATCACAGAGGCACTGGACCCTCCAGCTCAGGCCCCTCAGCTGGGACAGCCCCTGTGCCCTCTCCCCAGGCAATGCTCTGCCTGCCCAAGGAGACCTTGGAGGACCAGGGCAACACAAGGTGGGGTAGAGAGACACGACCACAGGGGCTCCCCAGTCATGGGTACACCCCTCACGTTCTGCCTGATGTGTCCCAGATGATGCTGACGTGCCACGGCTCAGGGGCAGGATGGAGGAGCTGGTGGGGAATGCCAGATGGGGAGGGAAGGAAAGGGGAAGCACCTGACAGCAGGGTGCAGGATGGGGGGGAGCAGGGTTCAGGGGGCGCAGGGATAGAGGGGAGTGGGGTTCAGAGGGCGCAGGCTGACAGTGTAGGAGGGGGCACAGGATGGGAATGCAGGATGGGGGTGTTGAAGAGGAGGTCTAGGATGAGGGGCACAGGATGAGACACGGGAAGGGGTGTGCCCAATCGGGGGCAGAGCGGAGGGGTGCAGGATGCAGGGGAAAGGTCAGAGTGGTGCAGGATAGAGGAGCAGGACCCCCCCACTTCTGCCCCCTGCCATTTGCATCGCCTCACCTTGAAGAGCGCGTAGTGCAGGTACTGGTAGGGCTGGCGGCGCTGGAAGTCGCGCAGGGTCTGCGCGGGGGGGTAGCGCAGCTGGAACACGGGCAGTTCACGCTTGCAGGCGCGCAGGCAGCCGGCGCGGAGCAGCAGCCGCTCGAAGAGCCGCAGCTCCCGCTCCCACTCCCACGCGGGGTCCCGCTCCCCGCGGGGCTCCTCGGCCGGATCCTCTCCCGCGGGGGGCTCCCCGGCGCAGCGGCGGTGGCAATGCGCCTCGCTGTCCCGCAGCAGCCTGTGGAGCCGCAGACTGGCCTCCAGCCCCTGAGCGCTCTCCGCCCATTGCGCATCCGCGTACTGCTCCAGCGCCCGCGCGTAGGCGCGCTGCAGCGGCTCCAGCGCGGCCGCGGGGAACCCGCGCACGCTGTACTGCTCGTACTGCGCCGCGCACAGCCCCGCCGCCAGCACCGCCAGCAGCAGCGCCGGCAGTGGACCCGGTACCGGCACCGGCACCGCGCCGCCCATCCCCGCTGCCGCGCACTGCCCGCGAACCGCGCAGCGTCCCCGCACCGCCCCGCGCAGCGCTCCACGCCGGGCCCCGCGCAGGGGGCGGGCGGCGGGGTGGGCGGTGCGTGGCGGGCGCGCAGGGTCTTAGTGCGGCTCCGCCGGCCCCGCGGGGTGCGCGCAGGGGCTGCGCGGGGCGCTCGGGGGGTGCCCGGCGCTGCGCACCACGGAGTGAGTTCCTTCAGTGGCACCGTGCGCGGGCGGGCCGGCGGTGCCCGGAGGTGTCCCCGCCGCTGGCCGGTGCCAAGCCCGAGGCCACACGCCCTGTGCCGTGCCAGATGCCGGCCCCAGAGCTGTCCCATGCCAGGCCTCGGCATGGCCGCACTGGCCCCTGCCCAAACCCAATGCTTTGTCGCTGGCTGGACGGTGGCACGGAGGGATGGATGTCACAGCGCGGGGCAGGAGCCAGGACGCTGCTGAGGTTTCTGCCTGCGGAGCAGAGGCTGTTGGCAGCGCCCAGTGCCACACACGGCTGTGGTGCCACCACCCCTGTCAGCACTCACTTGGTGCAGAGTGAGGCCCTGACCCCGTGCCATGGGGAGAGCCCCGAGTCCCCTCAGGCTGCTCCAGGCAGCGCTGAAGTTGCTCAGCCCCGGTGGGGTGTGTTGGGGGGCTGCAGAGCACCCCGGGGCTGAGCTGAGGGAGCTGGCAGTGCTTTGCTGGAGCTGTGGCTCTCACTGGTAAGCCCCAGAGGAGCTGGGTTGGGGTTTGGGTTCAGGTTCAAGGCCTGTTGCATTTCTCACCTGGCACTTGCCAAAGGCTCTTGCCACGGGACCTGTTTCCTGCTGATGGATTTGGGGAAGCAGGGATGTGTGGGCAACACCTCCATGAGCCTTTGAGGCTGTGTTTTTCTGGGAAGGACTGCTGGGAGAGTTTCACTTTTTTAATCATTGCCATTCAGTAAAGGCTCTGCCAGCAGCAGACTCATTATTAAAACACTTATTTCCTTTTATTTACTCTCCTGAACTGCTGGGACTGGGCAGCAGCATCTTGGGTCAAGTGCAATGACCTGGCAGCGGCAGAAGGAGGAAGAGGAGAAGGAGGAGGAGACACAGCAACTCTAGGACCTGGGGCCAGGCCGGGCCTGCAGCCGCACAGCCGCTCCCCAATGCCTCCGTCAGCTTTTCCTTTGGAGGAGGAATTGCCCAAGGAAAAAAAAAAAAAAAAGAGAGAGTAAACAATGAGAGGAGGAAAAAAAAATAAAGAGGAGAGGGAAAAAAGAGGAAAAGGGAAGAGAAGGGGAGAAAGAGAAATAAAAAAAGAGGGGGAAAAGAGGAAAAAGAAAAGAGGGAAAAAGAATAGCCCCTCCCGCCGTGAATCGTTCTCTGCCGCGGTGTCAGCTCTCGGCGCGGCGGGGGGAGCGCGGCGGGGCCCGGACACGTCTACAGAAATTCCAAGAGGGCCGGGCTGGGCGGGCGGAGGGGAAGGGAAAGCGAAGGCAAGGGGCGTCCCGGGCAGGAAAGGGGCGTCCCGGGCAGGAAAGGGGCGTCCTGAAGCCCCCGCCCTGCTCCTTCCCCCCGCCGGGCCCTTCCGCCGCCTCAGCCCCAGCGCCATGGCCGTGGCCTCGGGCAGCCGCTGCCTCCTCCTCCTCTTCCTCCTCCTCCTGGGCATCTTGGGGGTCCCGGCGCTGGGCGACCCCGGCCCCCTAGAAGACGTGGTGATAGACAGATACTATATTCCTAAAATCTGCCTGCGGGAGGCGCAGATGGGGGATTTCATTCGCTACCACTACAATGGGACCTTTAAAGATGGCAAAAAGTTTGACTCCAGGTATCGCCTGCGGCTCTGTGCCGGCTGCATGCGGGGGGCAGCTACGCCGGGACCCTGCATGCCTCCCCCAGCCCCCAGCCCGCATCCCGGGGCGGGCAGGCAGCTGCGGGGACCCCGCATGCGTCCCCCAGCCCCGGGGCAGGGGCAGCCAGGCCAGAGCAGGCTGCTGCCTGCGCCAGACAACGCCCAGACCCTCCAGCTTTCAACCCAAGGAGGGCTTTTGGTGGGTGCTGGGGTAACACAGGGAGCCCTGTACACGTGTCAGCCTGGGGGGCCCGGCCTGGCCTGAAGCAAACCCCCAACCCAGGCTGCAGCCCCTTTCCGTAGCCCCTGCCCAGGCTGCCCCACCAGGTCCCGCAGAAGCCCCCAGCCCTCCAGGGAGCCTGCTCAGGCTTCAGCTCCGCAGAGCTGTGGGATAGCCTGTCCCGGGCGCAGGCAGGATTCGGCCCTAATTGGGACGCTCTGCACTCAGGAACACGTATCTGCATGTGCTGCCCAGGCAGGAAAATGCTTAAAGCACTTTGAGACGTGGCAGCGGCGAAACCCTTCATTATCCCAGAGGCTTCGCTCTGCTGGGCTCAGTGTCCCTCGGTCCCTGCATCGTCCCTGCTCTGCTCACGCTCGCTGGAAATCAGGGTTGGAGTTGGGGCAGCCCCTGGTTTGCAGCACCATGAGCAGGGAGGAGAACTGGGGGCACAGAAACAACTGGGGCAGTGCTGGGGCAATGTACCATGTAGCACCATGTAGCAATAAAAATTTCCCAGGCAGGTGTTTTTTGGAGCTCTGGAAAGCAAAGGCTTTCACAGTTTGATGTGTCTTATCTTTCATGTGAGAATCAATGGGGGAGAAAATAACTGCAGTGGAAACCTGGGGACACTCACTGCTAAAAGAATTCTCTGCCAGGAGTACATCTGCTGCCCCAGTAGTTTCTTGGAGTATTTTAAGGTTTAAAAATAAAACCAAATTTGCAGTTTAAAAATGAGGCTGGGACGTCATCTTTCCTCCTCAGTGCATAAAGCCCCAGTGTGCCATTTGCAAAATTATTTGGAAGCAGCAGGAAGCCCCAGAACTGCCGGCCTCCAGCCCAGCTCAGTGGGTGAGATCTGGGGATGATGTTGATAGCTTCTGGGGGTGCAGGGTCAGGCTGAAGTCCTGACCAGTGCCCCAGGGGCCAGCTGCCCTCCAACAGCAGGGTATTGAGCCCACCAGGATCCATGTTTTGGAGCTATGGGCTCTGCCTGCAGCACAAGGACTCGCAGGCTGTGATGGGAGACCTGCACCCCGGGGAGGGGGCAGCCCTGACCCCCCACTCTGCCCCACCTTTTTCCCACCTCTGATGGGTCTGTCCCTTTGCCCCAGCTATGACCGAGGGGCCACGGTGGCCGGTGTGGTGGGCGTCGGGCGGCTGATCACGGGCATGGACCGGGGGCTGCAGGGCATGTGCGTGAACGAGCGGCGTCACCTCATCGTGCCACCCCACCTGGGCTACGGCAGCATCGGCGTGGGTAAGGGGCCCTGGCACGGGGGGCTGAGGGAGCAAACCCCTCAGGGCTGGTGTTAGCAGGGCCAGGGCTCCAGTGCCCCCCTGGTAGATGCAGACTAAGGGTGGCTCCATGGCCAGGGCAAGTGGTGCTGAAGTGGGGCTGCCCTGGGAATGAAGGGTCCTGCCCTGGACAGACTGTGCTGCTTGCCCAGGGGCTGGCACGGGTCTCCAGTAGCCCTGAGCAGCGATGGGTTCAGGGGAGGCTTCAGGGGACAGAGCCTGTGGCTGGCCTGGGCTCTGTGTTGGTCCCACTTAAGGTGCTCTGTCCTTGCTGCTGCCCCTTTAGCGGGGCTGATCCCCCCAGATGCCACCCTGTACTTCGATGTGGTCATGCTGGACATCTGGAACAAGAATGACAAGCTGCAGATCACCACCCTGTCCAAACCTGAGCGCTGCAACCGCACGGTGGAGAACTCGGACTTCGTGCGGTACCACTACAACGGCACACTGCTGGATGGGACCCCCTTCGACTCCAGGTATGGGCCACTGGATGCACCCTGGCCTCGGGACATGGGGCTGTAGGGCTGGGATGTACCCTCTGCCTTGACATTGAGCCACTAGGGGTGGCTGAAACCCAGAGACACTGGCCTGGGCACACAGTCAAAGCAGCCTCACCCTGTACTCCCCCCTGGCTCCCCAGCAGGGCTGGTGCAGCTCCCTGACCCCCCAAACCAGCCTCTGGCACAGCACAGCTCTGGCTGGAGCTGCTGGTGTGGCCTCAGAGCCATCCCCACTCTCATTCTCCACCACCAGTTACAGCAAGGGCAGCACCTACGACACCTACGTGGGCACCGGGTGGCTGATCAAGGGCATGGACCAGGGGCTGCTGGGCATGTGTGCTGGGGAGAAAAGAAGCATCATCATCCCCCCGTTCCTGGCCTATGGGGAGAAGGGCTACGGTGAGCCAGGCACCACCCCATCGTGCCAGCCCCTTCCCTCCCAGCTCTGACCAGAGCCCCCAAGTGCAGTAGGACCCTCCTTCAGGCTGACCGTGTCCTCTCCCAGGGACCGTGATCCCACCGCAGGCATCGCTGGTGTTCAGTGTGCTGCTGGTGGATTTCCACAATCCCAAGGATGGTGTCTTCCTGGAGCACCTGGAGGTGCC
This sequence comes from Coloeus monedula, assembly GCF_965178545.1. Taxonomy (NCBI): domain Eukaryota; kingdom Metazoa; phylum Chordata; class Aves; order Passeriformes; family Corvidae; genus Coloeus; species Coloeus monedula. Next base: position 4,117,449 of record NC_138806.1, on the reverse strand, counting down.
GGAGTCCTGCAAGCGCCGGGCTGTGACCGGGGACTTTGTCCGGTACCACTACAACGGGACACTCATGGACGGGACACTCTTCGACTCCAGGTGTGGGAGGAAGCGGCCGCATGGGGCGAGCCCCTGATGTCCTCTCCTGCCCCATGGCTGCAAGAAAAGGCTGGAGAGGGGACAATGGGCATGAAATAGGCTAAAAAGGACAATATCTGTTTGTTGCATCTCTAGGAGCAAGGTTTGGTTCCTGGGGGACCAGGAGGGGATGGGAGAAGGGGTGTGGGTTGGGGTGTGGGGTGTAGGGGCTGGGGGGGACTGATGGTGCTGGGGGTTCTCTTGCTGCAGTTACTCCCGCAATCAGACCTACAACACCTACATTGGGAAGGGCTACATCATCCCCGGCATGGATCAGGGCCTGCAGGGGGTCTGCATGGGAGAGCAGCGGCGAGTGGTCATCCCCCCACACCTGGCTTACGGGGAGAACGGCGCAGGTAAACGTGCAGAGGGCTCTGAGGGACGAGCACATCGAGGGATGTGGGAAGAAGCAGGGAAAGGCTTTACGAGCCCTGCAGCGCTCCAGCAGCTCTCCTCATCCTCCTCTTCCAGGAGATAAAATTCCCGGCTCAGCTGTGCTCATCTTTGATGTCCATGTCATCGACTTCCACAACCCTGCGGACCCGGTGGAGATTGAGACCACGTTCCGGCCCGAGGGCTGCAATGTCACCACCCGCAACCGGGACTTTGTCCGCTACCACTACAACTGCTCCTTGCTGGACGGCACCCGGCTCTTCTCCTCGTGCGTGCCCCGAGTATTCCCGTCCTTCCTGGGCCCAAATCCTGCCTGGCACTGGGGGTGGGCAGGCCCCGGGCAGCACGGGACCATCCGCTCTGCAACAGGCAGCAGTGGAGCATTGGCCGCAGGGCAGCAGAATGGGGCAGCAGGAGGAGGATTCAAGGGACACAGTGGCATGGACGTGGCAGTGGCATGAGGGTGTGGAACTTCATGGCATACCAGGATGGAGGATGTGGGATTCTGGGCCATGGTGGGATGGAAGGGTTGGGATTTCAGGGCTGCCCACTAGATCTGAGGGACTTCTCTCACCTGCACTGTTTTCTCTGTGCCTCCTGCAGCCATGACTACGGGAAGCCCCAGGAGGTAACTCTGGGGGCCAACAAGGTGATCGAGGGGCTGAACAGTGGCCTCCTGGACATGTGTGCGGGGGAGAGGCGGGTGCTCATCGTCCCCCCACACCTGGGCCACGGGGAGAGCGGAGGTAGGGGAGCGGCGGCCGACGTGTGCAATGCAAATTGAGGGGTTCAGCCTTGCTGGGCTCCCGCTAGGCTCCATCCCTCCTTGCCCTGCCACGGCTGTGGGGCTCAGGGCCAGGGCTTTGCCTTGCTCCCCGTGGTGCTGGAGCCTTTGCTGTGTTTCCAGCCCGGGGGGTGCCTGGCAGCGCCGTGCTCCGCTTCGAGGTGGAGCTGATCTCCATGGAGGAGGGGGTTCCCGAGGGCTACCTCTTCATCTGGCATGGGGAGCCGCCGGCCAGCCTGTATGAGCAGATGGACCTCAACAAAGATGGGGGGATCCCTGCTGATGAGGTGAGTGGGTCCCACATGGTGGGGTGCAGGAGGAAATGGGGGCACAGGGGACCCCACCCCAGAGAGCAGCACTTGAAGGGCACTGGTGCCCCATGGCACTTGGGAGCTTGCAGAGCTGTGCAGGAAGAACACTCCAGCCCAAAGCAGTGTTGCTGGGTGCGGGCAGTGTCCCCGAGGGCAGCCTCTGCTCCAGTCCCTGCCTGTCCTTGGCATTGGCCGTGGTCTCCCTGCCCTGCCCAGTGCTGGCTGCGCAGACCCCAGCAGCATCTCTTCCCTCTCCCCTCTTCAGTTCTCCACCTTCATCAAGACCCAGGTGGCGGAGGGGAAAGGCCGCCTCATGCCCAGCTCCGACCCGGAGAAAGTCATTGCCGACATGTTCCGGAACCAGGACCGCAACCAGGATGGGAAGATCACACCTGATGAGCTGAAGCTGAAGTCGGACGAGGACCAGGAGAAGATTCATGAGGAGCTCTGAGGAGCAGTCCCCACTGTTCCTGGAGACAGGACTCATCCTGGCCATGTCATGGCCAGTCTCCCACCCTGGGAATCTGCCCCTGCCCCTCCCAGTCCTGCAGGGGGGTGGGTTTTGATTTTCACCTCTTGTTAACTGAGGGTATTTTGATGTGTTTTCCTGAGCAGGAAAACTCAGCCCCCAGCTAATAAACCCAGACAAGATGTCCCCTCCCTAAGCCCCTTCATCTTCCACCAGTGACTGCAGGTCCAGCTCCAGCCCCCCTCACCTGTCCATGCTGCCTCAGGGGGCAGGCAGGATGTAGGGGGACTCCCCCTCACCTCCACCACACCATTTTGTAGTTTAGGGTTGGGGTTTGGGTTTTTTATAGGCACACTTAGAATTCTTTAGAGAGAGGAAAGAGAACCCTTTTGTCCCAGTCCCTGTTCTGTCCCTGCTGCCATCCTCCCTGGTACGAGAGGCTGAAGGGGGCTCAGGTTCCAAGGGTGAAACCCCGATACTCTGCAGGCATCTGCTGTTACATAAGTCTGGGCCCCCCAGAACTGTCAGGATGGTACCTGGCAAACCCCTCATCAGCTGGGAGAAGGGAAACAGACCCCCGTCCTCCAGCCCTCAGGGAGCAGCATCATCCCCCTCCATGCCCTCCCCACCTCCCAGCCCCCAGTGACTGAGACAAATCAGACCAATTTAGTTTCGAGCCTAAATGCAGGTCACAGCCTTGGGAGTGCTCAGGTTCTCCGGCTGGGACCAACACAGCTCTGGTACCTGCCAGCTCCCAAAGCCTCTGCACAGTCTGTCCTCCACAGGGACAGAAGAAACACAGAAGCACAGCAGTGCAGAGCAAACCATTCAAACGGTGACTCTGCCTTGCACCAAATAAATAATTCCTCCAGGTTTCCAAGGAGTTTGACTGTGTCTGGTTACTTTGCCATGAAACACTTCCATGTGTTGGGGTAGCGGCACAGGGACCAGCTTTACTGGTGCCCAGGGGGATTCCAGGCTCCAGCATCTGGGTCTGGCAAAAGAAACCAGAATTCCCCCCTGGGATCCTCCACTGAAGCCAACAGGGCTTCAGCTCCAGCACCCAGTGAGGGCTGGGGGGCTCTGATGGGATGAGGAGCTGGGGAGCAGAGGCAGCTGCCAGCACCAGCCCCTCGGTGCTGGGTACAAACCACCCGTGACCCAGCTTTAGCCAATTATGCTTTTATTCCAACACAGAGAACAAATCTGCTCTTCCCAAAGTCCCACATAACCAGAGGTTATACAGAAATAAAATGGCTTTTTCCTATTGCTGCTCTGAGAGCCCAGGATCAGCCCAGAAATTTAGTACACAAACATGGTCAGGTAAAACATTCCTTAAAACCCAAAATTCTGCCACTGGCCTCTCCTCCCCCATGCCTACCCCTCCTCCCCTGATCCCTGGCAGACAAACTTACTTCTGGCTTTGGGCAGCAGCAGCAGCTGAGCTCCAGGGCCTTCAGGGACGGCTGGTAAAGCATTTTTTCCACAGTAAGAGCTGTACTGGTGTGAGAGGGACGGGTGAGCTGAGACACGGGGCCAGAGAGCTGCTGGTTTACATGGGGAATGTGGGGCTGGGTGATGTGATGTCCAGCAGGGCCACACCAGCCCAGCGGCTGGACTGGCACCAGGGTCAGCCTGGGAGCTTTGAAGCCCACAAAAAACAGGACGAGAGAGAGACTTGCTTTCTTAGCCAGGGACACAGTGACACATCTAAACCGGGTCTGTCCTCGGCCCACAGTGAACTGTCTCCATTCCACCCTCAGTTGCTGAAGCAAGTGCAGAACATCTCTGTCTGAAAGATGGAATGGTTTGTCGTGGCCTCAGGAGGTGGAAGCTATGAATTCCCAGTGGGATGAAGTCCAAGTGGGATAGAGTCAGTCTGGGTGGGAAACTGCAGAGTCAGGCAGAGTTAGAGTAAAGCGAATGGAAAAGCTTCCTCCATCTCAACTCTCCTGCTCCAGGGCTGGCCAAGGGCATTAGTGAGGTCGGGATGGAGCCCAGCCAGCACCAGCAGGTCCCCTCCAGCTCTGCCACAGGAAGGACATTCCGTGCCCAGTGCCTGCTGTGTGGCCGGAGCTGGGACACCTCCCCAGCTCATGTCTCGGTGAGGATGTACCGCAGAATCCCATTGACCACGTCCAGGGTCTCATCACTCTCCAGCACAATGTCATAGGAATCCAGGTACTTCCCTCTCCGCTCTTCCACCTGCCAGGACCGTGAACAACCAACAGCTGAGGGTGAAGACGTTGCACTCACAGCTTTCACTACCCATAAAGGGGTCAATAACTATCCAGACTATTTCCCAGACACAGCAGGAGCTCAACAGACACTCCCAGGTCCCTCCGCACACCCCACAGGAGCTCGTACGAATCTCTCACATGCCCAAATCACTGGGGCAGTCCCCTGCCCCTCCCTACTGGCCCCAGGCCTGGCACCTGGGGAAGGCTGCTAGGGAAGCACCAAACTGCTCCTCACACCCACCTTGTCATTGAGAAAGCCAATCTTGAGGATGTTTTCCACGCTGGGAACGCCGTCTGCCATCGTCAGGTCACCCATGGAGTCCCCCAGCAGGATGATGCTCGTCCTTGTGCTCAGCTGCTGGAAGTACCCCGTGCCCTGCAGCACGGTGTTGTTCTTGTTGTAGGTGTGGATGAGGGGTCCCTTGAAGTGTGTGAGGACTCCCTGAGCACATGGGACAGACAGGCAGACAGCTCTTAACCTGATGGTATCACTGCTAATCATGGCCCAGCCCTCGGTCCCAGCCCCAACCTCTCCCCTCACACACACAGATGCAGTGCAAGAACTCACATCATCACTGAAGTCCATGTAGTTGGACACCACGTTGACATTGGAGTAGAAGACGTTGGCCTGACGGATAATCTCTTCCAGGATATCACCAACACCAGCAGAGAAGATGAACAGGGGGACGTTGTTCTTATGCAGCTGATCAAAGAACTCCTTGAAGCCATCCCTAGAGCAGGAATGTCCATTGCACAGGGCTGTGTTACCAGCCCCCGGCACAGTGCCCGGTGCCCTGGGCTGGCAGCACGCTCAGCCCAGCTCCTGCTCCTGCCCAGCACCTCCCAAACAGAAGCACACGGGTGAGCTCTGCAAACAGCATAAGCTCTTGGTGGCACCAGTGCTCCCGTGGCCCTCCCTGTGCAGAGAACCCCAGAGAGCTCTGGGTGCAGCAGCTGGGCGGGCGCTTGTGGGAACACAGAGCACTCCAGCCTTTTGCCTGGCATCTCCTGAGCACATCAGCCCAGAAATTTAGTACACAAACACGGTCAGGGGCACAGGGCACAGCCTGCCCGCACATACCCACGCGAGTGGGCGCTGCCAGGAACCACATGGGAGATGTGCAACAGGTTGGACTGGTTGGGAGGATGATCAGACCAACCTGTGACAGCCTCAGTCTGCCAGGACACAATTCCATGCAGAAGTGGAACTTGGGCTCATAAAAAGCCATCTCCTCCCCGAGCCTGGCAGCACCCTGGCAGAACCCAGCTCCGTGAGCCAGCCTTAGGGCCGCAGCTGCCAGGTCAGCTTTAGCAGCAAGTTCTAGCACATTTTTGTCCTGTGGGTGAAATCTGCTGCTGAGCCAAGGGCCTGCATAAGGCCTGGCAGTTGCAGTGCAAAGAACACATCTCTGCTGGAAGCAGGGAGCTGCGCGCTGCCCCTGCACCCCGCCCTGCAAATGGGGAGCTGTGCCCAGCACTGGCCCCTCAGCTGCTCCTTGCCAAGGCCCGAGAGAGGGGGTAGTGGTTTCAGAGCAGGAAGGGAGCAGCCTCCAGCCAAGGAGCGAGCTCAGGCTCATGTTCTGACTTTGTTAGAACTCAGCCCAGGGAGCAAGTGAGGGAGGCTGGCACTGGTCACGCTGTGGCGTGGTGACAGCACAGAGACCTGCATGGGCAGGAGAGAAGGGCTGTGGGCAGCCAAGCTGTACCTCAGCATCACATCCCTGTGCCCAAACCTCAATACCACATCCCTGTGCCCGTACCTGAGCATCGCTTCAGACTCTCGGACGATCTGGGCTATGTCACTTCTGTGGATCTTCTGCTGCACCAGCAGCTCATGGGCCTTGGTCCACCTGGGGAAAGGCAGCAGTGACAGAGCTCCCAGGCAGAGGCCCTGAGCAGTCAGAAACAACAACTAAACCTTGCAGGATTGTTGCCAAGCACAGGGATGATTCAAGCCTCATGTCCTGTAGGACAAGGTCAAGATCATCACAAACAGCACTCACCACTCCACCATGAGGGGACATTTCTCTTCCAGGGTCCGGTTGGGATCTATTTCAATGGGATAATAATAGTGGAGCAGATCCTTCAGCTGGAGTGTCACACAGAGGGAAAAAGAACAAAGTGAACATCAGGTCTAAAGAAACTATAAACAAAACTAGCATTTCTTAAATCCTCCAAAACACCACTCTTCCTAAACACAACCAAAACTTTGTCACTGAGCATCTTCCCTCTGAGCACACCTGGAACTCTTGCCAGCCTAGCTGGCTCTCACCTCGCTCCAAATGCTGCAGGTACAGACACTCCTCCCCTTCTTTCATTGAACTGTAACACCCACAGCTGCACATGCAAATTTGAGTTCCCTTTTTAACTTCTCCTCTGTCACTGCTGGCTGAAATGCAGCCTGGGCACTTTCCCACTCCATCCCGGCAGCCAGCACAGCTGGGAGAGCTGTGACACCAGCCAGTGCGACCTCCTGATGACGGGTGACAGGTACAACAGTCACCGAGCCAAGACATGGTGCCTTACACACAGCACCCACCTTCTTCTTGCCATCCTCACTGATAACACGGCTGGTATCAAGGATATCTGCAAAGAAAGCAAAACACCAATGATATAGCACAGAAATATAAAAAACTTCCTAACAGCAACTCCTGCAGTGCTGGCTCTTCCCAGTACAGGCTGTGGTGACACCACGACCCGAGCACAGTCTCGCCGTGGGGTCCCATTGCAGTGGCTCCCACCGTGAGCCCGCAGCAGGCACCAACTGCAGAGCCTGGCCCAGCCAGGACAGCGGCCTCAATGCCTGTGGGCAGTGGGATGAAGGCAGCCAGCTCCTGCAGTGGGCAGTGGGCAGCTGGCACCACGCAGTGAAGCCCAGAGCTGCGTGGAGGACAGGATGGAGCAGCCAGGCTTGGCAGAGGAGGGCACAGAGGATGACAGGAACCACGTCAAATACAAACACAGAAACCAAACACGACTAGTGACAGTGAAAACAACACTCACTGTGCGATGTGGGGCAGCGCCTGCCATTGCACCCAAACCTGCTCAGCGTCATGTCAAAGTCAGAAATGACCTGGAAGAGGGGAGAAAACCAAATTCGTGCACAACCCAGTGCATTCTGCCCTGGCCAGAGTGAGCCCGAGGTGCTGCCAAGGTGCTGCCACCTGCGAGAACGTGCACCCGGCACCACCGGTCTCCCGTGGGCACAGACTGGCAGCGACGACGTGGCCGCTCCTACCAGCCGCGAGGCAGATGATGTCCTCACCCTCCCACCCCGGAGCTCTTATCGGAACCGAATGGCTTCATCCTGCCTGGGCGGAGCAGGGGTTTGGGGACTGCCGCAGTGTTACAGCTTCATGACTGCGAGCCAAAAGGTCCGTCCGGGGGGAGCCGCCAGCCCCGTCCTCCCTTTCCTCTGAGGCTTCCCCCTCTCCAGCTGCACCCCTCGCCGCAGGTGCTTCCTTGCGGGGCTGGGAGAAGTCAGGCCGGGGCGGGGGACGAGGAAGGGGCAGCTGAGAAACGGACCGAGCACGGGCGATGCACCGCCTGCCCCGTGGTACCTGCAGCTTGGCCACCCCCTGCTCCCGGAGGGACTGGATGATCTCCCGCACACGCTCGGGCTGCCGGATCCGGACCGTAGCTTTCTCTAGCTCGGGCACCTGCAGGCAGAGACCCCGCTCGGTGCCGCCCCGGGGCCCCCCCAGCTCCAGGGGGACCAAGACCCTCCAGCCCCCGCTGTCCCTCCATCCCGGCCGCGCTCCCCCGCCCAGCCCCGGGCTCCCGGCCCGCAGCCCCGCTCACCATCTCGCCCGCTCCGTTCCGCTCCGCTCGGCCCGGGCCGCGCAGCCGCGGGGAGGAGCGGCCGCGGGGGCGGGACCGGAACGCGGCCGCGGGGCCCGGGGGGGACGGGCGGTGCTCGGGGGGGACGGGCGGTGCTCGGGGGGCGTTCGCGGGGTGCTGGCGCCGGGGAATCCTCCCGCGCTCCGCCCCGCGCCCGACCGGCAGCGGCGGTTGCGTGTCCCTCGCGACGAGCCAGGAGGGCGAAAGATGCATTAAAAAAAAAAAGAAAGAAAAAAAGAAAAAAGTCACCGGCGGAGCCGTTCGTGCCCGCAGGGCTCCCGGCACTGAACCACTTCGCAGCCCCGGAAACACTGAGAACAATGAGTCACGGAGCACTGGCGGGGGCAGAAGCCCTCAAAGAACCATCTCGCAGCATTGCCAAGGCCACCACTAACCGATGTGCCTAAGTGCCACATCCACAAGACTTTTAAACCCCTCCAGGAGTGAGCATCCACCATTACTGCCCTTGGCAGTGCCAGGGCTGGACAGCCCCTCCGGAAAAAAAGTTTCCAAAATTCCCAATAAACAGCCTAAGCCTCCCCTGGCACAACTTCAGTGACAAAGCAGTGGGGACAGTGTGTGTGACAGCACTGTTACGAGCTGAACTATACCTCAGCTTCCTCTTAGGCGAGGTGGCACAAGACACTTCAGCAGTGGTTCACGCCCACATTTTGGGGCTGTTATACGAAAATTTTACAGGAGAGTTATTACTGAAGAGTTGCCAGGGGATCGATCACATGGCTGGTTTTGCTCCAAGCACCCATCAACACGGTCAGGTCCGGGACCCAGCATAACCCGGGCTGCAGGGAAGCAAAGGCTGGGGGCAACCACAGAATGCTGGCCCCTGCATCTGTGATGTCATTATGGGGCACAGCCCAGAACCAGCAAGGGGGTTCAGGGCTGGATGTTTGGAGACAACACCAGAGTGCTCCACACACCTCAGCAAGGTCCACTGCCTCTGGTTCCAACGTGGGGGATAGCTTTGCACCCACCAAATATTCATCCTCCAACATGGAGAGGAAGATGAGCGATAGGAGTTGTAGCATCTCCAATGAGCTCCGCCTGGAAGGGAGATTCTGTGATGTGATCATCAGTGTGGATGGGGTGGAATTCAAGGCTCACAAGCTCATCCTCTCTTGCTGCAGTATCTACTTCAGGTCAGTACTTGAAACACAAGGAAATGGGGACAAACAGTATTTCCTGATTGAGGTCATCCTGCCTCAGCATGCCTCCAGTACTTCCACCTGCACTGAACCTCTCATCAAGTGATTTCCCATACTCCTCAGACCTCCCTGAACACCAGGATTAATCCACAGCCCAGCACATATCAGTGGCTCTGCCAGTGGTGTCGGAGGAGCCCCAGACACAGCGCAGGGCTGGAGCCTGGACAGCCTGGGGGCAGCTTTGCCTTCCCCACACCCTGTGATTCTCTGTGGTTCAAGACCAAGTGTTGGTGCTGCACCTGGGTTGAGGCAACCCCACCTTGGTATCAATTCAGGCTGGGGGATGAATGGATTGAGAGCAGGCTTGGGGAGAAGGACTTGGAGTGCTGTTGGGTGAGAGGCTGAACATACCCCGGCTGTGTGCACTGGGACCCAGAAACCCCCCATTGTCCTGAGCTCATGTCCACAGTGTGGGCAGCAGGCGATGGGGGGATTCTGCCCCTCTGCTCCTCTCAGACGAAACTCCCTGCCCTGCTGCCTCCAGCTCCAAAGGCTGTGTTTCCTTTTCCAAACAACCAGCAAGTAAAACATTAATCAATAAACCATGGAGCCTCCCAGAGTGGCTCCTACCAGTGCTAAAACTGGTGCCCTGGAGGCGGGGGGAACACAGGGGATCCAGGGGCAGGTTTTAACGCAGCAACACCATATTTTCAGGACTCTGTTTACCAACTGGGACAGCGCAGACAAGATGGTCTATCAAATTCCTGGCATTTCAGCTGAAATGATGGGTCTCATCATCAATTACGCCTACACCAGGACAGTACCGATCACGGAGGACAATGTCGAGAGTTTGCTTGCCGCAGCAGATCAGTTCAATGTCATGGGCATCGTCAGCCTGTGCTGTGAGTTCCTCAGTTCCAGGCTGTGCTTTGAGAATTGCATTGGCATTTGCAGACTCACTGACTATTACCACTGCCCCGACCTGCGCGCAGCTGCCTGCGTGTACATCCTGCATCACTTCGAGGAGGTGTCCCAAGTATCCGAGGAGTTCCTAGACCTCTCTGCCGAGGAGCTGGCACACATCATTGAGAAGGATGAGCTTAACGTGCGGCGAGAAGAAGCTGTGTTTGAGGCTGTGCTGAGGTGGATTGCGCATGACCCGCAGAACAGGAGGCAGCACATCGCCTGCTTGCTCAGCAAGGTGGGTGCAGTGCACCTTTGAAGCTGTCCCCAAAGGCTGCTGAGGGGGAAACCCTCAGTACTAGTGCTCCAACCTCCTCTTTGCATGTTTCAGGTTCGACTGGCACTCCTACAGTCCGACTACTTCATGAACAACGTCAAAGCTCACGAGTACGTGAAGGACAATGCCAACTGCAAAGATCTCCTCATCAGTGCCCTGTCTGAAATCTACGACCTGAACTCCTATGGCCAGAATTCCTCGGTCAACTCCAACCCACTCACCCGGCCACGCCTGCCCTACGCCATCCTCTTTGCCATCGGCGGCTGGAGTGGGGGCGGCGCGACCAGCGCCATCGAGACCTACGACAGCCGCACTGACAAGTGGCTGAACATCCCCTGGGAGCAAGAGAGCCCCGTTGCCTATCATGGCTCAGCTTATTTGAAAGGCTACGTCTATGTTATCGGTGGATTTGATGGCACAGATTATTTCAACATCGTCAAACGGTTTGATCCACTCCAGAAGACATGGCAGCAGGTAGCACCCATGCACTCACGGCGCTGCTATGTCAGCGTCACCGTTGTGGACAACTTCATCTATGCCATGGGAGGGTTTGATGGGTACATGCGGCTCAACACAGCAGAGCGGTATGACCCAGACACCAACCAGTGGACCCTGATCACCCCCATGCACGAGCAGAGGAGCGACGCCAGTGCAACCACACTGAATGGAAAGGTAAACTAACCCCAACTAAGAGCAGTTGAGGTTGCAGCATGAAGAGAGTTCACATAAACCTTCACTAAATTCGTAACACTTAAATTCGTAACAATTCATTAAATCCTGGAGCTACAGATATAAAGCAGCCTGCCTGGTGTGGCAGAGATGGGACCAGGAGCACAAAATCTCTTCCACTGCTGCTGCCCACCTGCTGCCCGACAGCCCTTTTCCTGGCCATAGGTGCAACACCAGGCCTGTCTGCTTCATGCAGCTCGGAAAATCAAGAGTCTAAGTCTTGCTGGCATCAACTCTTTGCACTGCTGCTACTTCAAACCCAGGATGACAAGACCATTCCCATTCTAAAACAAAACACCCCAAAAATCCTGCAACACCATTCATTTTCTCTTCAACATATTTCCTCACCAAGGGTCTAACCACCCCACTCACACTTTCCCACCTCTCCTGTCCCCAGGTGTACATCTGTGGTGGGTTTGATGGAGATCAGTGTCTCAGCTCAGCTGAAGTGTTCAACCCCACCACAAACCAGTGGTCCCTGATTGCCCCAATGAGCAGCAGGAGAAGCGGAGTTGGGGTGATGGCGTACGGGAACCAGGTGTATGCGGTAAGGGCCAACACCACCCAGCACTGCAGTCCTGTGGGTGGCTGCAGTCCCCAGACCTCCAGGGTGGCCATGTGTTTACATGAGGTTTAGGGAAGTCAGGAGCCAGAATGGTTAATGCACTTCCCAAGAATATGATCACCCATCACATGCTTTTGGGTATGAAAATGGTGTTTGACAATATTTAAGCAGCTGCAGCAAAGAACATAATTTCTGCCACTGCCAACAGCACCAGCAGCACAGAGCAGGGGCTCAGGCCTGTTCATCCATTGTTTATCTTCTCCATGGACTGCATCCAACCTCTGGAGAACTGTCAAAATTGACAGTTGCATAAAGTGCTTTGGAAAGCTCCTCAGAGTGCAGGCAGCAGACTGCAATAAGCAAGAGCCATGTTCGGAGATCTCGTGTTCTCCACCATGCTCAGCCTGCAGCCAGGGAGGCAGGAGCAGTTCCCATCTCACGGGTGCGTGACAGGATCTGGCTGAGGAAAGGCCCTTTTCAGCTCTGTCCCTTTGGCGTTCACAGGTTGGAGGGTTTGATGGGAACAACCGCCTCCAGAGCGTGGAAGCGTACAACCCTGTCGCCAACGCTTGGGACGCTGTGCCCTCCATGCTCAATCCACGCAGCAACTTTGGCATTGAGGTGATGGACGGCCTGTTGTTCGTGGTCGGGGGCTTTAATGGGTTCAGCACCACCGTTGCCACTGAGTGCTACGAGGAGGACACCAACGAGTGGTACGACGCCAACAGCATGGGCATCACCCGCAGTGCCGTCAGCTGCTGCGTGGTGCCAGGGCTCTCCAATGTCATGGAATACATTGCCAGGCAACACTACTACCACCAGCACAGCTCCTCCACGGACATCTTGTTCACCAGTTCATCTCGGAGCTCGCCGTTGTAAATAGTTCCCCTTAGGTAGGAGTGTTGTGATCAGCCATCACTGGATGCTTGTGTAAATAGTTCTGCGCACCTAATAAAGTCTTCTGAGCATCCCATCACTGGATGCCTGTGTAAATAGTTCTCTTTAGGTAATAAAGTCCCCATGGCAGCAAGGGAGTATGTTCTCTTGTTCAAAAATAGAAACAATTGTAACAGGCCAAAGGTATCATTAGGATTTAAAACTTTCACCAGACAGCACCACTGAACCTGAGTATCAGCCACACCCACACAACAACTTAAAAAAATCAAAAGCACAACAGAATGCTAGAGAAATAAAAGGTTTATTTTCATTAATTCACCTCTTACAATAAACTTTAGTACAGTGTATTTAAGGTCAAGAACAGGACAGCAGGATCTGTTTCAAAGGGCTTATGACACACACTACTTTACCTCACAGGTAAGGACAGGAGTGCTGCTCCCTGGCAAACTGCTGTCCCTCTCTTAATGTGCCAGGAGAGCAGAGCTGCTGCAACCCACAGTGACATGGATCCACGAGGAGAATCTGGCTATTAATGGTTATCAAACAGCTCGTTAGTTCCACACTCTACATTCATATTAGTAACAGGGTTAGATCCTCAAGAGCACCTGTTTTATCAGATTCCACCCAGGACTGTCAAACAGGAGATGGCTTTTACCCCAGCCTAAGGTGGACAGAGCTGAAAATAAATCCAAGCCACTTTCTTTATGCTTGCTTTTCAAAGCCCATTGGATGTTACAACATCCTCTTACAAGGCTGTGTTAAGAATAACATAAAAAGTTGTAACTCCTTGGGACCGGGTTTGTTGTCAGCCACAACACACAAGATGAGCCAAGACTTTGGATTTTAATATTTACTGTAATAGAGAAAAATGCCATTGCAATAGTCAAGCAGAATGCTGGGCACAGTTGTTCACAGCACATGTAACATCGGGCCACCTGCTTCAACTCTGGAGTGGTCTCCCACTATGTGCAAGAGAGTCTTACTAAAAACACATACAACCCCCGGGTACCAATGGATTATCCAGTTATAAAATATTATGTACACAAATGGCCCCTGGGAGTTACTACAGCGACTTCCAGCACTTGCCAGGTGCCAGTGGTACTTTGAGCAGAAAGTCAGGATATCACTCGTGTGTTTTGGGGCAGGTATCAGGACAGGTGTAGAGGTATGATTGTCCTACAGAGGAGGAAAACTCCCCCCAATGTCCTTTTCCCTTAGTGAGGCCAGCAGTCAGCCTTCTTACCCCTACTGAACACACACTGGGATCCTGCTGACAGCTGACCAGCCACTAGAAACACACGGGAAGAATTTCCAGGCTTTTGTTTATGGGATCATTTGATAAACACCCAGCAAGCTATGGTGGTCAAGGGCCACAAGGAATTGTTAGGGATTCACAGGCTCATGGGCTAAACTGCAGCCAGAGCCATGAATGCAATTCTCCCAACACCTCAAGTGATGTAAGGGATCGTTTGACCTATCAGTCACAAACCACATCAGTGCCACTGGTCCACTGGAATTCAAAGCTAAAAAACCCCAACTGCTTAAAACTATCTCAGAACAGGCAGAGCAAACATTAAGAGCAGCCTGCGCTGCTGCCAGGCACCCCCAGAGCACACAGAGGGACAGCACGGCACACACGGCATGCGGCTGGCACACACGGGTTACCTGTCCAGGGGTGGGGCTGGGCTGACACTGTCTCTCAGTGGAGTGCTTTTAGTAAACGCCACAGCTTGTCCGTCAGCCCAAAGTCCTCCTGGGAAGTGCAATGTCAATTTTACTTAGAAAAAGCAAGACTGCAAGGTTTGTTCTCGCCTCTTTGCTGCACAGTGCCATGCATTAAATATTCAGCTCCTATTCCAACTGAAAGAACCATCTGGGTGCTTCTCCTTACAAATTGTCCCGATTCAATGATAGACTACAAGAGGACTTGGAGAGAGCTGTGGTGATGTGACCTACCACTCTCCAGCTGCCTGTTAAATCCCTCCAGCTGGTTCAGCAGGGTGGAGGGCATGAACTCCTCTCCGTTGCTTTGGTGCAAAGTCTGGGAAAGTATCCTAAAATCAGCTCCCACAAATTGCTGTTACATTGATGCACTAGAGGCATTTGCACACTTTATCACAAACTGCTGCAGGAGCAGCAATTCTGCACCTACTCCAGCCAGCCCTGCAAGAGTCCATGAGCCAGACTCCATGGATCAACCCCCAGCCTACAGGCCTGCAGCAGCTGTTTGGAAACAGTCACCTGCAAACATCACCTTAAACTCACCTATTTCCTCTTGCATGAAGCCACCAGCGTAAATTTCACCTGCTCCAACAACCCAACAGGCAAAGAAAATACAACATGGTTACCACAGAGGAGTAAACTGAGACAAACTGTTCAGAATTTCAAGTTTGGTAGTTTTTTTAACTAAGGCTGGACACTCTCTCACAAACAGACAAGTTATTGATATCAAAGTAGCCCATGAACCACAAAGTGGAGCATTAAGGGACGTACACATCAGAGAAACCTTTACACACCGAGCGGTGGAAAGACTTACCCCGAGTTTCAGATATGATCTGGGCTGCCTGTTGAACTGGAAAAGGAGAAGGAGCAGCTCAGAAAGCAAAATAATTAAAACCAAAACAAACCCCAAACTGGTTAAAAGTTCTTTGCAAAGACGTCACCCACATCAAAACCACCAGCAAATCATCAATGAACCAAAAACAGTAACAGATTTTCCAGAAAGGTTTGTCTACACAAATTTTGTAATACCCAGGCTACTCCTCCCATTCCCTTCCCTAAGATCCTGAGTAAGACTGCATGGGAAAACCTGGAACATTCAAATGAAGGGAAGGATGGGGAGAAAAGGAGGTAGGAAGTATGCACTGAAACCATTGGTAAATGAAAGGCTTCTGGAGCTTCTTGGACTGGGGAGAATAAGTGCTCAGTGGGACAAGTAACTGAGAGGCAGGGATACTCCAAAGGGAATATTCCACATTCTGTTCCCTGGGAGTGCAGCGGGAAGCAACCCAGAGCCAACCAGGCCACTTGCATGTACAGCCACCTCAGAATGCCAAAAGGTGTTTAAATGAACTTAAATCCCACCCCCACAGCAAGTGGGGAAATTCAGATACTTGGAGACTCTGAAAGCCCGGCTCTCCCCCCTGCAGGAGCACTCGTGCCAGCTTTGTACAGAGCTGCAGCACAGCTGCTGGGAGCCCGTTGGGACAGCACATGGAGGGCAAAGGTTTCTGATTGTCAGAGACAGGCTGGGAACAGCAGGGGCTCTTCCATCACTTTTCACTAGAATTAAAACATGTGCAACATTTGAGAAAAGACCTATGAGTAGCTCAGGTTTCACTATATTCCCGTGAAATAATCCCACCCTCGCTGATCCACTCTGACAGGACTGAACAACCAGTGTGGGTGGGTGGCTCATCACTGGTTGTCACTTCTTCGCTCAGGCTGTTGACCCAAGTTCTTAAGTTTGAGTCAGAGACAGACTCAAACGTGCATATACACCTGAAAAAATCCACTGCCTCAAGCTCTCTTTTAGCAAGTGTCATGTCCAACCAATCATCCATTTATAAACAAACTCTGCAGCCTCTCTACAACACACAGATAGAAAATATTTAATACACATAGAAACATCCTGAAGTAGTTTCATAAAGAAAGATTGTGCTTTTGTTTCATACAGAACTATTGCACTTGCCTCCAGCTTGGGAAAGCCAAGTACACCAACACCAATCCTGTGAAGTTTAGTCACTGAGGAGAGAATCAAAGGAATGTCAAGAGATAAGTGCAAATGAAACAGGTGCTTTCAAGCACACACAAATGTAACCACTAAATTATTAACAGAGAGATCTTTGATTTTCCAAGTAGAACTGTTAGAGACTAACTCTACAGAAATCCTTGGAACCAAAGATCTGAGGAGAGAAGTGACAGGCTTAATGTTCCCGGAGACATTTCACAGCCCGATACAGGCTACAGCTTTTCCCTGGGCATCATTAAGGAATACTGCTGGATTCACGGAGTGTCTCAATTTCCACCCACCCTCCACTTCTGAGCTTCTGAATTTTCAGGACACAACAGATGCTGGTTTTATGCATCAAATCCAATTCACACCCTCATGAATTATAAAGACACATCAAGCCTAACAAAAGGGTTTATTTCCTAGGCTCATCAGGAGCGATACTGCAGACACTAGCACTCGATCTGGGAGCGCGGCATCCTCCGTAAGCTCAGGGAGTATCGGTGTATCTCCTGCATCTGCCTTTCCTGCATTTGCCTTATTCTATCTTTTTGCCACATGAGATTTTGTGGCATGGGGTACCTCTGTGTTCCCTGCAGGCACCTGAAGGGGATTCTCACATGGCAGGCAGTGGCTCTGCAGCGGGGCTGCGGCATTGGGGGCAGGAGCATCCAGCGCTTCCGCTCAGCGCAGTAGCGATAGGCCTCCTTCCTGTACTGCTTGTCAATGTCATCGCTGTTCTTCCAGCCTCCGATGATAAACACGTCATCTTTGTAGTAACAAATTGCTGCTCCTTCAATGCTCAGGACCTCAGGAGGCAAAGATTCCAGGATTTCATCCGAGGCCCTGCTGGAGATCTTTCCCTTGGCCTCCTCGTTGTCTATGGGGTAACTCTTGGGGCAGCACGATGCCGTGTGGTAGAAGTTGGTGTTGGCAACAGACATCTGGAAGGAGCAGTAGTTGTCGATGAGGGGCAGGGACTCCACGTCCTGCCACTGCCTGGTTTCAGCATCGTATCTGATAATAACGGCCCTCAGCCCGTCCTCGCTGTCGCTGTCAACTGGGGTGCGGGCAGCCACATACACAAACCGGTCTTCCACGGAGACAGCTTTGACATCCCGCAGGATCTTTGGCGCCGACTCCAGGTTCAGCCATTTGTCCTGCTCAGGATTATAAATGGCCACATCTTTAAAGCCTGGACTGAAATTGCCATGTCCACCAATACTGTACAAGTTGCCTTTCACTTCAGTAAGGCCAAAGGAATGTTTCCTGGTGATTAGATTTGAGACCTGCTCCCAAATATTTCTGTTTGGATTGTACCTTTCCACAGTCTTGGCAAACCCTGGTTCCATGGAGCCAGCCACATACACGTAGGACTCTGTCACGGCCACGGCGTGCCCGTCCAGGTGGTTGTGGATGTGAGGCAGGTTGACCCACCTGTCCTCATCGATGAAGTAGCCCACACACTCACTCAGGTAGTCGCCGCCCTCAGACACGCCGCCAATCACCATGATGACATCCATGTTCTGGCCGAAGCGCGGCAGCAGTGCTGTGGGACAGGTGGAGTGCTGCAGGTTCCCAGACTGCAGGTTCTCAGAGCGCAGAGCATGGCTCTCCACAGCCTCGGACACCAACTTCACACAGTTCTCATTGCTCGACACCAGCCGCTCAGATTTGACATGGCGAGTCAGGTACGTGGGTTTCATCTGAGACAATCTTAGCAGCTTAAAGAGATCTTCAAAGTACCTCTCTCTTTCCTCAGGATTTTTCTGAACCCACTTCAAAACAGTCTCGAAGAGGATTTCTTCAGAGTCCACCGTGATCTCCGAGTCTGAGAGCCAGTCCCGGACAAGGTGAAATGGCAAAGTGTAGAACTCCTCATCTTGGATCACTTTGTGGAAATTTCTCCTGATCATATCCTGTGCTTTGAGTGCCAGCTGATTCAGGGAATACATGTGGGCCAAGCTGTGAATCGCCACACAGTTAGAGAGGTTCAGTTTCTTCTTCAGAAACTCTCCACAGAAGTCCTTTAACCGGGTCAGCAGAAACCTGCAGGACAAACAAGGGAGTTATACATCCCTGCAGGCGCTCAAGGCCAGGTTGGACGGGGCTTGGAGCAACCTGGTCTAATGGAAGGTGTCCCTGCCCATGGCAGCGGGTGGAACTCGGTGAACTTCTAAGGTCCCTTCCGACCCAAACCAGTCTGTGATCCTCTGATGCCGTGGCCCGGTCCCCGCCAGCCTCAGCCCCGGCCGCACTTACCTGTCCGCCATCTCCAGCACCTCATGGACGTTGCCGGGGCTCACGCGGATGGTGCCGGTGTACATGAAACCGATAACGGCCTCCACCGTGTCGGGGTCGGGGCCGCCCTCCGAGCTCCACTTCTGCAGCTCCACGCGGCCCGAGCGCGACTCCGCGAACCCCCCCGAGAGCAGCGGCGTGAAGTATTCGGTGGCGGCGGCCAGCACGGACCGGTGCGCCCGGTACTCGCGAGCCATGCCCGCGCCGCCAAAAGCCAGCGTGATGTCGCAGTACAGGCCGTGGCGGCGCTGCTCGTTCTGCCGCCAGGCCAGGTCGGAGCAGTGCGCCGGGCACCCGAACTCCTCCGCCTCGGCCTCCCCGTCCGCCCCGCCGCCGCGCGGGCCCCCGCGCTCCGCCTCGACCGCCGGCGGGCCAGGACCGGGGCCGGGACCGGGACCGGGACCTGGACCGGGGCCGGGCTGCGGCTGCGGACAGGCCGCGGCCGCCGCCATCTTGTCCGACATGGCGGGTGGAGCGCGGCGCTGCCCCCTGGCGGAGAGAGAGCGCCGCTGCACGGAATGGCGGCAGCGCCGTGAGGGGAGCCGGGAGCGGGGCAGCGCCCAGGACACGCCGAGACCCCTCTTCCCCTCAACTCGGGACCACGATGGATCCCCATCCCCTCAGTCCGAAACCCCCCGGGACCTCCCGGGGACACCGCGTCCCCTCAGCCCGGAGCCCTCGGGACTTCCCCGTATCCCCCGTCCCCTCAGGCCGGGACAGCCCCGGATCTCCATCCCCTCAGCCCGGAGCCCCTGGCACCCGCGTCCCCTCAGCTTCCCCGCCGTGGGGGCGACCCCGCTGCTGCCGGTGCCCCGTGCGCCATCGGGCAGCTCCGGTACCACGGACCAACGCGCAGGCCCGGCTCCACTCGGAGCCTCTGGCAAGCCTGACCCTTTTCTACTTCCCCGTGCCCTCCCTGGGTGCACCTGAGGAATCAGGAATTCTCTCACTCCACCCAAGGTACACAGGGTTGTTAATTACAATGAGGTGAGGTGTAGTCGGTTTTTTCATGTTTGCTATACACAGAGTGCAGTTCCCTAACTCTGGTATAATGCTATAGCCAGCATAGCTAGTTTATGTCCTTCTGTTTATGTTCTACTTTGCTAAATTTTATCATTTCGACCTACACTGAAACAGGCAAGGTGAAGTCTGTATGCAGTTTGATTTTTATTTCCCCCCATTTAAATCACCTGTAACAGACCCTGAGGAGTAATTATTTTGAGGCTTGTTATTTTGCCAAATGAGAGCTTGTTACACATGCCCTTAGACACTATTTAGAACCAACCTGCAGAAGCCACACATAGAAAAAGAATAAATTAGTAATGTGTATTTATTTGAGTTTGGTTACAATACACAGACAAGGAGGACACTGAAATTATTACTGAGATATTTTTTCAGATAACATGAGTGACAGTGCACAGAGCAGCAGTCAGAGTAAAGGAAATTTTTGCATAAATACAGACACTTGAGTACAGGGATTTCACAGTTTTCACAGCAGTATGTTACAACTTTACACTTTAAATTACTACACCAGCTTGAGTAACATTGGTTATAGATCAGCAGTGGTCCCAGGGTTCAGGTACAGTCAGACTAAGGATAAGAACATGATAAACAAATTGAAAAACAACCAACAACAAAAAAAATCCAAAGTCATGGCTTATGGGAATGACAGGCACGTTCCCCTCATGGGAAAGGTACAGCTTGGTACCAGAGTTATGTTCAGTAAGGCGTACCTATGAGCCAAACTCTACCCCCCAAACCCTAACTCTCTTCTGGAAACAAAATGAGAACAGGGAGAAAAAAAAAAAAAAAAGGTGAGAGACAGTATTAAATACAGCAGGTAACAGAGGGAATAGCACAAGTTTTGGTTTTATTAGAGTAAGTTTCTATCCTTATAAAACAGTCACTTTGCACAGTTTGACCAGGCAGCTCAACATCTCTGTCCCAATGACGGTCTTTATACATCACAGTCCCACCGTGGCTGACCCCTGGACAGGCTTCTGTCCTCGTGCATTCCAAGGCAACACCAGCCTCTCACATGGTCATGTGCTCCGGTAGGACATAGGATATGTCATCCCAGGGGTGACGGTACAGACCCTGCTTCAGTCTCTTCTGGTCCAGGTAGTGTCCTGAAATGGGAGTGGTTTGTGTTACAAAATTCCCATCCCTCCTCTTAGTCTTTGCCTTGAGTTGGAGTTCTGGAGTGCATTGAATGCCCCTGGGTTTCAGGTTTGTCTGGTGTTCCTGGGGCAGGGCAGCCCCAGGAGGAAGGAAAGGGCAGGGAGGACGCAGCAAACTCACCAATGAATCCCATACTCCTGCCCAGTACAAAAATGCCATTGAGAGCTCCTATATCAATATATTCATCTGCTTCTTCCCTACAAAACAAAGGAAAATAAATGGTTCCTGGTAATCATCTATTTAAGGAATCAATCTCAGACAAGCTGGCACTTGCTCTAGTGCCAGAAGCCACACAAATTCCCGTGACAGCTTTCTGCTCCCAAAATCCAAGCCAGGCTATGTTTCCTCCTGACCCCCAGGAGCTGGCAGGGCAGCTTCATAGCAGCATGATCCAAGAACAGCAGCCCCAACACTCACCGTGTGAAAGAGCCACAATTCCTGAGCACGTCAACAAAGGCCACTCCAATAAAGCCATCTACATTCAGGATAAGGTTTGGTTTCTGAAATAAAACACACCCCAATAAGGATGTCAACAGTGCAAATGGTGTTCACCTGGCACCTTCCACTCTAAAGGTGACTTGAGGGCTGCCTGTAGCTGGGGACACACCAGCAGAGCAACAGAGAGGCTGCTCAGCAGCCTGAGCAAGAGCCACACTTATTTGGGGCTGGTTTTCCAGCATTCCCATTGAGAGGTCCCTCGGGTCAACCCCCATGAGGCTCCCTGGCATGGGCCAGTGCATGTGCCAAAGCCTCAGATTTACACCCAGCAGTGCCAGTGTGGACAGTGGCCACACAGATGATGGTTTGGCTTGTTCAGCATTTTCCTGGTAGCCAAATGTCTTCAGCCTTTCCAAACTGCTGCTGTACTCAGCCTCAACTCTACCCTAGACACAATCCCCAGCAACAATTTATGAAGCACTGCACTGAAAATAGAGCTGAGCCCCAGTCACTTTCCTTCCCATGAAAACCAGTGCCCAGAGCAGTTCAATACTGGGCCTTTCACCTTGGAAGTTGTGATTTTTTCTACTTCAAGTGCGTAGTCCAGCAGCGGAGTGGCTGGGAAGTGCTGCTTCACATAGTCCTTGAGAATCTGAACTCTCATGTCAGGGTTGTTTATCTGCAAGTTCAGAGCACATTACAGTCAGTGATGTTGCCTCTTACAGATACTCTTTGCAGATTTGGGAAAATTTGGTCACTAGCTGCCTCTGAAACTTGCCAACTTTCTTTCCTTTGTTTTTGCTCTTCCCCACCCTTCCCTAAAAATCCCTCCAGTTTGTCCTAATGCAGTTTTCTTACTGATTTCACTCGGTGTCCAATGCCCATGATCAGCTTCCCTTCTTTCTTCATCTTATTCACAAACTCCATGGGGATAATCCCGCTGTCAAAAGCTTTGCTGAACATTTTGGCTGCGGCATCCAGTGCTCCCCCAAACCGGTCACCCTGGGTGCAGGACACAAAGGCAATTACAGCAAAGGACTCCACAATTAAGATACAAACCCAAGATTATCTCCCCCATCCACTCTCTAGGTCCCTGTGGCATTCATGACATTAGAGTTGGGCAGGCACCTGAGAGAAAGCATCTGCTTATCTCTCACACGAGTGCCAATTTGGAGTCAGTGCATCTCTGCTAGAGACAACATGGGGGAAAATGCAATCCAAAGTCTGTTTTACTAACACTTGTCAGAGTTCAGGCAACCAAACAGAGTCAACACTGACAGCAATTTGGCTGCTACAAAATATTTCTAGACTCAGGATACAAACTAGTCTGGCTTACTGAAAAAATGGACCAGATTTGAAACAGAGCACTGAACTGTTATAGTTGAAATTCAAGGTGTGAGTGGACAGACACCACCAGCCTGTGACTCTGCAGCCAATCCAAAAATTAATAGTAATAAAACCTAGAAGAATAATAGTAACAAATCTAAACCTCCTGGATGTCAGGTACTCACAATAGTAAGAAGGCCTGAAGTGAGGCTTGAGACCAGATCTTTGCCAGCCCTGGCACAGACGATGGTGTTGTGGGCTCCAGACACGGCCGGCCCATGGTCTGCTGTCACCATCAGGCACATCTCGATGAACTGGCAGGCGTACCTGGGTAACCTGGGCACAGACACCACATCAGTCAGGGACAGAACACAAATGCAAGTGTTTGTAAAGTCCTTGTCTCTCCACAGTTGAGGTGACACAAGTAGAGAGTGTGCATCAGGCCTACAACACAGAAATTCCCTCAATGCACCACAAGACTCATGAGAAACTTCATCCCGAAACTAAAACACACTGTATGCAGCCCAAAATGCTGATGTGGTGTCATGGAAGGAATACAGAGATGGCATTCCAGTGAATCTACCTTCACAAAGGAATCCTGGAGTTACTTTTTTTGTTTAAAAGTCTATTAATAAACAAGAAAAACTCCAAAGAATCTTATTCACGAACTCCATGGGGATAATCCCGCTGCCAAAAGCTTTGCTGAACATTTTGTGAAAAGCTTGTGAGCTTTCACAAGAGCTGCCTCACCTCCTCTGAAACCAGAGCAGGCCTAGAACCCCTCCAATTCCCATCTCCTCTTTGAAGACCTCAGTGATGGGCATCCCAGCATAGATCAGCTCCTGTCCTCGCTCGTCACAGATGCTGGTCATGAAGGAAGCTGGTTTGCGAATCAGTCCCAGCTCCTGAAATTGAAGCATAAAGACAGGATGTTAAACAACCCACACCAGCAGAAAGAGGCAGCACAGGGCAAAGTGGGCAAACAGCAACACCTCAGGCTTGCCCTTGGAGCACCTTCCACAGCCCAGAATCAGCACAGGCAGCAGCTCACAAGTAACACTACAAAGCACAAGGTATAACCCCAATGTGGCATCCAGAATCACAGCAAATGCCCTGTCTGGTTCCAAGGAACCCAAAAGCAGGTAAACCAGCACAGCTCACCCTTGCCCATGAGTAATCCATTGGCACAGTTGGAGGAGGCACTTCCTCAGCTGGTTCAATCACTCTTTTGGCCACAAGATCCTGGTACACAGACCTAGGGAAAGAATCTATTCAGTAACTTTGGTCCTAAGAAATCCAAGAGAGGTGATCTAACCCAGACCTTAAAACCCCACAATGAGTAGAAGTTGCTTTCCTTAAGCAGAAATATATTCCCTACCAGGCCAGAATCAGTGCCCTGACAGCTTTTGTTCCCTGCTGAAGGTGCCCTGTGAGTGTGACTTACTGAATGACCTCTCCCAGCTCATCGAAACTCCGGGGAACAAACACTCCAGCTTCCTTCAAGGCTTGATTCTTTGCTACAGCAGTTTCGGAGGCTTGGTTGGCACAAGCTCCTGCATGGCCAAACTGCACCTACAAACAGGAGAAGAGAGAGCAGTAAGGAATATGGGCTGTTACACCTGCAGAGAGTGGAACAGAATAAAGCCCTGACTGGGAACACCAGTGGCTTCCACATCTGCATCCTCTGGGCTGCCAAAACGCCTGGTTACAGTCAGAGCCAGCAGGGCAATCACAGGGATGTTCTGACCTGGAATCACTCCAGGCTCATCCATTCATGTTCTGCCTCCCTAAACTGCCCCACTTCAGAACTGCTTAACATAGATCTTTGCCATTCCCTCTCCAGAAACAGGCAGCTATTGGAATTTGTTGCTTTTCCTGGGATCTTTAGGCTCCCTTCACAAGTAAGCAGAATCCCCTGGAAATTTCTGATGACAGAACTACAGAAGCACAAGATATCTTTATCGTTTATATTTATGAACTTTTGCACATTAAAGTTACTACTGCCAGTTCTGGAAGGTTTAGGTACAATGAGAAAAGTTGTGGTTTTCTTCCTGTTGTGGATATATCCTTATTTTGTGCATCTGCACCCATATTTGCACATACCTCTGAGGAGAACATGGTGGCACAGGTACCAATGCACCAGCACACCACTGGCTTGGTGATCCGGCCTTCTTTAATGCCCCTGCAGATCTTGTACTCTTCTGTGCCTCCAATCTGCAGGGAGAGAAAGAGATGGTTCCAAACTGCACTTTTGATAAAACCAGCTCTGAGACACACACAGAAGCATTGCTGGGAATTTTTTTTCCCTTTTTCCCTGAATAATGGCTGAAGTCTCAGAACAAAGCCTCCTGATTTTTTTTTTTTTAAAGTAGGGAAGACTATGCTTGCCTGTGGAATACATTCAATTTCTTTTGATGAAAGCAGCAAGAAATAAAATTTGGAATATTCAGGAAGAGTAGAAGTAGCTGCTATTTAGCATCCTTGCAGCCAGCTCAGTTGCTTCCAAAACAAAAACCACACATAGGTATTTCTCAGGTAGTGAAGTGGTCTCACTCACCTCCCCCAGTACTACAATCATCTTCACTCCTGCAGTATCCTGATAACGCAGGACATGATCCATAAAAGTTGAACCAGGATATCTGTGTGCAATACAGGGGAAATGGTTTTATTTCATACTTTTCTGAAAGAAAAACTAATACCCAACCTGCCCCTTCTTTCTCCAAATTACCAACAATTCTTCTTGAAAACCAGTGTCTGCAGAAGGTGCCAACTCGTACCTGTCTCCTCCGATGGCCACCCCCTCATAGACCCCGTCGGTGGTTCGGGAGATGATGTTGTTGAGCTCATTGGACATCCCTCCAGAGCGGGACACATAGGCCACGCTGCCAGGACGGTACAGCTTCGATGCCAAGATGTTATCCAGCATGCCTCCTGTGTTGCCTATTTTAAAGCAACCTGGCTTGATCCCACCAACCTACAAAGGAATTAGAGAAAGGTGGAAAGCCTTTTAAAATCATGAAACTGAGAAATGCTTGTATAAGGCAGCCTTGTACAGACAAGGGAGGACAGCAAAGACATTAAGATGAGAGACTAACATGCACTTCCTGTGACTGAAGACAGAGTGCATTGTAGGATACTTCATCCATTGGAGGAAGCTGATCTGAAGGTTAAGAAAGACAGGAGAAGACGGCCATCAGTACTTACAGTTGCAGGCCCAATGATGGTGACTCCCTTTTTATCAGCTGCCTTGATCAGTTTGCGCGTCAGGGCCTCCGGAATGCCCTCGGCAATAATGGCAATGGTGCGGATCTGCAGCAAGAGGAAGAAAACCATTGGTACCCCCAGGAGCTGCCCCTTGTCAGGCCCCTGAGAGGTCATACTTGGGAGGTCACTCTGTGCACTCTCATCCAGGAAGGCCCAATGCACGAATCTGCAGCTGCCATGATCTTCACAATAGTCTCAATGCTCCGGTCAGGGAATTTTCTCCCCCTTGCACATCAGAGCAGCACTGTATTTTGATCAGCCTGAAGTAGCTACTGCTAACCAAGAAGCACCAAGTTCCTCTTAAATTGCAGCATTAGGATTTGCCAGGGACCCCCAGTATCCTCCTCACAGTTTGTGAGGGGTTAGAATTGGGGATTATCTACTAAGTCGGAAGACCAACACAATTTGCTAATGCCATCATGGCTTAAGAAAATCTGGTACCCTGCTGACAGGGTCTTCCTTCTTCTCTTGGGCTTCTTCTGGATCCTGTGCTCACCTGGGGATAATTCATGGTTTCCACAGTGCTGTCATAGGCAGAGCGCAGAGACGCAAAGTTGATGAGAACGTCCACCTCTGGGTGCTTCCTCATGGCATCTGCCATGTTCTTGTAGACTGGGATCAGGATTTCTTTGTGGCCCCAGTAGAACTTCTGCCTGTGGTCACCACTGTGGAAGAGAAGATGGGAAAGCCCTGACCTTAAGGCTGCTGGAAAGGCAAAGGGACACAGTGCATGCAGACAGAGGAGTTTACAAACCCCATTCTCAGCCCCCGAGACTGACTGAGACACTCACGAGCACGTGAGCGTGTGTGGGGAGGGACCATATGACAGCAGAATGTTCTTCAGAGAATAGGACAGAGCAGCATATGGAAGGAGACGGGCTAATGGGGACAGAGGCATCCAGCAAGATGTATAAGCTCTCCCACAGTGAAGTTACCAGAGCCTTAACTCTACTCCAAGCTGGAAGACAGAATGAGGCACAGAAAGAGTAATGAATGAGAGGTGTGCAAAGCTGTGTCACTGGGCTGGTGCTAACACTGGACTGGGGGAACAGGAAACTGGTATCTGTGGTGAACAGCCAGGACAGCAATGGGAGGGCCAGTCAGCTTCCCAATCCTGCTACAGTGGGACTCTGCCCATCCCACAGACGCTGGAGGGGAAAGTTTCACTGTAGGTATTTCATAGACAGTAGATGCTCTGACTGGAACTGCAGTGAAGTCTGACTGGGCAGTTATTTAAGCGTGTGGATACTGGCTGCATTCCCATACCAGTACATTCGTGACAGAACATTCCAGGTTCTGCCAGCCTGGCTCCCTCCAAAAGGTCAAGTAGAATCAGATAATTACAGGTAGCCTTAAATTTTAATCCCTATTGCTTTTTCTTCCTTAATCAACTGCAGCACTGCCAGGGGCTGCCACTCACCTACAGACATAGCTGTGCCTGCACTCAGTACCCCAAGGTTTGCACTTGCTGAGAAGTTATTACAGAGCTGCAATTACCATCAGAGCTGCAGAATAATTGTCAAGAGAAGTTCTCTGCAGGACAGAGGTTGATTAGACATCAGCTCTCCAGGATGTCTGTAAATACCATAGGAATGAACCAAGGCTCCTGCCTGGCTCTGGGCTCCCACCTCACTGTACTGGAAGTGACAGCTGCTGTTTCCCTTCTCCCTACTCGCCCTGTCCCACAGGGAGACCCCCCCACACTGAGGGGGTACAATAAAACAGCTCATGCACACCCCAAGAGCCCCTCTCATCCCTGTAGGGATGAGTAAAAGAGGGTGAACACCACAAGGGAACTCTCTATCCAACTGAAGGATCCACAGGCTTCCTGCCTGCTAAGTGACCACTGCTGCTATTGGAAAGAATATGAACAAGATTTTTATTTTTTTTTTTAAATTTTGTTTGGCTACATATCTGCTTTAGTCTGTCAGCAGAGCTGCTACAATTCTGGATAATATTTGGAGGGGTAATTCCTGCTGCTGCAGGCACAAATTAAGGTGTCTCAGACAAGCACACAGCCAACAGCAGGTGAGTGGAAGGAGCCTTACACAGCCTGCCTGCCTTTGCTGGGGGCTGGGAAGAAGCCCAGGTAGTCACACCTGCCTTACTCACTGAGTGAAGAACAGAATTTGGACATCTGTTAAAAGCGCATGAAGTGGAACTTCAGTTCTGCGGTGAACATTAAGCTGTTTCAACAGCGCAGCCCAAAATCAATGACTGAAGGAAACAGAGCAGCCTACAAAGCCAACCCAGGGGTGGAAGGGAGCAGAGGAGAAGGTGTTCTCAGGATGGAGCAGGGATGGAGACCAGGGCAGAGCTCCACTAAAGAACCGCAGAGACTCAGAGAGGAGGAAGGTCACAGAAGAGTTGGAGGGAAATGGAAAAGCGACGCGGTCACAGGCTACTTACGTGAACGGATAAACCATGGCAGCCACTGAGGGCTCATCCCGGGAGCAAATGTAATCAAAGTCCAGCATTCCTTGGACAGCCCGGGTCTGCATCCCCCACACAATCGCTTTGGTGTGGCGGCTGAACAGTGTTGTGGCTTTACCTGCTCAGAGAGGGGAAAAATACCAAACCATGTTCAAATTGTACCCCTGAGCAAGACACAAACTGCAACTTTGCCAAATGTCTGCTGAAAGGCTCCTGGATGAGTGCATTCCCCCCACCCCCAAACTGAACCCAAGAGATGAGCTGCAGTTTGCAGGATGGAGTAGTCACATTGTCCAAATTACGGAAGAAACTAGATGAAACAGCAACCCCTTCCCTGGATTCTGAACACAACAGCCAGGTTTTGGGGTTCACAAAATGGGCAAGTGAATCATAGGAGGGAGGCTGATATAGGAAAAGAGAGTAGTGAAAACTGCCTCTCCCTTTCCTCTCATGGGCCTTCCATCTTCCTCCCAGTTTTCTTATGCAAAGCTGAAGAGAACTTAGAATTTCCTTTATTTATTTGCATGTAGCCCACAGTCTGGGCAAACCTTGAAAAGCTGGTCAGGGCACCACAGTAGAATGACAGGAAGTTTAAAAAAAAAAAAGAAAAAAAAAAAAAAAGGCAGGAAATGGTGGGAACAAAGGAAGTAAAGGAGCTCAACATACTAAGGTTTTCTTTCCTCCTTTTTTTTTTTTTTTTTAATGATCAGAATCCAACACAAACTTGATGACTCCAAGAATTTATATATGGCCCAAAACTCAGCTTCAGGGGACAGAGTCACAGGAAAAACAAAAGTTCAGCCAGTGAAGATGGACTGCTGGCTTAAAGTCTATTTACACCACTTGTCACAGCACAACATTGAGTCCCTCCTTCTGACTCCAGACAGAATTCATTTTAAAACTTGTAAAAACTCAGAGCTGGTCAAACTTGGGCTACTGCTGAGTTCTTTCTGGATTTGCATCAAAGGTAAATAGCACTAGGGATTAAACAGGACCATTGTTCCTCTGGCTTCAACAAAAAAATCAGTCCTTGCCCTCCAGCCCTACACATTCACAGTTCAGATTCACTGCAACATGACTTGTCATTAGAGAACTGCTTACCCTGAAAATTCTGTTTATCTTGCAGGTGCCTGCAAGGGGGTACCATGAGTACTCCCAGGAACACCAAAATGCAGACCCAGAGAGGCAATGCTGCTTGTCTGAGAGCACACAAGCAATAATCCAAGAATTCCCCTTCTACTGTCCCTCCTCACGATAAGGGAGGTAACTTGAAGCTCTACTTTGCCCCAAGTTCAGCAGCTTATTCTCACCCAGCACAGAGCCCAAGAGTCTTAAAGTCCTTACAGAATAACTTCACTTGATGCCTTAGGTTTTAACTTTCCTATTTTTCAAATTCTGTACTGCTTAGTGTGTAACTGTGAAGTTTCTTGTAACCTGTTAATTTCTGCTCTCTTGTGCTAGGTAGACATAACAAAGC
The DNA here is from genome assembly GCF_965178545.1 of Coloeus monedula. NCBI lineage: Eukaryota > Metazoa > Chordata > Aves > Passeriformes > Corvidae > Coloeus > Coloeus monedula. The sequence continues at coordinate 4,087,539 of NC_138806.1, read as the reverse complement.
CTCTCCGGGCCTGCTCTTCAAGGACACCCAGACTGTCCTAGACCCAAAAAGTATAAACCAAAGAGCCTCTAAGGGGGGCAAGTGGAGGGGAAATTACATCATTAAACTGAAGTTTTAATTGGAGAATTAACCCTGATATGCAAATGAACCAAACCTATAAATTGTGAAGAACTCATGAGCTGTCGTCCACCTTGGGGTCCATCTTGGCAATAACCTCTGGCTCGCCAGGGTGTACCTTTGAAGGCCTTTCAAATAAATACCAACTTTTACTCCCTTACTCCTGTCGAGTCTCTGTTTCTAGGAGGCCTCTTAAGGCATCACACTGAGCACAAGCTTTAATAGTTTGCTGGACTGATAAGGCAACATTTAGTTTGTATGTGACTTTTCTGTACTTCCCAAACCTGATAACCAGGGCCCCTGAACTACTTTGTTTCCCTTTGAAATAAGATACCAGTTATTGATCACAATGAGTGACTCCTCCTTTTGGAAGGCAAAGGGAACAGAGCTTTTCACCATGTGCCTCAGGCTGTTCTTCTCTGTGATGGTTGTGAGGAGGAAGGGAAGAAAAAACAGTTTGAGACCTGGTCCTCTCTCCCCCAGAAATAGGAAGTATTTGTGCAAAGACATATGTGATCTGCACTTGAAAAACCAGATGAGAAATTCACATGGTGACAGCTAAATATGCTGGGCAGGAGGGAAGGACCAGACAACACAGCAAACTTTTGGAGAGAAAAAACAGCAACAAAACCAAGAACTAAAAAGTCAGCTGCCAGCGAGGCCAGGCACATTCAGCTGGTCACACGGGTCCTACCTGAACCAGGTCTCGAGGCTGGAACTGAATCTGTTAAAGAGAGAATCACTCATGCAACAATATGACAGAGCTGGCTGCTACCAGCCCACTGGCCAGGCACCCAGGGAGGTGCTGCAGCAGCCCTCTTCTCCACAGCACTCAGGGCTTTTGGGTTTGTTCTTGTTAAAAACAAGCAGACTGGAGCCCTCTCACTGTACTCTCTCTTGATGTGCTGTTTCTGAATATCCCAGCTTGGAGCAACTCTGACTCCATGTGTATGAGCTCATAGCACAAGTGAGCTGCTAAAACACTTAACTACACTCAAAGATAGGCAGATACCACAAAACTGCTTCCCTTTATATCTAGAAAAAAATGCATTTGTCTCATGCCCATCCTGCCTTTGGGAACAGCAGAGCATTGCCAGCAGCACTCCCAGGGCTGGACTTACCAAGAGGTGCTGTTGGTTTTGCCTTCTTAGCTGGAGCAATACCATCTGGTTTGGACTCAGAGAAAGACGCAGTTCTGCTCGGTGCTGGAGTCTGAAAGATTCAGAAGCCAAGTCAGTGAGGGACAGTGCTCCAGGTATGGCCTGGAGCAGAGAGGAGGAGATGGCCTCACTTTGGCTACACTGGTCTACTACAAAGAAGATGAGTTTTCAGATAGGACAGTTTCAGTCAAGTGACAGAAAACTGAATGACCCAGTGGGTTCAACAGTCACATTGTCAGCTTTGAGAGGCCACATTTTCCGCACAAGTGAGATGGGCATTGGGGGGCCTCTCCTGATAAACTGCACAGGTAGAGTCACGCTGGTTTTCCTAAAGCTTCCTACAAACCCTAGTGGCCAAAACCTATTTCCAGCCTGTCTGGACAGAGGCTGCTGCCTTCATGAGGCTCTTCACCCATGTCCCCTTGCACAGTGGGGAAGGAACTCACCGAGGGGCTGCCGCTGGCATTGAGGAGGAAGTTGGCGGTGTGGGCTGCGGCGGGCGGCTGGTTGGGGATCGGCCGGTGGCCCAGCGCCATGCCCACGATCGCAGTCATGTGGGTCTCCGTGCCAAAGACATGGATGGGGATCCCTGTGGTCTTCCCTGTGGATGTACACAAGAGCAGTCAGCTTCCTCAGGGGGAAGCTCTGCCAAAGTGAAGCATTTAACCTTGAGAAAACTCAGCAGAAAGCAAGTGGAAGAAACCAGACGCAAGAACAAGACTTAAGGAAAAGCTTGGTCCTTACCAACTTCTCCCATGACACGTAACCCTTCCTGGTAGTTTGGGCCTCCTCTTCGTACAAAGATCCTCACCTCATGCTCCTTCAGAGGGCCTTGGTAATCCTTAATTGCTCTCACAATGCCCTAAAAGAAACACACAGGACAGGTGACCCAGGCAGCCAGACATTTACCCTGTGCCATCATCTCAGGAACTCCTGGAAGAGATGGGCTATGAGCCTCAGCCAAGCATGGAAGTGGGAAGAAAGGTCTGGGGCTGACAGCTGGGTGTTTGCTGATGTTTGTGACTGGTCACTTACTTTAAAGGTGGCTGCTACATTGGTGAAGTTTGCAATGCTGCCTCCAATAATCAGGATCTTCCCTGTGGGAAAAAATACAGGTAAATAAAACCATTTCAAGAGCAGAGTAATCCAAGATTATGAAGCAGTTAAGGACAAAGTGAAACAAAGCTGCAGAGTAGCCAGCTGTGTTTAGTAGAAAAAAAGCCCTAAAGCAGTTCTATTTAGTAGAGCCTGGAAGATAAGAGCTTTGTACCAAGCAAGAATGTTTGATAAGGATCTCTCAGGCCCCATAGAAAACCACAAGTCCTCTCTCTGAAGCAAGAGCTGACAGAGGTTCCTTCAGAAGGCAGCAGTACATTGAAAGCTCTGCCAGGGAGAGCTAAGCAGAGTAACAGCCCAGATCTGTCCAGGTTTTTCTGCCAGACACAGCTTCATAGCTTTGGAATTGCAGCGTCTCCCTCACCTTCTGGGTGCTTCTCTCGGGTCATGAGGGAGAGGATGGTTTTAGCGTAGTCGTAGGTCTGCTGCTCGCTCGGGGCCCCTGAATATTCCCCGTAGTTCGCCAGTTCATTCACACCCCCCAGGTCACAAATGGTGTCACTGTAACAAAAAAAATTACCTATTTAAGAGATTAGCTATAATTTGAGTCACTATAAAGGTCCTAAAGTATTCCAAATCCCTGGGGAAGAGAGGGACAGTGCTGTCTACTGAAAACAAAGCTGCTCTCCTCTTGGTGCCAGTGACTATTAATCTTGTCATGCTCCCCAGACACAAACTCAGTGACCACCACAACAATCATATTACCCTCAACAGCCTCCAGCCAGCTTGTTTCTTTAGAAGTCAGAAAGGAACTGTATCTCTGCAAGAAACTGTATCTAACCCTAACGTTCCCAAAATTAAATTCCCTACAGGACACTATGTTCCATAGCCTGGTGAGAAATCTGCACAGCATCTTCATTCTGAAGAGATCCCAGTCACAGCATGGGAAAAATGGCTTTAGAAGAGCTTACTTTCCAGAGGCTGCAGCAATTATGCTCTCCCAGCTCTTTAAATCCTCCCCCTCTGGAAACCTTGCTTCCATTACCTGTACACCACGGAAGCACCACCACCAGCCACCATGGTCCAGATCCTGCCTTTGGGGTTCAGGATCGTAAGCTTCAGGCTGGCCCCACTCTTGGCATCCAGGTCAGCAATGTAGGCTTCCTGCAGAGAGAGCAGCACAACCTGAGCTTCCTCCTGCACCTGCCTTTTCCATCCTGAGGGTTCATAGTGCTGGGTGCATTTGGACACTCAGAGCAATCACATCTCATCAGCTACAGCAGAGGGACAGCAGAGCTACAGACACAGCATTTACCAGGGACAGAGGTCCTGTGTGTCCATCCCTCCATCACAAGGGAGTCATAAAATCTGAACAGAACTGCAAAGTCTGTTCTGGCCTTATCTGAGACTAAGACCTGAGGAAATCTAAAAATCATCTCACCCACGGTGACCACTCTGGCTGTGCTGCAGCCAGGAACATAATCACTGAGAGCTGTAATTTGGCTCAATGTGGTGCTCCTGCAGCCCAGTGTGCCAGGCTGCTGAGCAGCACTTCATCAGAGTTCATTAACATTCCCAGCAAAGACTCTGCCATAACAACCTTCCCAGAGACTTGGAGATGGATGATTCAGAGACAAAACCTGAACTAATCTTTTTAAGAGCAAATTGAGTTGAGTGTTGGCATCCAGCAAGCTACATGGAAAAGAACAGCTAAATGGATTTCCTGGCCACAGTACAAAAACCTTCCAACTGAAGCATAATTATAATTATTAAAATGAAAAAGTCAGGACAGAAATCTTTTTAGAGGGAAAAGAACAGACCCCCGAAATAAGTAACAGAATAATTAAGGAGAGAACTGTACTTCCAACAGCCTCTGAAGCTGCTGGGACCCATATCTGGAGCACTGCTTGTGCATCCAGCAGTACAGACCCAGGGAATTTGGAGAGGGAAGAGGCACTGCTAGACAAACAAAGTGCTGCCTCATCTTGTCCTCACTTTTTGGAAAGACAGGTGTATTAACAACTTCTTACTTAAAAGTTTCAGAGATGGTGATTATTTTCTCTGGATTCACACTTGGATGCAGCATTTGCACACAGCTACTGCTCTGCTCTCAGAACTGTCACTGAAACACTGAGGGAGCATCAGCTCCCACAGGGCTCCCAGTAACCACTGCTCTAGCAGAAAAAGTGATGCTGAGGGGAGCAACATGGGCAAGAAACCACAGAAGGAAGCTCTGCATGGGTACAGAGCTCTGGCACACAGCTGAGGAAAGTTAAATACCAGCCTCCATTAAAAAAAGTCAATTCTGAATTAAAGAACTGACCAAACAGAGCTGGAAAGCAAACCCAGTTCAGAGTGTGATTCTGATCAGTCCTAGGACCACAGCTACCTGTGCACAGGTTATCATGGACAGCACTGCCAAGGTGACACAGCAACAAAACCACTGGAAACTGTAATGCCATAGGCATACAAGCAATGATGAATTCAGGACACAATGAAGGAATTCCATCTGTCACTTGCCTCAGGGTAAGCTTCCCTGCCAAAAGGAGGGGGGAACTCCACATCCCCCCACTTCACTTTGCAGATGTAGTCAGCCGTCGCGTCAATCTTCGCAGCCAAATCAAGGATGTAAACACCATCCTTAGTCACCACTGTAATGAAAAACATCACAATTAGCTCTGGCTTGTACAGAGACACAGATTTACTCCAACATGTGTGATCTTCACGCAGAGATCATTGCAAAAGCTGGGTGACTGCTGTTTCCCCTGGCACTGGGCTATATCTACCAGCCCCAGCAAATTCCCTGAGGAATTATCCAGTAATTCTGGCCATGGTCCAGACTCTGTCTCAGGGGCTGTTTTGTTCTAACAATATTTTTACATTCTTCAGTTCTGCCTTAACATTCATTTCAAGGGAATTTTTCATTTCCTCATTTTTAATTCACTGAATGAACAGCTCATTCAGACATATCACTGCCACTTCCATACTTCTGCACATGGCACCTAGTGCTGTTGTGAATTACAGAACCCAGAGAAGGATCAAGAACACATTCCAGTATTTCAGAACAGAAAGTTCTGCTCCCAAAAATATCCGTTACCTAATGGATTGATCTCAAGGTACGTAAAATACAGATCTTCATAAAGGTTGAACAGGCCACAGATGAAGCTGGCCAAGATGCTGTAAAAAAAAAAAAAAAAAAAAAAAAAAAAAAAAAAAAAAAGTAACACAAGTTAATGAAAGCAGCCAAATCCAAGTACAGCCTGCTCTGTTCGTTGGTATTAGTGGCAATCTGCAAATCTACTCGGCATCAATTTCTTTCATTCTCATTCATCTTCTCTGGATGGAGCCCCGGTGATGGATGACTCAAGGGAAGGAAGACCTTCATGACTCATTTTAATTACCCTCCACCAAACTCTGCTGAGGACACAGTTGCTCACAACTGTCAGAGCTGTGCAGTCTGATTTATCTCCCCACAAGACAGAAGCGCATCATTGCCTCCCTGCTGAAACCCATCTTTGTCAGATCTGAGCTTCGTTAGCTGTGCTGGGGAGGAGGCTGCAGTGAACTGATGGAGTGACAGGCTCCTTCAGCCCTTCAGTACTGCACAATGTCAGCAAGGATTACGCTATGTTTGGAAAAATCATGACTCATATTAGGATAACTAGGTATGGGCATCTAATTGAGGGAGATGCAGAAGCCTTGAGATCTACAGATAAGCCTGCAGGAGAAAGAACAGGAGAATAACTTTGGAGACCAGGGCAGAGCAAGGGAGAGGGAAGTTCTGAATTAGCAGTCAGATTCACATCTCGTCATCATTTCACAGAACAAAAGAAACTTCTATGCTGGCACAAAGGATCAGAATTCAGTACATGTCTCCAGTCTCAGGTTGAGACCTGAGCAGGCTGACAAGTGCTGCTGCCAAGTAAAGGCTCAGCACGAGGAAACCTTATTTTTGGGTTTTACAGGCACCTCAGTAAGTCAGAGAGCTTGGATTCAGGATGCATGGCATATTCTGGAGAGCAGCAAGAAGGGCAGGAGAGTGAGCTTCAGGGTGAACAAAACAGATGGATGTGGCACTGAGATAAAAGAGAGCAGCTACTGCACTGCTGGTCCTTCCCAGAACTGCATCTCTACTTACTCCTTCTTGTCAGCTGGTGCATGCTGCAGGAGATGCTTCTTCACATCAGATTCACTGAGCTTCTCATCCACTGCCACGAGCAGCTTCTGAGCTTTGGCATCCACATCTCCCACATCCACACCCCCTTCATGGTGGAAGAGCACGTAGTCTCCCTCACGGGCAGCGTATATGCACACGTAGAACTCTTCCTCCTATGTCACAGAGCAGGGACAAGCATTAACCAGCGACACCCAGAGAAAACCCTGGAGAGATTTTCGTGCCAATGCTGGGACTGGGGCAGCTGAGGCCACCATCAAGCTTCCCAAGGAGCAGCAGTGCTGAAGTGGCCCTAACGCTGCCCAGGGTGTACACCAACACTGTCAGCTCAACAGCACATTCCCAAACTCCTGCTTTCTCCACTGTGCCAATCCAGCTAAGCATGCAAATCCAGAGAGATTTAAAAGCCCACTTTAATGGTGTACTAACCTGTTTGTGAGGGACGAAGGGTTCAATCAGAAAGTTCTTTAGGATTCCCTTCGCGTTAGCAATCTGGGGACAGAAAACAAGGTAAACACCCATAACCACTTGTCCAGCACATTTGTGACAGCATAAGGAAAGCTTTGAGAATTAATCAGCACTGCTCTAAAATTGCTCCCTCTCCACTGTGCCTCCTGAGGAGCCACTCCTCCCTCTCCAGCACTGCATTCAGCACTGTCACCCCAGGATATCTGGTTACAGGAGTCAGTCACCTTCCCCATCTCCTAACAGGACAGAGTGGTATCAGAATTACACCAGGACAGCTGCTCTCCTCTCCTGCCCCAGAGACAGCACTGTCACTGGGCCCTGCTCAGCATAGTGAGACACAAGGGCTTGAGCTGCTCTTGGCGTAGTGGAAAATTCAGAAGTGAGGAACTCCTGAGCTAGTGGCAGGAGCAGAGGCATCAGAGTACTGCTCACCCTGAAATGGTATCAGGGAGCACAGAAGAGCGAGAGAATCCTTTAGCCTCTTATTATGGGTCCAGGAACTGTTCAGTGTAGGCACTTTCCTGTTATCCAAATCCACGTTTCCAGGCTCAAGAGACATTGGGGGATACCCCCTGCTCCGCCAGACACCAGTGGTCCCAAGCCTGTGGCCCAGTCCTTGCTTTAGATATGGTTGTTGTATTGTGCTAAAGGAGTAATTTCCACACCCATCATTTTCCCAGTGGGGAGCACTCAAGATGCAGTTCCTGCTGTTTCCCAATCCTTCAGGCAACCACACCAGCTTGGAGCTGGAGCCAGTGGCAAATCAATCCCAGCAGAGCCAAAGGCATAAATTCCTTGAGGCAGCACAACTCCATCAGCTCCCAACACACAGCAGCAGGGATGGCAGGCACTTCATTATCATTAGCATTGCACTGTCATTCCCAGGAAAATAAATATTACAGGGCAGCACTGAGTTAAAATAAGGACCTGAAGTAACACTCAATCATCAGCCAAAACACACGGGGTGGCTGCAGTGGAGGACCAGTTTATGACAACTTTTATACTGTCCTGGGAACAAAAGGGAAGCACTCACCGTGGTTTCCTGGCCCAGGCGCTGCTTGAGCCAAGCCTTCACCTGATCCAGAGTGAGATTAATCCCAACCAGTCCAAGCTTCCCACGTCTCTTGATGAGCTGATCTGGCTTCACCACTAAACGCTACAAAGGTTGGGCAAGAGATTTAAAGGAAGTAGCATTAGAAAGTGACTTTGGTCAAGTGGTTCTCTGCAGATAGTGAAGTAAAAACCTAAATCAGATCTGCACAGCACATGTCCTTGCAAAATTCCTTTAATCTTAGCAAATCCAGCTCCTGGTACAACATGCCTGCAGGTTCAGGTTTTTTTATGCTGTACTTTGAGAAAAGCTGCCTTGTTTCTGCTCAGCTGTGAGCAGACATCAAAGACTGAGCTGACAGTTTGTTCTGGCTTTTTTTGATGAAAAAACTCAATAAAAGTCATGGCAGACACAGTCAGTTGCTCACAAAAAAAAAAACCCTAACAACTCCTGCTGTCACTACACTTTGCTTATGAGACTGGCTAGGGCCAGGGTCATGCACATTTCAGCCAACTGATACCCACAGAAAGCTGCTCCTGGGTTACACACATCTCTAGCTTGCAAATATCTTTTTAAAAAACCAAACTATAACTGGGTGTCATTCTCCTGTACTGCTGATATGTCCTGGAACTCCAGCAACTTAAGAGCCAGAACACATCGTGTCGCACTACAGGACACTGAGCATGGTCTTGCTGCTGGATCCTGAAGCCCTTTCCAGCCTTACAGAACCTGCCTTAAAGGCCCAAGAGTATCCTTGCTCCCTTTTGGCTTCCTGCAAGGCTTTTAGAAGCACTGCTGATCTCTTCCTGCAGTTCACTCAGGCACTTGAGCATGGAACATTTAATTAGTGCTGGCTTCTATCAGTCAGTCAGTCAAGGACTATGAGACATTCATGTTCTCCAGCCAATGACTTAATATAATTAACCACTGGAAAGGAGCCAGCTTAGACAGCTAATAAAAAGAGCTCTGGGTATGTTTTCTCTACAGAAAGTATGAGGATATGAGACACAAAGAGAAAAGATCTTGCACTGAATAATTAAAAAAAGGAAGTTCTCCCTGACATTTTGTTTGGATTCAAGAAAACTAAGCAGTGTCCTTACTGGACATAAAAGCCAGACACGGAGAGAGCACTCCCTGATTTCAGAGAGCAAGACTTTGAAAACAGGGACTGATATTTCTGTCTGAACCAGCCTCCTTTACCTTCTGTGCAGTTATGAGCAACTTTTTCACAGCTATCTCTGCTCGTGTATTTCACAGTCTTAAAGGAATAATTGGCCCCCCAGGTGATACTGAGCCTTGAAGAAAGGTTTGTTTCTTCATCAGGGTTGGGAGTGACTGTGGCAGAGCAACAATAGCAACCAGTCCTTTGGGAAGGATCTGGAGCAGTGCTCAGGTGCTCCAGGAAGGCAGGTCCTGCTGTCCCTGTCCTTACCTCGCTCAGGAGCCATGGGTGGTCCTGTGTGAGCCGTGCCCAGTCCGTGGCTGGGGTGACCCGGGCATACTTGAAGCGGTTCTGGATGGCAGAGGACGTGCAGATGTACTTGTACAAGAACTCCTTCCCCGTCTGCTCAGAGATGGCTTTGGCTGACATGGCTACCTAGTCTGGATGGGGAAAAAAACACAAATCCATCAGGAACAGAAACCTGTTCTGGCCAAGAACTCCACATCACTCTGCTCAACACAAACCCAAAGCAAACCAAAGTCTCCCTGTTACACATAAGATCATAAAACTCCCCTGATAAGCAAGAACTATTCATGTTACTAAAACTTCTACCCCATTCCCCTGTCACAAACACTCTTTTCATCCAGCCTTGTCTGCAGGGAAAGGCAGAGTCCCTGCAGCTTGTCCCAGCCACCAAACCTTTCCTAAATCCACAGCTTGGAGCATCCCCTCATGTCCAGGGCAGTGCCCAGCTCTCTCCAACGTTGCAGCACCCAAGGTTTGCTGCTGGGGGGGTCTGTGTAACACACCTACCACTTCTCCTGGTGCAGTTCCAGGGAGGGAACCCCTCCCTTGCACCCACTCCTCTAAGGCATCATGTATTCCCAGCCTAGCCTGACGGCAGACACATCAGCAATGCCCATCCCTTGTCTAAAGGGAAAGGGAAACATTGCCAAGATTACCAAAACCTGAATAGGTTACAACATTGTTTTCTCTTGTTTCAGAACCAGGTTTCTTGGAAAGAGCTTCACACCTGACAGAATAAGATGCTCAAGACAACAAATATTAAGGTTAAACTGTTTGTTTTGTTTTGGTTTTTTTTTTTTAAGAAAAATTCCTAATTCAGTCCCTTTCCTATGGACGGTTTTCTTCTCTTTTCGAGTATATTCCAAACTGATGTAAGCAAATGATTTCTGACCTCAAGGGTATAACTATTCTTTTTGATATGCAGCAACAAAGTCATAGGTGTCAAAGATGCATTTATTTTTAGCTGTCATAAACACTTATTTGAAAGAATACTTCATCCCAGTGATCCTGTCTGCATGTATCACACATCAGAACTGAGTGCTGTGATCAGCCAGCAGGTTTGGTACGTCTGGGGGGTCAGACTGCTGACAGGGAGGCTCAAGCAGCAGCTCCTCCTGCATTTTGAGTAGCTGGGGTCATGTCACTGTTCCCCAGGCACAGCCAGTGTGGCAGGAAACAAAAGCACGCTTGGGATGGATTCCGGGAGAGCTGCAAAGCAGAACTGCACCAACGCAGAAAAGAGGAGCTCAGATGCCCTCTGAGCACCTGGACAGCCAAGTACTAGAGCAGCTCAGTAAGACTACCTGCCCTCACAGAACAGATAGCCCACGTCAGACCCGCAGAGGGAAACAGTTTATGAACTCCAGTTATTTCTTAAGCTGCACTCTGGGTAATAACCATCAGTAATCAGCTGGGCTATTCATCCTATAAGCAAACACAGTACAGCCAGTGATTAACTAGCCATAACTAGAAATAAAAAACTTTCTCCCTAGACCAGGAAAAAGTTAGTCGGAGGCAGGTTACATTCCCTGAGCTTCCAGAACCAAATAGGTCAGACTGAGTTAAGTGCTATTACTGAAAGCTGGTAACTAAGCTTAAGGACCAGCAGTCAACTTTGCCACTGACATACTTTCAAATGCAATTCCAAGGTTAGAAATCACAAAGGCAAAGCTACAGAAGGGGCAAAAAGACAAAGAACAGCAGGCCTGCTTTCAAAGAGTTCTGATGTAGAACCTGAACACGATTGCAGCGCAGCTCCCAATTTAATCCCATTTCAAAACGGGATCAGACGATGTTTCTGCAGCACTCCATCTTTCATCAGAATCAACCCCCACTCCTGTCACTAGAAACACTTGATCCTAACACCCCTACTGAAACAGCCCCTGTCGGTTTGTTAGCCCAGTGCCAAAGCCAAGGTGGCCCGAGAAGAGGGAAATTCTTGTGAGCAGCCAGAGGAGACCAAACCCCAAACCAACACCCCAGCCTGATCCTACAGGCACACACAGACATGCTCCCACAGGCACCACGCCGCTGCCCAGCCTCAGAGCTGCACACACACAAGTCATCTGTACTGCAGAGCCCAAAACTTTCCATTGGAATTTGTACTTTAAGCAGAGCTATTTCTGAGAGCAAACCCTGCTTCTGCAGTACCTGGAGCCACAATTTGTTCTGCCTGGGAGGAAGCTGTAATACTCCTGCTTCAAACCCCTTCGAAATTCATCAACTCCACAATCTGCTCAGGGCCTGTCCCGGAGAAACAGCATCACAATTCACTGCAGCACAAGCAGATGGGTAAAAGAAAATGGCAAACATATTTCTTTTAAAAACCCAAGTATTTGTCATTTCTCCAGGGTGCCACAGAGCCCCGGAACAGCACTGCAGAACTTCAGTCCACATTTAAAAATTAAACCACTTAGGCTGATGCTGGTTATGCCAACGAATCTCCTGCAATTGCAGGAAACTGGACCCAGGGTGTCCCTCAGGTCTTATTAAGTCTAGTCCTTAAAAAACCTCAGTGGGAACAAGTGACATACATGGGATTCCTTAAACCTGAGGGACAGAAAGAGGAGCTGTTCCTCTCTCAGAACCATTTCTGGTCATTTTTATGCTGCTCCATTCCGCTGCTCCTCTGGTTTCCCTCACAACTTCATCACCTCATTTTTGAGGTAACACTACTGGGGTAAAGAAAGGAAATTACAGAATTCTTACAATAGCAGTAGATGAAAAATAACATCCTTGTGTCATGGCAACAGAACAGCAGGAATGAGGCTGTTCTGACCTTATCTGCCCGAGTTTCACATTTCCTAAACATTAGCAAGTCTTTAATCACACCCCTCACTCAGTTTTTCCACCGTTCCTCATGGGACAGAGAGCACAAAGCAATTGCTTCAGTCTGCTGAACTGTTCAGCTAAGAGATCAGCAGGAAAATAATCCATAGGGCATCAGCAATTCCTGGCTGTGTGTGCTCATGCAGGTCCCTTGACAACCAGGGAGACAGGATCAAAGCAGGTCCATTAACTCGCTGCATCTGTTCTGCAAACACCAGGCAGGGGGACAGACTCATGTCACTACAGAGGCAGAGGAATCGAATGTCCCCAGTTTCAGAGGAATAAGCCAGGTTCAAATTCTTATCTGTCAGAATAATCTTATTTTCAGCCATGTTTAGCACCTGCAGTGCTGACCAGTGCTGGGGAGAGCAATGGCTGCACCTCTGAAGAAAAAACCAAGAAAAAAAATCCCTTTCTCTGCCCAAAACACAACCTGTGGGATAACAACGTTCTTTTCTGTTGCTCTATTCAGCATTCATTAGCCAAGACTGACCTGCAATTTTCTCAGCACTTCAGGTCCCAGACCTTGCACCCACCACAGACAAGGGCAGATTCATGTCAGCAGCACAAGTGCCACAGATTTCCATGAATGATTTGCGTTCATTTACTAAGGCTCCAACACAAACAGCTTCCCTGCAACACCTCATTGACCTTTCTCTCACCATCCATACCCACCGATTCAAAAAGAGCTGGATTCCAGCCTTTGCTAGCAAGTCCGGAGCAAGTAAGACACATGGATCAGATCATATTTTTGGGAGCTCAGCAGCACGTATTCCCTCAAAACATCACCTGTCAAATATATGCAAAGAAGCTGATGCTTGGGGAAAGTTCCCTGAGTGTATTGACAGAGAAAATCAGCGGGATGGTGGTAAGGCAGGCAAGACTCCTTGAGCTGGATGTTGTGTTTGCTGTGACACAACTGCTACACCTGCCCCAATATATCAGCAACCAGCTGAAGAGGGCATGTAACAAATCCAAAAGAAACATGAATGGAGAAAAAGGGAGGCATTCCTGACACAGAACCCAGGTAAAGTCTCCCTGACTCCCAAGAGATCAATGATGTGGTACTGTTCAGAGTGACAGAGTCTGTTCTGCAAAGGGAGAGAAAGTATTGCAGACATTGATTTAGTTTGTTTTTCTTCAGACCAGAAGAAAAGATGTAACTCGGCTTCACCAGTCTGTGTTCACACAGAATGTGCTGCTCACACATGGAATTCTCTGAGATCTGGATTGGTACCGTCCTCCAATCTCACCTGAACGATGCTTCTGCAAGGAGGAAAGGACTCCCTCCCCAGTGAAAGCTTGACACCCACTCTCTCAAGAATTGTCTCAACAAACCCACACCGTAAAGCAGCCTCCCTGCTCCGTCCCGGGTCATTTATTAACATAGTTCAAGCCCAGCCAGTATTTTCAGCCCACGGCAGCATGAAAAGTTACATCAGCTCCCACCTGGCAAACGCGTGTGTTTCGTCAGAGGATGGTGAGGGCTCAGTGCCGTGGCCAACGGGAGGTCATGGTCCCGCACCTGTGGTTGGGAAACGCTGTGCGGGGTGATGCAAGGAGGTGCTGCATGCCCAGCTCTGGGGGAGGCTCCCTGCACACATGGAATCTCTGAGAAAAGCACGCAGCCAGGGAGGAGTACGGACTGGTTACATGTGGGTAACTGAGAGCAGCAGACAGGCTCCCCACAGCTGGCGGGCACCCAGTGCCACAAGGGCGGAATTTGGGAGTTCTGTCATTAAAGATCATCTTCTTCTACAGCCTTGGGGCTCCTTAACAAGCTTACTCCTTAAAGCACTTGCCCAGTGTACAGCAGTAACAGGTTCCCTAGCCATCGTGGCTGGGCAGGACTCCCAACTGTGGCTGTCCTTGCTTAGGAACCACTTCAGGCAGTGCTGGAACGGTGGGAAGAGCCCTGATACCCGGAGAGAGCTGCCAAGTCTCACATGCAGGAAACCCAACAGGGTTTGGGTAACAGCACTGGACCACAGAGCTGATACTCTGAGCTCCAAACCCAGTTAGGGATCAGAAAGAGTACAAACAGGATAGTCAGGGTGCACCTCAGTTTCCAGCCTTTAGACACTACTGCAGACAACAGACTGTTCAACCGAGAGAAGGGAGAGTCTGTATAGCAGGGTGAGAATTTCGAAAGCAGCAAGACAAACAGGAGGTGTTTGCAGGCAGCAAACAGGAGAGCTGGAACACAGCCAGCTGTCCCGGGAAGGGAGCGACACACGGGCTGTGTACGCTCGTACGGCCACAGCGAGATCCCGACGCCGCGCTGCTCCTCCAGGATGGCCACGAAAGGATTTTCCTTACGGCAGGGAATGCAAGTGCTTTGGCCAAGGCCCCGTTGGACCAGGGGCGAAAAACGCGTAAAGCCGGAGCCCTTTCCCAGCCCCTCGGTAATCTCTGCGCTGTGCCCACCGCACACTGCCCGTACCCCAGAGCCGCCCCGGCCACCGGGACAGCAGCGGGCGTCAGCAGCGGAGCGGCGGCGGCGGCCGCAAGGTCAGGAGCGGCTGTGCCGGTGGGAGCGAGGGGCTCTACTCCGGACCGTACCGGGACGGCCGGCCCCCGCTCCCGCCGCACACCCGCTACTTGAGCGAGCCCGCGGCGCTCCCGCGGGCTGCGGGCCGCTCCCGGAGATCGCCCGCCCTACCGCGAACTATCGGGGCCGGGGCCGGCCAGGATCAGCGCGGCTCCCGGCCCGCCGACCACCCCCACTCCCGCACAAGGCGCGTGGGCGCCGCGGCAGCGCCAGCGCGAGGCCCCGCCATGTGCCGGGCAGAGCCGCAGCCATTCTCCGGGGCGGGTGGGCCCCGCCGCAGCGGCGCAGCCGCCCCGGCACTCACCTGGGCCCCGCTCGGCTGCTCTACCCCGCTCTGCTGCCGCTCCGGCCCCGCTCGCGTCGCCGCCACCGCCTTTTGTTCGCGGAGCGCGGCCTCCCCGGCCCATCGGGCTACGGCCGCCGCCGCCTCCGATTGGCCGCCGCCGCCGCCACGTGTGCGTTGCCTGAGCGCCTGCCGCGCGCCCATTGGCCGCCGCCAGTGGGGCGCGGCCGCGCAGCCTTGTGGGAGCCGTAGTTCCGACACGCTCGCCCCGCCCCCAGTGGCGCCCGCGGCCCTGACCCCCCGCGCTGGACCCGCCGCCGCTGATGTCACCGGCCATGATTACGTCAACAGGTCCCCCGCCCAGCGGTACCGGCGGCAGGAACGGGGCTCCTTCCTCAGCGCCAAGACATGCCGAGAAACCTCCCACGGGCGTGTTGTGGCTGCGGGGACGGGCAGTGCCCGATGGTACCCACGGGGGACTGGCGGGACCGCCGGAGCCGATTCACCGGTGCCACTGCGGGCGGCACCGCTGGAGCGCGATCCCTGGGAGCAACGGGCCAACGGGAGCGGGACGAGACCGCTGTGACTCTCACGGACCCTCCCGAAGCACCGGGAATGCTCGGGGAGCCGGGTGTCCTGCCTCCCCCCTGCTCCGTTTCCTCACCAGCCTCTCAAGGCGGCCGCCGCGGCTCTCCTGCTTCCTAGGAATACCCATCCCACATTCACTTTTTCCTTGGTATTTCCAGCCTGTGACTAACGTGCTCATCAGAGCGCCGAGGGAGCACCCGGGGTGGTGTCTGACGAGAACAGGCGGCCTTGCCCCGGTGGCCGGGGCTGCCGTGTCCCCATGGCAGCGTCACCGGGCTGGGCACAGCCCTCACGAGCACACTGCTCCTGTCCACCCCGCTGGGGACGGCGCGTCCCACTCGGCGGTACCAGTGCGGGCAAATCTCCCTGGAAAACAGTTACCGAACGCTTAAACTGCCTGAAATTCTCTGCCCGGCTCCCCGGGGACGGGGTGTGTCAGCCCGGCTTCCCACCCCAGAGCTCGGCCGTGGGTGTCTCCCCACCCTGGCGTGACCCCCACCCCGCCTCCCGCCCCCGCGGCTGCCGTCCAGAGGGGCTGGGCCAGGGCCAGGGCAGTCCCGAGCGCGATCGGGAGCCTGGCGGTGCTGATCTGCCTCGTCGTGACATTAAATGTCATCGGTTCCGAGCGGGACAGATGCCCCCCCGCCCTTACTCTGAGTCACTTGGCAGGAACAAAGTGTTTCAAGCAGAAATCTTGGCGCAGGGCCTGACCCAGCGCCAAAATAAAGTCAGGACTGAAGAGCTGATAGGAGTGACCCAGCAGCATTTATTTAGCCAGGACTAGCCCCCTCAGCGCTGAAACCGGTACCGGGGCCAGCCGCGAGCACCAAACCATTATCGACTGTAGGGAGACGGTGGCTGCCCTCGTGTTGCGCCTGCGGAACACACGCGCGTTACCCGGCGGGGCAGAGGAACCGGCTCTGCCCGGCGTTCGGCCACCGCCGAGGCACCGGGGCTGTACCGAGCGGCCGCGCTCCTAGCAGGGCTCCGGGAACGCGGGTGGAAGAACAGAACCCCACGGGCACGGAGTCGGGTCAGCTCAGAAGCTCGGCGAGGACCCGCCGGTAGCGAGCGCCGGGCCGGAGCCGGGACCGGGCCGGAGCCAGGACCGGGACACCGGGACCCCACGTGGGCACCGTTCGGGTGCGTTCGTCACTTCCGGGGCGGGGCAGAGCACCGGAAGCGGCGGTTGCCCGGTAACCGTTGCTCGGCAACGGCGCCGCAGCGCAGCCATGGCGGAGGATGAGGCCTTGCCCGTGGTCACTTTCGGGAGTCTCATGACCGAGGGAACAGCCCTGAGCCGGCGCGGCCAGCACGACAAGGCTCTGGGCTGCTTCAATGACGTGAGGGCGCCGCGGCCCGAGGGCACCGAGCTGCACGCGGCGGGAGGGGCCTCGGGGTGGGGCCGCCGCTCGGTTCAGGCGGGGGAAGAGGCGGGGGGGGACCCATGGAAAGAGGGGAAGGCACGGAGGGATGTGTCCCCAGAAGGTCTCGGCACGAGGGGGTGACCCAGACAGGGCAGTTCAGGGACAGGGCAGCGCCTGCAGCATAGAGAACCTGTGAACAACAAGAGGATACTCTTATCCCTAAAAACCTTGTGGTTTTGTCCTCATCTGTCGTCAAGATCCATGTGGGAACTGTGCAGGTGGCATCAAATACCTGCAATTGTGTATTTGTGGTGTTGAGCCAGCCAGCACTGGTGACTTGTCCATGTCTGGTGACATGTCCATGTCTGTGGTTCCAGGCGCTGAAACTGAGGGCAGGAGACAAGCACTGCCTTATCACCCGCTCCAAGTGTTTCCTGAAGCTTGGAGACACAGAAAACTCCTTGAAAGATGCTGAAGCCTCGCTCAAAATTGACAAAACATTCCCCGAGGTAACCAGCTGAAGTGGTAGGAGGGGGGTGGCCAAGGGCTGGCCTGGATCTGGGAGACCCTGGAGGGTCTGAGGCAGAGCTGTGAGGAAAGAGCTCACTCCAAACACTCCTGAGATTTCTATTGCTCTTGGAGCTGTCGAGGTGCTCAGGCACCTCCAGGTTTGGGGTTTAATGTGTGTGAGTTGTTACAGCCCTGGGCTCTCACTTCTGCCTGGCAGGAGTTACTTGAGATCCATGAAAGTTTTCCCTCCTTTTAATAATTTCGTTTCCCAAATGTCATTTTAGGGGCTTTACCAAAAAGCAGAGACACTGTACACCATGGGTGACTTTGAGTTCGCGCTGGTGTTTTACCACCGAGGCCGGAGGCTCCGCCCAGATATACACAAATTCCAGCTGGGCATCAACAAGGCCGAGGAGGCGATTATCAACTGCCTTGGGAGTAAGAAGTGTCACTTTCTGGCCCCCATGAGCCCGGATGATGCTGTTCAGGGCCCAGCTGATGGCAAATCAGCTCTGCAAGTGACCCAAGAGCCCCACACCAGGGTCTCTCTGCTTCTGGGTCCATGTTATTTGTGGCAGATAAATGCAGAAGCAGCAGGAAGCACCACAAAGAGCCAATCCTGCTCTTTTTTTCTTTTGTTCTTTACTTCTGCCCTGTACATACACAGTGTCTGATCCCTTTAGTTCTGTAGGTAAATCCTGACACTCCATTTTCCAAAATCATCATGGAAACATTCCAGGGAATACAGACCAGAGCAGCTCATCTCATCAGGGACCTGACTGTGGCCTCCCAGTACATAAGGGGAGCTGACAAGAAAGTTGGAAATACTATTTACAAGGGCCTGGAGTGCCAGGACAAGGCAAGGAATGGCTTCCCACTGCCCAAGGGCAGGGTTAGATGGGATATTGGGAAGAAATTCTTCCCTGTGAGGGTGGGGAGGCCCTGGCACAGGTTGCCCAGAGCAGCTGTGGCTGCCCCATCTCTGGAAGTTTCCAAGGCCAGGTTGGACATGGCTTGGAGCAACCTGGTCTAATGGAAGGTGTCTTTGCCCATGGGAGGTGGAATTCCAGGGGATGGAACTGGATGAGCTCTAAGGTCCCTTCCAATCTAAACCATTCAGGGATTCTATGATCCTATGATCTACCTCCAGCACTAATTACAGAATCCATTTTGAGACCTTTATCCCTGTATTCAAAGTTTGGAAGGAAATATGCCATGCTATCTCAGACTGGCCTCCTGAAATCCTGACTCTCCTCCAGTTTTCATTGCACAAGAGCAGTGAAACTGTTGACTCTTGTAACGAGCTCTGCTTTCATCATTCGTGGCTCAGATCACTGAGCAGGTCCTGTAGAGGCAGGAAAGGCCAAGGACCTCGTGGGGTTCAAAACAAACTGAAAACTTGTCCCTTTTCCCTTAGTTTTTCTCTCAGCTCTGCTAGCGGGCATGGACAGCACCTGCCCCACTGTGGGGACCAGACACACCTCACCTGGGGCTGCCACCTCTGACACGTGAGTGGAGCACCCATGCAGGGCTCATCTGGGGCTGCCAGACCTGTCCGGCGGGTTGGAACTGCTCGGGTGGATCCCGGAGCCTGTCCCTGCCCAGCTCCTGACATGCCCCACTCACACCCTACACAGATCCCCAGATAGGCCAGGGCCTCCCTCTCCCAAAATTTCAAAATTTCAGCCCTCCCCCAGTGCAGGGATTAACATGTGCCAGTGGCACCAGAGCCTGCAGCACTTTCATATGGGATAGTTATTTAGAAAACAGGGAAGATTTCCAGATCTGGCTTGCTTTCCTCCATTCCTTCTGCTTCCTGAGCTTAGCACAATGCTCAAATATCATCACAGCTCCCAGCTGAAATCTTCCCAGCTCAGTATCCCAAGCCAAGAACTCTTAACCACCTTTGAGCCCCTGGGCTGCAGGCACAGGAATGGATTAAAAAACTAGAAAACTTACTTTAAAGTAGTCAATAGCTCTGAGGTGCAGGGAAGCATGGAAACATGTCAGCACGGATTTAGATGTTTGAATAGTTGGGAAATGCACACACATCAACAGGGTCCATCCCCAAATTGCTTCCCTGGCTCTGCTTTACCTGGAAGGATCAGGAACATCTGCTCCCGTAATCCGCCTGTGTTCGTGCTGCTGGCCTGGGCTATGGCTGTGCCTAAGGGAATTCTGCAGCAGCCTTGGAAGCTCTGTCCTTCCCCCAGAACAAACAAAGAGCTGTTCCTCACTCTCCCCTCCCACGGTGCAGACAGACGGTAGAACTGGGCGTCAGTGAAAACACAACGGGTATTTTGCCCTAATCAGTGCACAAACCTTTAAAATACCTTTCTTTCAATTTTATGCTTCAGCTGTGATCCCCCAGAAGAACCTGCATCCTTCTCCTTCTTCAGTTTCCATGCAGGATGTACCCTGTCTGTAGGAATATTGCAACTGTGTGAATTAAAATCCCAAGAGGAGCTAGTGGATGAGCTGCATTCCCTGCTTCCTGAACACACCAACACCCGTATTCCATGGGAAAGAGTTAGAAAAGCTTTGGTTGAAACCAAACACTTTGGGCTTGGCACCTTGATGGGCGTTTTACTCACAACACCCTGCATGGCTGCTGTGGGCCACTAACACGGACTCCTCTGTGTCTGCAGATCCATCCGCAGTGAAGCTGGAGAACACGGAGGAGCTGTGCTTCGTGAGCAGGCAGGCAGAGGTACAGCATGGGGCTCTTTCTGAAGAAGCTTCTAGAGTTGTTGTAATGCTAAAACTGCCTGAAATGGGCACCTGAGGGGTGACAGTCCCCACAGGGACATGCCTGTGGGAGCAGTGGGCCTGCTGAAGGGCCTCTTGAGGATTAAAACACACTGACCCATCATGAGAGTGTTTCTCACCTGCTTCTAATGCAGGTCTGGCTCAAGCCACCCAAAATTTAAAGGGGAAGGCAGAAGGGCAGGAAGAGTCACCATGGAGTAACAAAACCCAGCTTGGAATTTCTTCTCCAGCCCATATCTGGGGGTGTTGCCAGTCACCCATCTGAGGCTAATGAGTAACAGCCCAGAGGTCGAGGAGGGTACAGTGAGCTCCAGTATTGACTTTGGGTTTACCTGATGTTTAAGGGTCACAGTTTTGATAATGGACACTTTTCTCTATTGCTACACTTTTGGGTGCTCCATTGCAGTAGTGTCTTGTTCCTCTGAGAGGCCAGAACTAGTTCTTGTCCTTTCTATAACACCCTTGTGGTCCCCAGGGAGCACAACTGGCTGCAGAATTTCATAGCCAAAGCAGCTGGTGAGACACTGACTTTTTGCTTTAATTTAAAAAAGAAGCTGTCTTATATGGAGTGTAAACAGAATTCTGCTCATCCCAGTGTTCCCCACTGATGTCCCCCGACTCCTTTTGCTTTTTTCTAGCTGCAGAGAAAAAAAGACAACCAGCAACAGCAGAACAAACTGACTAAGGATCAAAAACGGACGAAGAAGCAGAGTCCGAAAACAGAGCGACAGCTTCTGGGAGAGCTTTATGCTGACAAGGCGTACCTGGAGAAGTTGCTCAAGGATGAAGGTGTTTCTCCTTCTCAGAAGATTCTACTTTTCTTTCATCCTTTTAAAAATGATTCTTTATTTCTCTTCTTCTTTTATATCCCTGTGACTCTTCCTTAGTTGTACCAGAGCCCACATAGCACATGGTGCTCTCAGTGGTGGGGACACAGGCAGGTGTCACCTCATGGGGCTGTGACTCTTCTGTGGGTTTGTTATAAATGCTGTTAAGGTCAAGATGCAGGAATTGGAGAAGTATCTTATTTTAGAAAAAGGCACACAGATGATTCTCCTTTAGTCATATTTCTAGGGAACTTTTCACTCAGAAATAGAGAAGTGCTTAAGATTTGGTCTGCTCACAGGTTTTGTGGTATTGCCAGCATTAATTATACATGTGGGCGGTCTGGTTTCCAGGCAGGTAAAAGCCCTCTCAGTTTCCATGTGCCAGCCTGATCCACAGCACTGTTCAAAGTGCCCTGTCAATACAGATGTGCCATACAGATGTTCTGTCCCAGAGAAGAGCACAGCTGGCCTTGCTTTCTGGACCCCTTCTTGGCTCTCATCAGCAGGGAAGGGAGCAGATAGAGGGCTGGAACACCAGCTCAGCTCACTGAACCACACAGGATGCGTAACAGAGTTTTTTGTTAACTCCCCCATCACCTCAGCTCTGAGGAGCATGGGACACTTTCATTTCCAGCACTGTCTGTGTCAGAGCAAGAAAACGTTCCCAATCAATTCCCCACTGAGCTGCAGCTCAGGTCTGTTGATTCTCACCTGGGTTCTACCTTATCTTATTTCCAGACTTGATGCAGAGCAGCACAAGGCAGGGGATCAAAGTCATGGACCTGGTTTTGGATGGCATCTCCTACCTGAACCACCGCCGGGACTTCTGGCAGCAGCAGAAGCCGATGTACGCCCGGGTGTACGAGCGCAAGCTGCTGCGGCAGGGGAGGATGCAGGACAAGAAACGGAAATCATCTGACATTGGCAGATCCATCGCAAAGGATATGGAGGACATTGAGTTGTGTAGGTTCCTGGCTGGAAGCTGAGCGCCTCCCACTGCTTTGGGAGCTCTAACTATTCCCAAGCTTTGTCTGAGGGTAACCCACTTCATCAGCTCTCACTTCCTGGGTATCACAGAATTCCAAGATGGTTTGGGTTGGAAGGGACCTCGAAGTTCACCCCATTCCACCCCCCCGCCATGGGCAGGGACACTTTTCACTATCCCAGGTTGCTCCAAGCCCCATCCAAACTGGCCTGGAACACTTCAAGGGATGGGGAATTCACAACTTCTCAATGTCTCTGTGTCACACTCCAGTGTCAAACTCTGCTCCCTGTCCCCAGGTCTGGCCAGAGGCTCCGCTGAGGAAAGCTGCAGGAAAGCTGAGCGGATGCTGAGAAAGATACAAGGGTGGACAGAGGAGGAAGTTCCCAACAAGAATGAACTGATTGGGAACCTCCACAGCTGTATTGGGAATGCACACTTGGCAATGGGACAAATGGAAGCAGCTTTGCACAGCCATAAGATGGATCTGGATTTTGCCAGGAAGAAGTAAGTTCTGGGTAGTTCAGGTGGGTGGGGAAAGGGGAAAGTACCTCTGTGGGGGTGTTTTAGCATTAGGTTATGTAATTATCACCTGTGAGTTTAACAGGACTACACATCCAGCTCTGCCCAAGTATTAGGGTCTGTGGTGACTTTTTATCTTCATTATTTCAAAAATAAGGAGCCTGAAGCAGATTTTTAAGGACCCACGGCACAGGGCACATTGAAACATCTGCTGAAGCAAAGCAAAAGAGCACAAGTCCCAGTCTCAGCACTTGAGCCTTGAGCAGGCAATTCCTTCTCAGGAGGATCAGGCTCACCAGTTTTCTGCTACATTTTGTCTTAAACCCCTTTTCATACAGACCATTAAGCATGGCTTGAAATAAAGGTCTCTTCCAGGTGCACTTGCCTGTCTGCACTGGACACATCCCACGGCTCTTCCGGCTGAACCACAGAGGAACAAAATGTAGTCTTAGATTTAGCAAGAGTTTGCAAAGCATAGCAGAAAACATGGAACAGTGGCTTGAAGTGAAGTGATTTGGGATTTATTTTTGTCAGTAGTGCACTGGGCTGTCACAATGTCACTGGGTGGTTGTTTCTCATTTTCAAAAATCCTTTTGGAAATGAATGTTGGTTTAGGAGAAGGTTGCCTCTCTCCTGGTGATCGCACTCCCCGAGTGCGCCAGGTAAAGGCAGGAATTGGCAGGAGATTCCTGGGTTTGGGATCTCTCTACACGCGAAGTTGCCTTTAAGGACCGGTGGTGACGGGCGGGCCGCGCCCTCTGGCGGCTGCATCTGGAGACGCCGCTAATGACTCGTTAATGACTCGCGTTAATGACCCCGTGAAGGGGGTTTGAACTGGATCTCACCCCAACCGGACTGTGATTCCATGACTCCCATCACATTTATCTGCTCCTCGCATAGGCTTTTTCATCTCTAAGGTAGGGGTAGGCAGAGCCGCTTCTGAAGTTGAGAACGAGGATAATTAAGAAAAAAATTAAAGCCCACAGGCTCCATTATTACAGAAGGAGCTGCCTGTAGCATGGAGCAAAGCTCAGTCCAAGCACAGGATCAGGGCTGGTGTCAGGAGCCTGCAGACACACTACAGATGCCTTTTTGGGTCTGTTGCTTTGAAAGACAGAAATCATCCATGAGTGTCAGGGACACAGAGGGAAACGGAGGCAAAGAGAAGTGGAAAGATTTTCCCAAGGACTGCCAGGTTTGCACAAAAATTAATAATAATCAAAGGCAAAGCTAAACCATTTCCCATGTGTCTCATGGAGTCAGCTGCCAGACCTGTAGATAAAATCAAAAATCAACCTTGATTTCATGACTTTCAGCCTGACCTGGGCCCTTTACTTCCCAGTGCTTCCCTGAGGGCATGGGGGGCACCAAAGGGACCATGAGGCTGAAGAAACCCAGAGTGGGTGAGGAACAGGACGATGTCAGTGCCACAATCCCTTTGTCTCCCCACCGCAGCGCTCTGACGGACGCCGTGTCCCGGGCCCTGGACAACATCGGCCACGTGTACGCCCGAACCGGCAGGTTCCAGCAGGCCATCAACACGTAAGTACAGCCCAGCAGGAAGGACATCGGGGGTTGGAGTGACCCAGGTCACGGCTCTTCAGCTGTGTGTTCTCACTGCAGCTCGATCTGGGGAAATTTTCACACCTGAACCCTTCGCTATCAAAGCAGTGATTGAGTCGTAACTGTACCCAGTGAGGGTTGGTAAAGATATGTCTGTCTTAATCTTCTTGAAGCTGGGAGGAGAAGATTCCACTGGCCCAATCCAGCCTGGAGAAGGCCTGGCTGTTCCACGAAATTGGACGGTGCTACCTCGAGCTGGATAAAGCTGAAGAAGCCCAAGATTACGGCCAGAAGTCCCTGCAGTCAGCAGATGAAGACGGAGATGTGGAGTGGCAGCTCCATGCCACTGTGCTGGTGGCACAGGCACAAGGTAAAGATGTGGGCACAGGTTTTGCTCTCAGGGTGTAGAAGCTGGTCTGAAAACATCTCTGGGATTTAACAGCCAAAGCAACTGCTCAGTTCAAGACTGGCTTGATTAATTCTTGCTGTTCTCCTGATCCTGGGCTAAACCAGCGGATATCCTTGTCTGTTCCAGTGAAATTGAAAGATTACCGTTCTGCAATCATGAATTTTGAAAGGGCTCTGGAGAAGGCGAAGCTTGTGCCCAGTGAAGCTGCTCAGAATGGCATCATTGCGGTAAGGGGGCTGCTGCGGGGAGGAGGAGCCCTGGACAGCATCTGTGAGGAGCTGTTATCCCAGCTGGATACTCCAGCCAGTAATGCCATAGAAATGCAGTAGAAATGCAGTTTTACAGTAGGAAAGGACTTCATAACGATAGCAGAGAGCAAAAGAAAACAGGGAAATATTGGGTATGTTGCTGCATTTCTGGGGCTTTCATAAGAACCACATCCCTTTCAGGCCTTGGATAATGTGAGCAAAAGCTTCATTGCGGAGCTGAAAAAAAGCCACAAAGAAGCGACGACGGTTCCCTCACAGCAAGGTACTTGTCGTTCACACCTCTGCGCCCAGAAATGGAAAAAAAAAACCCACTTTCCTGTTCAGCACCTTAGAATTCCCACAGCACCCATTTCCTTGCAAGTGTTGAATTAAAATCTTGGTGGAAGTCCAGCATTGCTCCAGCTGCGCTCCCAGATCCGGCCGTGCCCAGCTTAGAGCGGGAGATGGCAGCGTTCCCTGAGGGTCCCCTGCAGCCCGACACTCCAGCCCTGCCCCGCCCCTCCTGGGGTTCGGTGGGGGGATCCTGGCAGGGCTCTGTGCCCGCAGCCCCCGGGGCTGGTCTCCTCAGGCCGTGCAGCCCAGCACCTGCCGTCCCAGAACGTAGAGGGGAGTGAGAGATTCCTGGTGAGGGCAAGGGAGTCCGGGGGTCTTTCTTGTGCCCATCTGCTGAGTGCTAGAACGTGGCTTAAGTTTCCTTTTTCCTTCCCAGATCGTTCCATCAGCAGTGAAAACGTAACAATTACCATTGAGAATGTGGAAGAGAAGGAAAAAGAGGAACAACTCACGGAGAGCCAAGATGAAAAGCCAAAGGATTAAAAGCCAAAAGAGGAAGCCAGAAACGAAATAGAAGCAGATGGAAACATTAAAGAGGGGGAAACGGACAAGGAAATGAAGGAGAGCAGTGGGGGAAAGTAGAGCCGAGGGGGGAAGATTAAATAAATATTGAATAAGAGCCATACCTAGCACTGGAGTGGTGTATCCCTAGCAGGGAAGAGCTGGTCTGAGCCGCCGCCGTACTCAGAGCGCAGCCTCCCCCCGCCTTGTACCCCCCTCTCGCGGCCCCGGCCCCGCCGCGGCTCAGGACGGTCCCGGCAGCATCCCCGGGAGCTGCCGGGCGGGGCGGGGGCCTGAACCCTGGGGCCCCCCCGCCGCCCCGGGGAGGGTTCGGCCCGGCCCTCGGGGGCGGGCGGGCCCTGGGGCTATGAAAGGAGCCGCGGCCGCGGCCGCCCCAGAGCCGCTTCCCCGCCGCGCCGCTCCGCACCGGCGGCCGCCCCGGAGCCGCTGCCCTCACCATGGTAAGTGGGGCCGGTGGGATGGGGACTGGGATCGGGATCGGGACTGGGGTCGGGGCCGCCGCTCCGCCCGGGCAGCGGTTCCGATTCCCAGGAGGGCGGAAGCGCCGGCGGCGTCGCCGACACGTGCGGCTGCGGCTGGGGCTGGGGGAGCGCGGAGGCGGCCGGGCCCCGAGAACGGCCCCGGGGGCCCGTGGCTCCGTCCCGGGGGTCCCGGGACACCCTGGGGGCTGGCGGGGCACGGGCAACTCGGGTCGGGGGCGATCGCTCCCTCCACGCGAGCCCCTGTTCCGTGGGGAGCCGGACACAAGCGGGAGCTTTGTGGGGGCGGGGGGGGGGCCGGGCCCGGCTCAATGGGAGATTGTCCGGCGAGACCCCGCTCCTCCGGGCTCTGCGGAGCCTTTGTCCGCCCGGGCCGGGCCGTGAAGGCGCCCGTTGTCCCCGAGCCGGCGGCGAACAATGGCCCGGGGGGGCCGCGATTGTTCCTTTGTTCACGGGGCTGAAAAGCGCCTCAGTCCCCTCAGCAGCTGCTGCGGCAGAACAGCGGCCCCGCTCCCCGCCCGCGGGACAGCCCGGTGCGGGGACAGCCCGGCCCGGGGCCACCGCAGCCCCGGCTCCGGCCGTGCTGTCCCCTGGCAAGCGGGGCACCTGCGCTGCGAGGAGGAGCAGCGCCCCAGGTAACTCAGCGGCTTCCTCCTGTGTGAGCACTTTGAGCCCCGAGTCCGCGGGGAAGGCAGCACGGGGGTCGCTGGGGAGCCCGGAGGTCCCTGCTGCTCTCGGGGGCCCGTGTGTCCCCGCCTGGGTGCGAGGCTGCAGCTGACCCCAGGACAGGCAGTGCCCGTGGGAACTGTGGGGTCCTGCTCCCAGGGCATTTGGAACCAAACCCATCTGCACCTTCTGGAATAAAGAGATGGGGAAATTCAACACGTGAAAAGTGTTTTTTTAAAACAGCATCACTCCGCAAACTGGAAAAGCATTTTTCTGGCCCAGGCAGAGCATTTATGTTTTATGTAAAACCTCTCAATTTTTGCATCAAAGGCAAAATTCACTCCTGAGCATCACTCCCATGATCTTTGGCTTCAGCAGGTCCAGTGGATCCCAGGCTGGACTGGCCTACAGGCAGCTGGGGAGGTGGAAAGTTCATGTATTGACCCAAAAAACAGTGTCTGCCTCGTTGATGCTATTGAGGACTTGCACAGCTGAAGAAATCCCTCGTTTCTTTTCAGTCCCATGTTTTCCCAGGCCCTACTGGGAATTAATCTGGGATTCCACTTACCAGAACTGCTGGCAGGAGGGGAGGGAGAGCCTGTGCCAGCTCCCAGCGGCATTTTCCGCTCACTGCTGCCAACCATGAGTGTTTCGTTTCCTCCAGCACTCGAGGTTTCACTTTCGAGTTCTACCTAGCGGCTGCTGGGAGGGGTTTGGCTTTCCTGCAAGCTGTCTCAGTTGCTCTTCCCGAGAGGAGCCCGAATTCCCTCCTGCGAGGCGCTCGGCTGCTGATCCTCAGCGCAGCTCAGACAGCGACAGCATCATCCCTGCGGGCTGCTCTAGGAAACAGCCTCTTCCCTGGGAACGGGGTTTGTGATTCAGGTGAAGGGATGAGAGCGTGGCAGCTCTCAACCTGCTGGGACTTTCGGTTCCCGTTGGGCTCCTCCACGGGTCCCTGCTCTCGCATCCGGCAGCCACAGGGTTTTGTTCAAGCGTTCAGACTAAATGTGCCACAGAAGGAGCCCTGCCTGGGCTGGGGCTTTGTGGCAGCTCATGGTGCTTGAGAAACCCCTTCCTGGCAGGGCAGGGCTGCAGCTGCTGAGGCCAGAGCGGGGCTGAACCTTCAGCCCTTGGGTGGGATGCAGGTCCCTGCTGTGGGACCAGCCAGAGCAGCTGTGGGAGGAGGTGTCAGCTGAGCAGGGCACCCAAGTGAGGGAGTGTGGGGGAGATGCTCCCTGTGCCCCATCCTTCCCACTAAAGGTGCCAGCAGGGCCACATTGTCTCTGGGGTTCCTGCCCTGCAAAGTGTTTTCTCCTTCCATTTCAGAACAGAGGTTTCTCCAAGAAGAGTCACACTTTCCTGCCTAAAATATTTAGAAAAATGTCTACTCAATCAGCGAAAGAGAGGCCTGAGAGTTTGCACTTCCCATTCCTGGACGATGAAGACACCATCTCCACACTCAAAGAATCCAAAACCTTTTTCATCCTCCGGGGCCTGCCCGGCAGCGGGAAGTCCACCCTCGCCCAGGCCATCCATGATCGGTACAAAGATGCCTGCAAGGTCATCTCTGTCGATCACTATAAAATTACACCGTTAATAAGAAGCTCCATTCCCGAAGAGTACTCCAAGGTGGATGAGGATCTAGTTGACTATTGCAAACGGGAGATCAGCGTCATCGTTTTGGATGACACTCACCACGAGCGGGAACGGCTGGACCAGATCTTTGACATTGCTGACAAGTACCGGTACAAAGTCATCTTCGCCGAGCCCAAAACCCCGTGGCGCTTGGATTGTCCCCAGCTAAAGGACAAGAATCAATGGAAACTATCCGTGGAAGAGCTGAAGAAGATGAAGCCAAGCTTGGAGAAGGAATTCCTCCCCATGTATTTTGGGTGGTTTTTGAGCAAAAGAAGTTCGGAGATCCTGAGGAAGGCTGGCCAGGCATTCCTGGATGAGCTTGGGAGTCTCAAAGCCTTCAAAAAGGAGAGTAAATACTGTATGTATTATGTTGTCTTACCACGTTTTTACCTGTTGATGTTAACAAGTCTGATCAGCTTCTAAAGTCAATTTTTAAAGCTGTCAACAAGAAAAGCTTTGTAAAGCTACTAATCTGGTGTTCATAGTTGACAAAGTTGCTTTTGTAAGTAAAAATAAATTAAAGAGTTTTTCCCAAGTTTGTTTAGCTCTGGCCCCACAGGGCACTGGGCTCGGGTGGCAGCAGCAGGACATGGGGTCCTGGGTGTCCTCTGTTTTGGAAAGGCTGAACAATCCCATCCCTTAGGGGACTCTCACGTCATCAGGTTTAAGATGAGCCACGGTGATGCACAAAAGCTTCTGTTCTCTGGCTCCATCTGCAGAGAGCCTGGGAGGAGGGAGGGGTTTGGCTTCCCACCCAGTGCTCCCCCAGCAGCCAGAGAGATGAGATGTGAAGGCTGGGGTAGGGAAGGGAGTCGAGGTGGGACTGGGGCTCCTGATCGGGAGGATCAGGACAGTGACATTGTTTACTTGTATCTGCAGTTCCTTCTGCTACCGAGGATCCCAAAATAAAAATAGATCTCACCAGCTACTTTGTGAAGAGGCCACCTGGGGTCCTGCACTGCACCACGAAGTACACCGAGTTTGGGAAAGCAGCCGGAGCTGAGGAATATGCACAGCAGGAAGTGAGTGCTGGGGTCCCACTTCCTCCCCACACCCCCTGTGTCCCCTCCCTCCCCAGAGGGGTGTCCATGAGCCTGGGGAAGGGTTGGGGATGGGCTTTGCTCTGAGTCAAGAGGCCAAATACAGGGACAGGAACTATGACCACGTGGCCTGTGCAAGAGAAAAGGCAGAATTGTGGAGACGGTGGTTGTTTCCTATTTCCAAACAAAATACTCCCAGTTTCCCCGATCACACATGACTTCCAGCATCATCTCTGACAGCTTGAGTTGAATGATGATGAATTGAAGTATTTACATTCCCAGATCGATTATTTCAGAGCACATAAGCCCAGGTTAAATATTGGAAGGACAGAGATGTTACCAGCACCAAATCCACAGAGCTGGGACATCAGGCACCGACCTTCTCCTTGCTCTGGGTATTTTGACCATGTCACAGCGAGAGCTGCCATGAGCAGCCACATCCCCGAGCCTGGGGGCAGTGACCGCAGGGCAGCGCCGTGAATCCCCACCCACAGGCACTAATGCTGATCTGTGTGCGTGTCCCTCTCCTCCAGGCCGTGAAGGCTTCCTATGGCAAAGGCTTCACCCTCTCCATCTCGGCGCTGTTCATCACCACAAAGACTGTCGGGGCTCGCATCGAGCTGAGCGAGCAGCAGCTGCTGCTGTGGCCCGGGGACGCCGACAAGATCCTGTCCACGGACAACCTCCCGCGGGGCAGCCGGGCCCACATCACCCTCGGCTGCGCCAACGGCGTCGAAGCCGTCCAGACCGGGCTCGACCTGCTGGAGTTTGTGAAGCTGGAAAAGGCAGGGAACAAAGGGGAGCAAGTGGGGGAAATCGGAGGAGGGAAACTGCTGTATTTTGATAACGGTATGTGGATGCTTGTGCTGTCTAAAAAGATTGATGTGAAGGCGATATTCTCGGGATACTATGGGAAGGGAAAACTTGTGCCAACGCAGAGCACCAACAAACGGGGTTCTGCCTTTAGCTCCTGCACCATCATCTAGGAGCACGGGCAGAGCAGCTCCTCGGCTTGTTTTTAAAAGGCAAGTAACTCCTGTAACCTTAAAAGTGTAAAGAGAAATAATTCTACCTTTACTAAAGTCAACCCTTCTGCCCACCCCAGCGTGAAGCCTCTGGGGAGTTATTGGCCTCAGAAAAGGAAGAAAACAAGCAACTCCTGACTGAAATGGTCACAGATTTTAATGTGAGTTTTGGAGGGAACCAACTGGGGTGTCCTGCTTGTTTTCTTCCTTGGAGAAAGATCAGCTCTGGGCTTTTATCGCTCCCCTCTGAACCACAATCGTTCGATCTTTACCTGTTGGCACTGACCAAAGGCTGTCAGTTGCTGGTCTGAAGCCATGGGAACTGCAGGATGTCCCTCCCCTCCCACACCCAGGGACTGACATCGGCTGTTCTGGCAGCCAATTACAGGGTCAGACCTAGCAAGACCCAGGCATGGGTCACTCCTGTCAGGAGTCCTGTCCTTACCAAGGGTTTGGTCCCTAAGGACAGACCTTGCTGAGGGCAGCGGGTCCTGGCAGCCCTAATCGCAGGCCGGTCCCGCAGCTGCCCAGTGGGCTCATCCCAGCTCCCATCCCTCACAGCAAAGATGCTCTGGGGACAGCCAGGAGGAGGGCACTGTGCCAGGTGATGTCTTAATGACACCAGCCATGGACTTAGGGGGAATCAAGTGAAACATCAGGACAGGGAGCCAATTCCTGCAAAGCAGCTCCAGCCACTTCCCTCCACCTGAGCTGGACCAAGCACCATCCCGTGTCCTGTAGGGAACAATCCTGCCTTGGCAGGGAGTGGAAGAGATGAACTAACATCTTTTCCATCTTATTTGATAGAAACTAAAATCATGTCTGAAGTACAGAACTGGACTTCATGCAAGATTTTACTCCCTTCCTCTAATGCACTTGAATGTTAAGAGTTAGGCTGGAGTAACCCCGTAGTGTAGGAAGTGGAGGCACTGTAACCACGTAACTCACGTCTGCTCAAACCTAAACCCCGGCTGGAAGTTACTGACCCAGAACTTCTGTCATTAAATCTGTTTTATTGAAACTTGGGTTTGTGCTCTGCCAGGCCCTGTCCCAGCAGGGCAGTGGCTCCTGGGCATTGTTTAACACAAAGCTCCACTAACAGCCCCAGGTCAGGTCCCAGCTTGACCTCCTGCTCTGGCTCAGGGTCTGGGGAGCAGCAGAGTGACATTAACCCACACTAACACTGTAAATACTGACTGTGTTTGAGGCGTGGCCTGGGCTGGGGCTGTCGCTGGGCACAGCTCACCCCAAATCCAATGCTGCCGGCGCAAGGAGCGTTTCTCCTCTGATTGTTGAGGCCAAAAGCAGGGAGAGCTTTGGTGCTTGTCTGGTACCAAACACTCTGCCATGAAAGCAAAATACTTCCTGCTGTTCCAAAGCAAAGGATTAAATTCTCATTATAATATGAAAGAGTGAGCTATAAACCCACCCAGAGCACCTGTGACCCTCCATGGAGAAACCCTTCCAAGCTTTCACAGTGGCAGCAGCTGAGTGCCCAAGGCTCAGCCAAGGCCTCTCCTGACAGAACCTCAAGGGTTTGTTCCACCAAAGCTCTATAAGGTATTTGCCAGCACTGGCTCAGGGGCCGGCTGAGCCCACACCCCCAGCACCCAGGTCACTCCAGCACTGGAATACTCAGCTGGAATATCTCCTTCATCTGCCTGTTCAAGAACAACAGTGACACTGTCGTCGTTTGAGTTTTTATTAGTTTGTACATCATATACAGTTTATAATAAAGTAAAACCGATTGCATATGGGTCTGCTCAGGCTGATTTCCCATACAAACACGGCATCAGGAGTTCTGCTAAGGAAGTAAACAACAAATATTCACATTTTTACCATTCACATCCTAGAAAGGTCCAAGAGGGACAGTCGGTACCGATGCGGAGCCCGGCTGGGAGAGGATGAGGAGTTTGGCAAAGCAATGGGACAGTGATTGCTCCATGCAATTCCCCTTTCCTCCCAGGGAAAGGTTGAGCTATGTACACTGAGGTAAACATTCCGAATTCCAGTTCAGATAAATACGGCAGCACAGGGACAAGCTCCTCTCCAAGTGGCTTCGCATCGGTGCCTGGATTTGTCCTGACTATTCCGTAACGCTGTGACACACGGGCACTGCGGGGCTCAAGGTGCTCTCACGTGGCCCCTTGGATGCCACCTCACACCACGCTGTCCACACGAGCCATTAAGGGACAGTGGGGATGGGGATGGGACAGTTGGACAGGCTGGGATGGCAGCCGGGCTGCTTGTCCTGCTGGAGGCTCCCCACGGATCCTGCCCCCCTGGGCCACCCCTGGTGCTCCAGCTCAGGTGCAGTGTCCCAGCTCCCAGCCATAGACCAGAGCTGTCCCTCCAAGCTCAGATCTGGGTAAGGGAAAATGCCCAGCACTGCTCCAAGAAGGGATAACCCCATCCATGATGGTGGGAGTGGAGAGAGCCAGGCCTGGCCAGGAAGGCCAAAGCATTTCACATCGGCTCCCACAGTCATGCAGGGACCCACAATGGCCCCTGAGCCAAGGGCAGGGACAGCCACCAGCTATTGCCACCTGCCCCTGTCACAGCCCTGCCACAGCTGCCTGGGGACCAGCACTGCTCCAGGGACATGGGTAGGTGCAGCACACAGTTGTCCTGTTCCCTGGAGAAGGGGAGGGGAGAGGACAAGGCACAAATTTAAAATGGGATGAAAACCATCCATTGTAAATAAGAGAATATCTGGAATTATTACTGAAAGTGAGGAAGTCATTTGGAAATGGCAAAGCAGCACATGGCCCAACCCTGTGGCTGTTTGATGGCTGCAGATCCAGGGCCAGCGTGGCTGGACAGGGACTGGCACCAGCCTCTGTGTCAGTCACACCATGACAGCCCAGCAGCATGCACTCTGTATGTCAGCAGACAGAGAGAGCAGAGGGACCTACTATTCCATGGATAATACTCTTGTCCCTGAACAATTTGTCTTTTTCCTGTTTTCCAACTTGGATTTCTGCATTTACAACAGCCAGCAGTCATCAGCACTGGGGATCCTGCTCACTGAACGCTCACAGGATCAAAACCAAACCAGGTAGGTTCCTGTGCAGCCAGAGCAACAAGGAGCCTTAAGAGGGTGGCCAGAACCTCCTGAATGGACTTCACAGCTTTCCAACCCAAGGGAAAGCCTAACAGCCACACAATTCCTGATCTCCCTGCCAATACTGCAGTCCCACAGCAGAGCCCCCACATGCCAGCTCTGCCCACAGCCACACTTCTCACACATCTTCTGTAGTTCACAACTTTCCCAGAGACGCCAACAGCCACTTGCCAGTTCTTGAGCTGTTCAGAGCAACTACTCCCAGCTCGGCTGGTGGAAAACACCCCCTGACACACTAGCCCAGTCTGGCTCTCAGCCACAGCAGCTCTGCTCCTTCTTGTTCTCAGCAGCTCTCACAGCACCAACCATTCCTCCTCAGAGACCCTGGGCAGGAGTTGCCAGGCTGAGTCACACCAAAGTGTGTCCATCCCACCATGCCTGGGCCTTTGGCAGCACCACTGCCTGCACCTCCTTGTGCTCTTTGTCCTTCTAGAAACAGCGCAGGCACAGCATCACTTGGAGATGCTCATTCGTGGTGCCTGCAGCAAACCCCTGTGGCTGGTGGCTCCCGTGGGGCTGCGAGTGGTTGGAGCATTGGCACTCAGCTTCCCTGTAGCTACACACAACCACAGCCCACAGATAATGTCCTGGAACCACTGTGTGTGGAGACAACACCCCAAGCAATGCACAGCTGAGCCCATTTTTTTGGAAAGAAACAGAGTTTTGTCTCCCCAAGCCATGCTGGGACATGGTGGAGGTCACTGTGCCACTGGACACTGCTGCTGCCCTGAGGTGCCAGGTGCCACCAAGCCCTGCTCAGGCCTGCTCTGTGCCAGGGGGAACAGGGACTGCACAGGGCCTGGGGCACCCTGGGCTAGTGGAAGGTGTCCCTGCCCATGGCAGCGGGTTGGACTCGATGGCCTTCAAAGGCCTTCCAGCCCAAACCATTCCATGGGTCTACACATTTGCCTTCGCTTTGATTCACGTAACTACGCTCTGTAGAAAATCTTGGCACTCACCATATGAATATTTAACTACATTAAATCATGCATTCATGTACAGGTTATAATTAGCTGCTGTATACATTTTCTCTCCCAGAAGCAGAGCCATTCCACTCCTGTGCTCCAAGGAATGGGCTCACTCAGCTTGGAGAGAAGGAAGGGAGGAAGGAAGCTGGTCACACTTCCCTAGGGCAAGGGGAAATGAGAATAAACCCACTGACAGACACAGGACATGGCTCTGCTCAGCAATGGGAGACTGAGAACAGCCCAGACTGTATGGTGACATCAACACACACACAGGAAGAGACACCATGGATCCAAAATGCCACTAAACAGGCTTTGTAAACTCTGATTTACAGTGCCAGGAAAGCTGGGGAAGCATCAATGTGCATAGACCAGTATTTCAGTTCCCCAGGTACCCACCATTTCAGAGCCTGAAAAGTGCCACGACCCAGCTGCTCTCGGTGCACCTGGGTGGCTCCATCCCTCACACCGGTGTGAAGGACGTCGGAATAAATGTGGGAGAGTTGGGTTTTTCAAAGTACTACTCAGCACTGGTTCACTTAGAAAGCTGAGTTTCAAACAAGTTGTAAAATACTCTATTCTGCAGTGCTAAAATTTAAGCCCTTAAATTTTCCCTCTACGAAAGCAGATTGTCAAGAATCCTCACCAAACACCACGGCACGACCGTGACGGCAACGTCACCGCTGGAACCGCCGGGACCTCGGGGCCCCACACAGGTCCCTGTCCTGCTGAAGGACACACACAGCCCTCGGAGGGAGGAAGACAAAGACGTGGCATTCCCAGTGATCACCTCGTGCAATGAACTCCCTGCAGTGTTTGTTCTGCCGTGGGAGGGTCAATCAGGCGTTACAGAGTCACTGTGAGGGTCTCTCTCGGCACAGCCCAGCCTGTGTGCACAAACACCCATTGTCCGAGCAAACTCCGGCCTCCAACAGCCCCACGCTGCCGGGGTCAGCCCAGGATCCTGGCCACAGTCCCTCACTGAGCACCAACCCAGGACTTCCTGCCATAGCCCCACTGCCTCTTGCTCCCCTCACACCCCAGGCAGAGCACAACCTCCCGCGACTGGGCCTGGCAGCACTGTGCTCCAGAACCCACCACAGACGGGACTGAACTCACACAGAGCACCTGGACAAAAAGGTGCTGTCCATGCTCTAGAGAAAAGGGTGGAATTCTGGAAGCAGAGCCCTCTCCCAGCTAAGACCCTGCTGTAACACCACCTTTTATGTGAACACCAAACTGCTAACGGGCAGTGCCCCACACCAAACCCATCAGGACACGGCTCCAGGCCAGAAGCTCATCCATCCCTCCAGCTCCACCCCCCCGACACTGCACAAGAGAAAAGAGTACAGACTGTCAGGTCAGAGCTGGACTTCGAATTTTCTTGCTGCTTTGGAGGAGTAAATCACTGCCAGGGGAAAACCATTCAACCAGGTTAACTGAACACACAGCTGCTGCACACCGGGAGCTCGGCGCTGCACATCCCGAACCACCCACGATCCCTGCCTGGAATTCACTTGGCACTGAAAGACTCACCCACGTCATGGATCAGTAACAGGAAATCACACATCAAGCTCAACAAAAATCAAGTTTAGCACAAATATAAAATATTCAAGTGGGTTAATTAAAAAAAGTACAGTGAAGGAATTCAGCCCAGAGCAAATTCAATATTCCCTTAAACAGGACAATCTTGGGAACACAAAGCCCTTAATTCCAGCTGCATCACAGGGAATTCTCACATAAGCTGCTCTTTAAACTCTAAGCAGCGTTTCTCTGATACAGAATTGTAAGCTCACATGTTATCACGGAAGTTTAATGCCCAAGTGGGCCTTGCTGGGAGAACCATGGGGAAAAAAAAAAAAAGAAATAAAAAGAGCCAAGAAGCCAGGCCGGCAGGTGAAATGGGATTGCACGAAACTGGATTGAGCCTTGGCAGTATTTCCAAAAGATTAAGATAACTTACAAGTTACTCCAAACCCTGGAGGGACCAAAAGATTCAAAGCTTTATTTTTTTTTTTTTTTTAATAAAGTTAACAGTAAAACAAAATTCACAAGCCTTCCCCTCCCGAGCTGGTTTCCTCTTCACACACACAACACACAAACAGAGGCTCCAACCCAGAAATGAAACTGCTCTAAGGACAACGAGACGTGATGGAGGAGGAGTCTGGGGCTGTCCGTATTCGAGGTTAAAAGAAGCAGATCAGGTATGTGTGGTTTGATTTGTGTTTGTTTGCTTCTTAGCCAAACTGGAAAAAGAAATTTCCAGGCCCAGAAGCTGAAAAAGAAAATGGAATATAATCAGGACCTTCCAAATTGTTTTAGTGCAACCCTAAGCAGCACAAGGATGGCCAAGCCCACACACACCTCCAGAACAGGGAGCCCATGGGTTTGTGGCTTTTGAACCCAGAAGAACCAGAATCAGCCACTGGCTGATGCTGTGCAGGCAGAACTTTGAAAAAGGTCTTAGATTTGTGGAACAGCCAAATGCTCTCCTCAAGCAGCACAGCCACTGAGAGCCCCAGCTGCCCTGCCAGGGGATTTGTGTACTTACGATTCCAAGGCTGGGAGGACAACACCTCACCTACCTTCGAAGCTGAAGCCCCCTGGCCCGCTGAAGAAGGCCTTGAAGATGTTATTTGGATCAAATTCTACAGGGAAGAGAAGGAATTCATGAGCTGCAGCGAAAACAGTCATTACACTCCCACAGTTCAGGAGCTGTCAGCTCACTGAGGGTCCCGAGAGTGTCTCAGAGTGGCCGAGTTGGGGGACACAGGGCTGGCTCCAAGCACATGGGGCCATGTAGTGACCACAAACAGGTAAAGCAGCTGTCACAGAGAGAACTTGCCACGGGGCAGCCCAAGGATCTGGATAAGCAGCATTTAGGGACTCACAATTACGCTCTAACACATCCTGTGACAGATTTCTGCCTAATGGCAGCTACTGCCCACCAGCTCAGCTAAGGACAACACCTGCAAGTATCCCAGCCTGTTCCCAACTAGAAACAGTGCAGCCCTGCCATCCCAATGCTTTCAGGGACCAAACCAAGTCAATTCATGGAATCATTCCCAAAGGGAAGCTTGCTTTAGGGGATAAGGTAGACTCTAAAGGGTCTGATGTTGTTAAAGGCTGCCATGGCAGAGTACTGTAAAGAACACTGACCTCCCATGTTCAATCCATCCTCTTCCAAATCCTGCCCACTGTCATAGCGGGCCTTCTTCTTGGGATCTGACAGGATGGTAAAGGCTTCACCAACCTCCTTAAATTTCTTCTCTTCTTCCTTCTGTACTTCTGCACTTGCTCCACTGTGTCGGTCTGGGGATACGCAAACAAGCAGGAAAAAGCTTTTAATTTCTAGTGCAAACAGATAATGTTAAACATTCCCAAGCTCCTGTCCCAGAACATGCTCTAGATCTGTGGGGTCAGAGCTGCTATTTGTCCAGAAATTCCCTCTTCCATACACATTTCTGCCTCAGTGATGGCTACACAGGGCACCTAAGGACTGCTGTGGGTACCTGGATGGTGCATTAGTGCTCGTTTCCTGTAAGCCTTCTTGATCTCATCTTCAGAGGCGTTTTTGTCCACCCCCAGGATTTTGTAGTAGTCTTTCCGTTTGCTCTTTTTCAGTTCCACCTGTGCATTCTTTAGGAGCTGCTTGTGTTCTGGAACGGAGCACAACACCAGAGGGGAGGGGTTACTCCATCCCTTACACTTCAGGCCACTCAAACAACAAGGGGACAGTCAAAACAAGAACCAAAACCAGGCATTCTGAACCCAATGCACTGCCTCAGACACAAGCTGAATTATCATCTCAGCAATCAGTGATGGGAGAGAAAACAGACCAAAGACAGGGATTTCCAGCGCTTCTGAGGGCTTCTCCATATTGTCCTGCTGGGGTATTAGGCTGCAAATCAAAGCATATTGTGGGGAAAAAAGGAACAACAAAAAAATTGCCAGTTCAGGGAAATTTGTGCACACACAGAGTGCCCTTGTGCTCACCTTTCGTTTTCTCTGTCTGATAAACCTTCTCATAGTCTCTTACAGCATCTTCATACTGTTCTGTGTCCATGTAACTGTGGAAAGAAACACTGGTGACCAAGGTGTCCTTCACAGGAACATCAAAAGGGCTTCAGTACAGGCTGTCTGGGTGGATGTGGATTAAGAGAAGTGCTCTGGACTGCAGCAGACCAGACCTCAGAGGAGCCCACACAGGGCTACTGCTGGGAGTCCTGACAGTTGTGGGAAACCCTGGCACAGGAACTGCACTCTGGGCTCCAAGGGGACACTGCAACCTTCTTTGGCAGCACAAGTTCTGCTTTAATGACCTGATAATTCCAGTATGCAGCTGCAGGAACTGATCCCAGCCAGCTCGAGCTCCAGGAAGCTGGTGCAGGGTCAGAGCTGGCACAGAGCTTCACACTGGCAGTGCTGGTCAGGAGTGACAAGCCTGGCACCTCCGAGGGACACGTGCCTGTCTGTCGCCCCCTCAGCCTTACTCACACATTAACTACTCACTGTAATTTAGCAATTACAGAGATGGAAGGTTGGAAAAGTTAGATCTTGGAGGTCTTTTTCAATCTCTTTTCCAACCACTGTAAATTTGCAATTGCAGACATGGAGAGAGAGGCTCTCTGGGACAGAACATCTTATGTTCATCTATAAACACAGTAAGTCAAGTTTTAGAACAAATTCTCCCTAAATCCTGTTCAGACGGACATCAGGAAGAATTTCTTCACTGAAAGGGTGGTCAGGCATTGAAACTGGGTGCCCAGGGAGGTGGTGGAGTCACCATTCTGGAGGATGTTCAAGGAACAACAGGACATGGCCCACAGTGCTCTGGTCTAGTTGACAAGATGGTGATCGGTCAAAGGCTGGATCCAATGATTTTGGAGGTCTTTTGCAACCCAAATGATTCTATAAATACACCATCAAGAGGCAGTGTCCAATCCAGGCAAGCAGGAGAGACCACAGAGAGCTACCCCCATCTCCTCAGCAGCATAAGGAAGAGGAGTAAATTCAGGGCCCCCCTTCCATTCAGTTAAGCTCCAGATTTGTGATGCTGTCCCTCAGAGCTGCCAGGAGGATGCTCCTGCCCACACACATGCTCAGGTGCCCGATGTCAAGGTGTACTCACCACTGTGCCCTCCTCAGGTAGGCTTTGACGTACGTGTCGTCCAGCTTCACCGCGTTCGTGCAGTCGTCGATTGCTTCTTCAAGTTTCCTAAGCTACAACGTGAGAAAAAAGTGAGTAAATCCCACACAGAGAACAAATTCTGCACCATGATTTTAGGCAAATGAAAGGTGTGAGGAATCTGAGAAAAGCTCACTGTTTTCTGTGTCTCTGTCTAGGAACTTTTTTCCAATTTCCCCCAAACACTGAGCTTTTGTTCCCTGGGAAAAAATAATCAGAAGCTTGGCCAGAGACATGACAGAGCTATGTGGTGCTTCTGTGTAAGAAATGCACTCAAAACCAAGCGTCTTCTTGAAAACAATCCCAATTCTGTGTCCAAACTAATTCCTGGGCAGGAAGATAAACCTAAAAATATTTTAAATAAATCTTTTTCAGGAAAAGCATTGTTTGTTTTCAGACACAAACAGCCATGTCAGACACCCATTATGTTGCCCCCAGCTCATCCCACTTCCCAGGTTTTGGGAACAGCCTGTGTCTCTCGACCAAGTGGGGGTGTCTGGGGCAGCAGCATCAACACTGGGACAGCTGAGGAAGAAAAATGCCCAGAGGACACAGGGTGGGAATTGGGAGCACTGTCACATGACTGGCTGTTTCTCTCGACAGTGCAGGACTAAAATTGAACAGCAAAGCTGAAAAAATGTCATGGGGCTTTAAATTAGGTAATTTTTTTTTTACATAAAAATCCAAAGCAAGACATGATTTACAAGAAGGAAAAAAAAAAAAAAATCTGCTCATTCCTGGGAAGGAAACAAACAGAGAGGGATGCCTTTTGCTGACTAAGATAAGGCTAAAGCACGTCCCTTACCTCCCTCCCACTCTGTGCAGCCCAAGTATTTGAGTTTTGTTTCTGCAGGAGTCGATTGCTGGCTGCTGGGAACAGATCCAAGTGTTGTGCAAGCACAAAAACCCTGAAACACTGTCCATGGCCTCAGAGATGCAGCTGCCCAGCAGCCAGGGCAGCCTGTGCTTTCCAGAATAACTGATCTGCAGTTTATCACTGCTGTGGTGAGGGACGTGGTGACAGACACCTGCCGGGTGACCGTCCCTTACCTTTGAATTAACCGTCCCCCTGTTGCAGTAGAGTTTGGCATTTGTTTTGATATTATTTGGGTCTATTCCTAGTGCCTCTGTGTACAGTTCATATGCTAGTTTGTAGTTGCCTTTCTTGAACGCTTTATTCCCGTCTTCCTTCTTCGCTTTAAGTGCTTTGGCATTCTGAAAGGAAACACACCTGGGTAAGGACACGAGGTTAGGGGCACCAAGCACCTTGTTCTGCCAGACAAGGACCCTCAGACACAACAGTTCTAATTTGGTTTCAGACATTGCTGCATGATACAAGTCACAGCCCTGCTCCAGCAGCTGAAAATCTGGAAGCACTAAGGAACAACCAGTGCTGATTCCAGGCGTCCTCCACAGAAAAAAGGGTGCCTAATTTTTAAGATGAGAACATGACAGTGCAGTAAATTTACGGATTAAAATAAAAGGACTGTGAGCTCACTTTTTGAGAGCTTTATACATATGAACAGATTTAAAATCAGTCGAAGAACCACACCAGGGAAGGAGCAACAGGAGGGAACAGTGTTAAACGGAAGTCAGGGTGTTGACGTGGATATTGGACCTTAAAGTTAGGAGTTCCTTTAGAACCAATCTACCTTGTTTTATTGCTCCTGTATATATATGACCAGGGAACAAAAAAGTGTGAAGGGGAGGCTGCTTCAAAGTATCACAGTGTACTGAGAAACAATTTCTAGGAGCTTGGTTTTATCTGAGGCAGCAGCTGGTTGTCTTTGGGAAGGGCTGGACACACTGCCTGCTCCTGGAGATCTGGGAATGGCAATGCTGAGGGAGGGAGAAGGGATTGATCCAGCAGAACCAAACAATGTGTTTGGTTTAAAAAAAACCCCAGATCCTGGTGATTTTGCTGCCCCATCTCCACCACTTACCCGGCAGGCAAGACAGGCCTTCTCGTGGTCAGGGGCCATCCTGAGGGCCTGCACAAAGAACTGCACGGCCTTCTCGATGCAGTCCTCGTAGTACAGGCACAGCCCACGCACGTACAGCGCGTCAGCATTGGTCGAGTCCATCCGCAGGATATCACTGCAACACACAGCAATATAGGAAATCATCCCTATTCCTGTCTCCTTCTGACCTCCACAAGCACCTTCCTCCACTGAGCTACCGGGTTATTTTAACAAGTCTGTCCTACAGATAAGCCAAAAAGACAGAAGCCTGCTCAAGCAGCATGGATGCAGCTTCCCAGGAAGTTTAATGGGGATAAATTCACACCCTCCCTCCTCATCACAACATGCATTAAGGAATATTTCTATTTTATATTCCCTCACTTACTCCAGATGTGAGGCACAGGCAGCAGCCAGGACACCCCAGCAGGTGCTCCTCAGCCCCAGCCCTTGGACACTCACCTGGCCACGGACTGTGCCTCCGGGTACCGGCCCAGCAGCGCCAAACACTCAGCCTTGAGGATTTTGAACCGGTGACACGCGGGAGCAAACTCCAAAGCACGATCCATGCAAAACACAACCTGGGGTGGGAGAAACCACAGGCGTGAGCACAGCAGAGAGCCAAGGGCCTGGTTTGAACAGCTGCCCCACGCTTGAGATTTGTGTTTGACCAGGAAGGCGAGCGTGCAGACACCCACCTCCACTGCTGCTGGAGATAGATTTCATTGGAAAATTTTCCTCATGTGCAGGTTGTGCCTTTCAAAGGGCTTTGTGTGCCAAGGTCTGAGGCATCTGCCACATTACTGTGACAGAGCCCCACACAAGACTCAAGGGACACCTGTAGGAGGTCCATCCCTTTAACTCTTCTAAACTGTAAGCCCTAAAGAAAGGGCCAAGAAGTACAATCCTGCCCCTGTTTCCTGCAGTATAAAGACATGTGGGAGGGACAGAAATTCAATAGACTGAGACAGTTTGGACTGGACAAAACACAAAAAAAGTACAGTGCAAGGGCTGATCTTCCACTGGCCCGACAGCCATGGGCAGGGTGAGCTAATGGGTCTTTTCCATCCCTGCACTCTGGTGGGGACATCTGTGCAAGAACAGGGCATTGTTCCCCAAGGTTCATCTGCTCCTCGGCCCGTGACATCACGGGGCCCTGCTGTGGGAAGCACTGTGCTCCAGAGCCAAGGGCTCCTGGGTGAGGCAGGAGCAGCTCTCCAGAAACAAAGATCACGTTTCATGTTGGCCTCCCCACTGAAGTGGGACTGGGGAAGTGAGGGACAGATGCAGACACCCAGAACGTGCAATACAGGCAGGGCAATTCCTACACGAGAAATTCAGATTGACCACACATCCCATTTGCTCCTCAGAAGAAGGTGATACAAAGCTGGGATTTACCCTTCCAAAATCTTGAGCTTAGCCTGAGAGCTCAGCCTTAGACCTGAACAATGAGCTCAATGTACTACACAATCTCCTCTCTGGGGTAAATCTGCTCCTTACATGCATCCACTGCACAGAAACAGTTGCATGAGAAGTGCTTGGTGCCTTTCAGATTTCATATTGTCATTTCTTGTTCTATCAGGTCAGTACCAGCTGCATCCTGTTACAACCCTCGGGAAGAAAGATTTGGAAGCTCTAAGGAGAAT
This sequence comes from Coloeus monedula, assembly GCF_965178545.1. Classification (NCBI taxonomy): domain Eukaryota; kingdom Metazoa; phylum Chordata; class Aves; order Passeriformes; family Corvidae; genus Coloeus; species Coloeus monedula. Next base: position 4,043,992 of record NC_138806.1, on the reverse strand, counting down.
GCCCCATGCAGATCTGCATTCCTCCTTGTATGACCCTCTCTGGCACACAGCCTGCCTTTTTTTTTTTTTCTTTCAAAGAGTTGAGAAAGAAGAATCCTGGATATGCATTTCAGGAGCAAAGCGTGATCAAATGCTGCTGCTGACAAAATCTGTCTCAAACAGCTCATTCATGACTCCACTCACCCTGCAAAGCAAACAGCGACAGAGGGCTTGGCCTGAGCCAGTTACCTCACTTGTCATTTGGTCAGTGCTCAGGGAGCACGAGCTCTGCCACTTTCAAAGCTGACACAGTTCACCAGCCAGCCCTGCTCCAACAGATGGGGTACAGAATCTCCCAAACACCCAGCAAGGAAAGCAGTCACACACCTGCCTGGGCCATGTCAAACACACCAGTTCTCATCTAAGACCACACCAAACAAGTTAAACTCACCTTCCTGAAATCCCGTTTCTCAAAATCCACTTCAGCTATTTTTTCATACTCAAGCACAGTCGTGGCATTCTTCAGCTGAAAGACAGAACACACAAGTGCTGCAGGACAGTTTCTGCTCTGAAATGCCACCAAGCAGCATTTGAGCAGCCAATCCCTGAATGTCAGAGCCAAAACTACTGCAGACCATGGACCAATAATGCAGATGACATGATCACTTTTGCCAGCATTAAAATCAGCTGGAAATCAAGTGACCGAACTGGAAGCCCAGGAAATTGTACCCTGTGAAAGAGACACAACAGTGGCAGCTGCCTTACACCATTCTCCATTTATCCTTTGTCCAGCTCAGCCTCCTCAGCATCTACTGGGGACAGTTAAATCTGAAGATCCTCTTACCTCCTGCTGTGCCTGAGTATTCTTATGATCCAGTTCTAAAACTCGTTGAAAGCAGCGGCTGGCAGCCATGGCATTCCCTAGGGAAAGGTGGCACTTCCCTTCCCGGAGATGGCCCTGGGAACACAGATAAAAAGGAGTTGCAAGAGCTGTAACAGGTGCAGACAAGGTACTGAATGAGGAGCCTGATGTTCTCCACGTACCCGTACAAAGCTGTCATCCAACCTGACCGACTGCTGAGCATCCTCCAGTGCTTCTCGGAACCTCCCCAACATCATGAGTGTAGCAGCTCTGTTCCCATAATAACTGGCATTATTGGGACATGTATCTGGAGACAATGCAAGACTCACTATCAGTATGACGTAGCAGCTGCACAACTTGTGGCACTAAAGAACATTGGCCCTGACTGGCATTATCGATCTGGTGACATTTCCCAAGGTAATTAAAGCAGGCAAGAGGTTTTCATTCAGCACGTGCTGTCAGAAACCCCACTGGTGTGTTTGAAATCATCAACCAGCTCCGATTTTAGACATGGTATTCAACAAAGATTGGTATCAGCTGTTCTCACCTATGGCTTTTGTGTAGTAGTTGTACGCTTCATTGTAATCTTTCTTGGCATAGTATGCATTTCCCTGCTCCTTGAACGCTTCTGCTTCTCTGAAAGGAAGCAAAACACCACATTTCAGAGGAACTGAGCACCAGACAGATTGTGACCATGACAAGCATTTGATCCCCAGGCATAACTGTTCAATGCTCCAAATGTTCTTGTGAGATCTCCTCAGCACACACCACCCAGCACACCTCATTTCCTGCTGGCTCCCAGATACTTCAGTGCTTTACTCGGGATACTCAGGGATATTTCCTGGCCAAATTTTACAGGGATGCAGCCTAAAGCCACCTTTGAGTCCCCTCAGAGAGTCCAGCAGAACTCCCTGGTACAGGGTTCACCCAACAGCCCCCTCCTGCGATGTGCTGCACCTCAGAACAAAAGAGACAGCGCTGGCTCTTTCAGGAGTCCCACATACTTACGAGCTAGAGCCAAGAACAATTTCCACGTTCAAAATACAGCAAAATCAAAGAGAAATATGGGTACAAGCCTGCAACAGAAGCCTGGCACTGCCTTGGCAACAGGTCTAGAAATAGTCCTCACACTCAAGAGCAAGCATTTGCAGAGACAGTTTGGGACATTTAAAAACACACAGCATATGGTTCAAAGCAGCTTCCCTTAAACTCTCGAAAGCAAAGCTTCCCCTGAAGGAAACCAAGCCCCTTCTCTTCCCTCCTCTCCCTTCAGCCTTTCAGCTGCACAGGCCGAGAGGGAGAGCACACCACGGTGATGGAGCAGCAAATGCGAGCAGTGCTGCACAGGCTGACCTGGGAGGGAACAAAGGGAACTGTGTTGGAACAAGTTCCCATGTTTTCAGCCTTGCTCAGGCTGCCATTGGCCGCTCCTATACAACCACCTCATGCAGGGGTTGTTTTCACTGAGCCATCGCAGATTTCCCAGCTGTCAGAACAATGGACACTGGGAGCTGGGAAGTGTGCTCTTCACTTTCAGTTTTAAGTTCTGCTGTGGGCTACACCCCAGCCAAGTCCAGCCACAGCCCTGCGGGAGTTAAAACACTGGGATAAGATGAGATGGGTAAAAACGGTGGCAGAGCAATGGGGTAGCACACACCCACTGCCCCCCAAGAGCCTTGTCCTGGCTCCCAGGTCAGCTCCTCCTGCCCCTGTTCCAGAAAATGATTAACTCACCCGTCAGAGATGGGAAACTGCCATCCCTCCTCTGCCCCAGCCCTCCCAGCATCACACCTGAGGCAGGTGCTGTAGCCTGGCTTTTCCTCAGGAGCCAGTATCCACCAGAGCCCCAGGAGCTCTGCACCCTCCCAGCTACACTGATGTACAATAAGGATATGCCTGTGGGATGGATCCACATCACAAGAATCAGGATGCAAACTCTGCATGATTAAAATGTTTCCAAACACAACCACCTTTTTTGAGTATTATGGATCAAATATCTAAATACAGTGGAAAAACTACCGAGCAATTCTGCACGTTTGGAACCTGGGCAGTAAAGACTTTTCACCGTTCTCTTGTTTCTGTAATCACAAATAGAAAAGAAAATCACAGATCCTTTGAAAGTTCCTTCCCTCAGGTCTCTGTTGTACAGTGTAAAGAAATGGGTGAACAGTCTTAATGGCAGAATTCACCTGAGCCACCACCACAACCTGTCCAGCACAGCGGGCCGAGTCACAAGTCTTTTAACCATTTTACCTGTCATGTCATGAGGACTTACCATCTAACAGACACACCTAAAGGCTGTGTGCCAGAGCATCCCATCTGCCACAAACTGCTGGGAAGACCTGGAAAAATGGGAGGAAAAAACCATAACCCTGGCAAAACCGATTTTCACAAAGCACTGGTACTTTGAGATGCCAGAGAAACACTCCCACACAAGGACTACTGTTTTCTACTCTTTTTTAATGGTCTGTTTTCCTTCTGAGCATTTTAATGCAGATCAATGTCACAGTGCCTCAGGTGACACTGGCAGAAAGGAGAGCGCAGGTATTTCTGCTGCTCACATGGCCTAAGGCTTAATGATGAAAATTGTTAAAGCAAATCACCCCCACAGCATGAAGGTAAAGGATCTGCCAGAGCTGTCAGGCTGGGCTTGAGCTCCAGCGCCAGGACAGAAGCAGCTCTGCCCTGTTGTGCCCTGCTGACATACAGAGCACACAGCCCTTGTTTACCACGGCTCTGGCTCCAACAAGGAGAGCTGCAGCCCCTGATCTCACTGGGGATTGTTTCACCCCAACAGATGCTGCGGCCTGAATGAGCTCATTCTGCCTCCCGCGCTGCTGGGGCCTGCGCTCCCCACTTGCTACTTTTGACACCAAAGAAGAATCGTGCTTTGCTAAAAATACGCCCCCGGCTGAATGGGTGGCTTTGTGACGGGGTCAGTGTCTTCGCAGGGCTGCTCCATGCTGGACACAGAAACAGAGAAGAGCTGCACCAAGGAGCTGGGGAAGAAGCTTGTCTTTCATCACTCACATGCACCACAGGCACAGGAGGGGCTGGTGGGAGTGACTCTCCTTGCAAGTGAGGCAATTATTTTTTTCTCTTTTATGGTATTTCTCAGCATCTCTAATACTTGAAGCACTTTGGTCCCTGCCTCCCCAGAGAACCTGCCACCACAGAATCATCTGGGTTGGAAAAATCCTCCAAGATCTTTGAATCCAACCTGTGACTGATCACCACCTTGTCAACCAGACCAGAGCACTGAGTGCCACGTCCAGTCGTTCCTTGAACACCTCCAGGGACGGGGACTCCAACTGCTCCCTGGGCAATGCCTGACAACTCTTTGTGTGAAGAAATTCCACCTGACATCCAACCTGAACCTCTTCTGGCACAGCTTGAGACCAACGAAGACAAGCAGCAGCTCTGTGAGCTGACACTCCCTCGCACACTCAAGCTCTGAGGATGGAGCTCGCTGCCTGCATGGGGAGAGAGGAACCAGCACAAGGCTCCTTCTCCTCCCCGTGCCCTGTGAAAGCTCAGCCTCTGCTCGTTCCCAGCACAGCAGCTCTCGGAGAAGCCATCCCGCGCACAGTGACACAATCCCACGCTTGCCTAACAACTCCTGCCTCCTCCTCAGAGCTTCCACACGCTGCCCCCGCTCAAGTGCCGATCGTGGCTTCCACCTCCCACTCCAGCTCCCAGTGAGACTCCCGCAGACCTATCTCGCAGACACCTGATTTGCTGTCATTGGAACCTTTGGGGATCTGTAATCCAGCAGCTCTTGCTCCAGGTGTGCTGGCACAGCCCCTGGGCAAGGATGTGCCAGTGACAGAAATCCAACACCTAAGCAGGTGGCAGAGTCACTTCTCTCCCAGCTCTCCTGACCCTCACTCCCACTTCACTGCCTGCCTCCGTTATGAAACTCTGGCAAAACCCTAAAATAGCCAGGATTTAAGGAAAGCTCCAAAATCCCATCCTGACCAAGCAATCTTTCCAGTTATGCTCTGGCAAAAGCAGCACACCTGCCTATTTTGTACAGTTCTTGCAGAGGCTTTTTCTTTAATAGGATATGGTGCCTCTATCAGGCATTTTTGGGGGTGAAATCCCACCCAGATTCTCAGCTGTCAGATGTGACTCAGCCGCTGGGGTAAAATGAGTTGGGTGATCTCAATTCAGTTTACAGCAGGCAGATGTCTGGAGCTTAAAATTAGCCATCATGTTTTCCCCTGGACATACAATACTCTCCCCTCCCTTCTTTCAGGGCTTGAAAGAGAAACAAAACACTGTGTGCCAGACAGATACACAGGGTGCACTTTAGAGACCCGTCCTCAGGTGAGGTTTGACACTGAGTGACGATTTAGACATATGGGAATATATATTTGCAACTTCCTCATGAGGGGCTGTGTCGAGCTCTTCTCTCTGGTGACCAGTGACCTGAGGGAGCAGCTGGAGCTGGGTGAGGGAGGGTTAGATTGGATTTTAGGAAAGGTTCTTCCCACAGAGGATGTCTGGGCACTGGGACAGGCTCCCCAGGGCAGTGGTCACACACACTCGTGTGTAACACGCTGCCATGCCCCAGCTGGGCAGCGCTGACCGCCGAGGGCAGAGCAGAGCAGTTTCCCGGCACATCAGCTCCCCCCAACGCGCTCCCGGCAGCACAGACACCATGGCAGCGACTCAACAAAACCCCCAGCCCAGGAAATCCCAGTCTGGACATGCAAATATCTACATGGATGGGCGAAGGACTCACCCATGGAAATGTAACAAACGGCTGCCTCCAGCCTCTCCAAGAACAGAACTGAACCTGTACCCACAAGGTGCTCCAACCCCCAGAACATTCCCTGTACCCAAGGGCAAACTCGTGGAAGACCAAAAGAGCCGTAAGAACTGAAATATGCCACAAGAAATGCAAGAACTGACCCAAACCTTCCCTGCAGCCACGAGCGAGAGCAGCAGCCGAGCCCCAACTTTAATTGTGCAGTTATGTAATTCCCGGAGCTCGGAATTAACCTAATTCCCAGCAATGGCCCCATCATGCCTGGCAGGGCCACAGCGTAACTTTTGTGGAAACCCATGGAAGGGTCTAGAATCAGCCTGAGACCGCTTTTTTGAAGGAAGGAATTCCTTTTGAACGAAGGAAGCCAGCCAGCTTAAGAATTCCATGGGAAAAACAACTGCATCTACATTATGATTCACCTCAAAAAAGCACATTTCATGTTAAGGAAATAGGCTGAAACTGTAGCTATGGATCACCTTTTCCAACTGGATAAAGCAACTGCCTAAGTTAGATACTGAAATACTCTGCAGACGCATGGGGAAGCAAACAACTACACGAGTACCTTCTGCTGCTTCTGATATGATCATAAGATCATAAAATAATTCCAGATAAGTAAAATGGGCTGGTTTATCACCTGGGAAACCCAACTGCCCATTTACAGGCAGAACAGGAACAGCAGAGCCTTCTCCAGGTTATCCCAGAATGACCTGGTGCCCCTCAGACAACTCGCCCCCTCCTGCTAGTGCTGCCCCGAAAGCTGGTGAGAAACAACATCTGGAGGAGTCTCACCGAGATGCACCTCATTTCATGCACTGGAAAAGCCTCTTGGTGCTCACCAACACCTGAAAACATCCACGTAACACCTGCAGACCTGATCAGTGAGTGACCCACAGACTGGCCAGGCCTGGAACCTCCAGGGCTCTGTGTGGGCCACTCCGTGCTCGTCACTTTGCTGCGGGAAACGACAATGCCCCACAGAGGCACCAACACATCCCAAGTCTGCAGCAGGGGCTCTGCAATCTCCTAACAGTATTTTCCCAACAGCTGGAGGTATTTCTTCTTAAGAGGCTTCCACATGCTCCAGCACTGAAGAAGGAGGAGAAAGATTCAGCCTGGAGCATGCATGGAAGCCAGAACCCAAAGCTGCCAGGAGGATGACAAGGAAATTCTCCCTGGCAAAACTCCAGGGGCCCAAGCTCATAGAGCAGCTGGGAGCAGGGAAAAACTGTTCCCATGGGTGAGAAACCTTTAAAATTAATGAAGAAAAAAGTGAGTTTTTGGGGGTGGCTCAGTCCTGCTCATCAGCTGCTCTGTACTGGTGCACCAATGGATAAAATTAACACAATTACATCAATGCTTTCCGTCTGGACCCCAACAATCCATGAGGCAGCAGTGGACAATAATTATCCTCTGACCACACTCCATTCCTGTGCCCTGAACACCCTGGGAGCCCCTGGCATGTCTGCAGCTGCTTCAGGGCGTTAGTTACAGCCATTCTGAAATGCAGATCTCCCCTTTTGCTCGTTTTCTAACTTTCCAGTTTTACTAAGCCATGAAGAACAGAATCGTGCATTTGGACAAAGGGGAGTCCTTGAGCAAATATTCTGCTGTACTGTAATCTCTAAATGGAAACACAGAACATGGAACCCTCGTTGCTGAGTTATCATAAGGATTCTGAAAAGGTTTTCTCTTATTTTATCTGATTTTTACGTAAGTGAGCGCAGACACATCCCGAAGGCTGCACCAAATCAGTGTGTCCTGTGCAGAGCTCACCCAGCCCTCACCTGGCCCGGGATGTTCCACAAGCACCTGACTGACAACTTCTGAGGCTCCAACGCAATACAGCAATTATTGCTCTGATTCCCACGAGAACAACCGAGCTACCACAGCAAAAAAGGAAGGGTTGGGGTGGGAAACAACTTAATGCACAGGACTGCAAAGGAAGCGGGGTGTGCAGGGCCAGCTTCCCAGGGAATCAGCTCCTGCCCATATGGGTTCATTTTATCAAGGAAAAGGTGTGACATCCCCAAAAGAACACAAAAAGGAAAGATCGTGAAGGCACCTAAAGCAGTGCCTGGCACAGCCTCAGGATGGAAGGAAGGAGCTGGAGGTCACTACCTGCAGACACCTGCGCCTTCAGCCAGGGTTTTACCTCTGGGAATTTTTACCATTTCAAACACACCGTTTTGCTTGCCCAGGAGGCAGGAATGATGTGCCCGCACAGGCCTGTCCCAGCCTCACAGGCTGGGCGATCCCAGTGCTCTGTGAGCCCTAAGTGCCTCTTCAGCAGCTCCTCCTTTCCTGCTCAGCAGGACCTCCCCAGGGAGCTGCTCCTCAGGCCTCAATTCTACAGAATCCCTTGGGTCATCCATGGGAGTCTGAAACCACCATTCCTCAGAGGCCACTTTTGGTTTTGTTTCCTCTTCTTCATTCCACTGAATCATCTTCCAGAGCAAATGTCTCCACTCCTACAGGAACAGCTCCTTCCTTCCAGCTCCCTGGGAGACGAACCCAGCACCTGCCACTACGGAGAGCCAGTGGTTTCCTGGACAGGGACCTTCCCACCTCTCTGCCCACAGCGCTCCAGTTCACTCACTCCTGGGAGGAAAACGTGCGGGAAAGGTCGGGATCCCACCTCCCCCTGCTTCAGGTGACACTGGCAGCTTCCCCGGGCACGGTGCACCAGAGCACTGCACGGACAAACCAGGAGCTCCTGGATGATGGAGCATTCCCGGAGCAGGGCTCTGCCCAAGGCGTTTTTCCCGTTATCCGCAGCAAGGAACGACAGAGCGAAACCCACTGTGGGCAGGTTTCAAACGGACCAGGGGAACGGGGTGATGCAGCAGCAAAGGGTTCAGGAGTTTGAAGCCTCCTCTTCCCACGCGTTTAATCCTTCCCCCCGCAGCGAGGAGGAGGACGCGCTCCCCCGACACCGGTGAAGGTGTGTGGCCTCGGGACACAGGGTGTGAACTGTATTTCTGGGACACGCCAGTAGCGGGTAGATGTTCTAATCCCGGTGCGCACGGAGGCCGCGGGAGCTCACTGGGACACACCGGCCCCGCACCGCAAACCCAGCAGCTCCCGGGCCCTGCCGTGTGCGGCCCGTGGCTGTCACCGCCCGCCGGGCCCCGCTGCGGAGCCCCAGGGGCGCCGCCGCTCCCGGCCGGCCCGGAGAGAGGACTTTGCCGGCGGGGTCCGCCCGTGCAAGGACCGGCCGAAGTCCCCGGGAGCGCTCCCGGCCCTGCCGAGCACCTGCGGCCGCCCTGCACCGCGGCCCCGGGCCCTGCGGCGCTCGCAGCCTCGCCGGGCCGCGGCCCGCCCACCGGGAGGGACAGGGGCCGTCCTCTCCCCGCCCGGGCCGCCGCTCTACCTGCGCGCCTCCTCGTCGCTGTCGGTCTCGCCGGGCCCGTCGGGCGCCGCCATGACCACATCGCACTCGGCCTCAGCCGCCGCTGCCGCCGCCGTCGCCGCCATCTTACCGCGCGGGGCTGCGCCGGACCGGGGCGGGACGAGGCGGGGCGAGCGCCGGAACGGGCGGGGCCTCAGCCGGTGGGGCGGGGCGGGGCCCGACCGGCAGGGGGCGCCCGCGGAGGAGCCCGGCGGCGGCATCGGGCGGGGCCGGTACCGGGAAGGGGGCGGAACTGGACCGGACAAGGGGCGGGGCTTACACAGACCACGCCCCCTCCCGCCGCAGGGCGGTGCCGGGTCCCGCGGACGGTCCGCCCGCCCGCAGGGGGGCGCTGTGGTCTCGCCGCGCCACTCCCGCCGCCGCCGCTGGTGAGGCTCGGCCGCCGCTGCCCCGGTGAGGCGGGATGGGCAAGAGCTGCAAGGTGGTGGTGTGCGGGCAGGCCTCGGTCGGGAAAACTTCCATCCTGGAGCAGCTGCTGTACGGGAACCATGTGGTCGGTGAGTGCGGGGCCGGGCGGAGGCCGCTCCGAGGTGGCGGCCCCGGGTGTAGCGGGCAGTTCCGGCCCTGGGCAGTGCTGGCTCTGGGGATCCCCCTGGGCAGGGCTGTCCCTGGTCACCCCCTGAACACACCGGCGGTGGGGAAGGATGGCACAGCGCGCCTGGCGGGACAGCTCCGCGGGCTGTGCCAGAGCCAGACCCCCGGGCAGGGTCCCCACGTGTCCCCTGCCCACCCCCGTCAGGCTCGGAGATGATCGAGACCCAAGAGGACATTTACGTGGGCTCCATCGAGACGGACCGGGGGGTGCGGGAGCAGGTGCGCTTCTACGACACGCGGGGGCTGCGGGACGGGCTGGAGCTGCCCAAGCACTGCTTCTCCTGCACCGACGGCTACGTGCTGGTCTACAGCACCGACAGCAAGGAGTCCTTCAAGCGTGTCGAGCTGCTCAAGAAGGAGATCGACAAGTCCAAGGACAAGAAGGAGGTGAGTCCCCCGGGAGAAGGGGCTGCGGAGTGGGATCTGCTCCCCTGGGGCAGGTTCTCACCTTTCTTTTCTCCAGCCCATCACAAAATGCTGATGGGTCCCTGATCTGTGAGACTCCCAGCAGTAAAAGGCTCTCTCCTGGGATGCCCTCTGAGCATACAGGAGCTCAAAAGCTCCTTCCAGTTTGGGGCTGGTTTGGGACACACAGTCCCCAGCAGGAGGGGAAGGGAGCACTGGGATCATGGGGTTTCAAAAGGCCTCAATGTGGACAGGGAATCAGCGGCAGGGCTGGGCCTACCACTGAGGGTCTTCATGGCAGAGCCAGCCACCAGCCCTGCAGTGCTGTGGTTGGAACCTTCAGGGGCCCTTTTTGCCCTTTTGGAACAGGTCACTATTGTGGTTTTGGGCAACAAGTGTGACCTGCAGGAGCAGCGCCGGGTGGATCATGATGCAGCCCAGCACTGGGCCAAGGGCGAGAAGGTGAAGCTGTGGGAGGTGTCCGTGGCTGATCGGCGCACGCTGATCGAGCCCTTCATCTACCTGGCCAGCAAGATGACGCAGCCACAGAGCAAGTCTGCGTTTCCCCTGAGCCGCAAGAACAAGGGCAGCGGATCCATGGATGGCTGAGGCTTCTTCCCCTTCCCTTCCATTGCCACCTCCTCTTCCTCACCTTCCTGCTTCCCTCGTACACACCTCCTTCTGAGTCCTGTCAGATGTCATGGAGCCTGTGGGAAGCAGGTGGCAGGAGGAACAATCATCCCAGGGCTGGGGATGGTCCTGGAGGATGAGAGAGGCAGTAGGACAGGGACCACTCGTCTCCCTGCCCAGCCCCTGCAGCTGTCAGAGGTGCTACAGGAAGATCAGGATTCACTCAGTGACCCCCTCTGCTCTCAGGTGCATGCTGAGGGAGGGGAGCAGAGGCATAGCATACACTGGCTGGAATGTGGGGATCAGCTCCACATCTGGAGGGAACAACTCTCCTCTTTTTCTATTTCCGTATAACATGTGGGAAGAGCCTGTTTGCTGGCCCTGCCTCCAGCCAAGCAGCTCTGCTTGCCCTGCCCCAGCTGCCTCTGTGCTGCTGCTCCCTGGCAGGTTGTCCCTTACCCTGGCAGTCTCCACTGCTCCTTTATGCACAGGAATATCCAGGGAATGCCTAGAGCAGGGCAGGTGCTGTTCCTGGGGGCAGGGTACCCAAATCCACTATTCCAGCCCCCCTCTTCCTGAGTGCAGACTCAGCCATGAGCTTGGAGGAGATGGGACTGTGCTTCACCTGCACATCTGGATCCTTGGAGGAGCTGGGACTTTACTTACCCTGCACACTTGGATCACTGGAAGAGCTGGGACTTTACTTACCCTGCACACCCCAGATGCTTTGGGCTATGGCAGCTTTCACTGCCCACCTGTCACAGTGCTGCCTCCTCTCAGAACCACCATAAGACAAGGAACAGGTGCCCCACTCCTGCCCAGCAACACGCATTCCCTTCAGGTAGTCTGGATGTAGGAAAAGAACTGATGAAAAGCCCCAGTGTGTTTATACTTGTTCCTTTTATTTACTGAGTAACACAATAAAGCGATGAGATTCGATTATCAAAATATTTCCTTTTTTTTTTTTCCCAACAGTTATAGTACATCAAAAAAATATACAATGAACATTACAGGAGGGTACTGGCCAAGTCCCTAGAGTCTGGATATTCCATTTTGGGTTGGTTTTTTTTTTTTTTTTCTGTTTTTTTGAATCAAACTTCACATCACTCCAAGGTTATTTACAGAGGGGCACACGTTACCGAGCGCTATGGACTATCCCTACTCCTAGTACAGCATGTGCTAAGTCAAAGGCAGTAAATGCTTTGGAGAGCAAGAGGGGGTTTGGGGGGATGCCATAACGGGGGTTTCTTACGCAGCTCGTTGCAGTATTATTGTTACTAGAAGGAATGGCTTTCACAGGGTTAAAGTGCCAAGTACAGGAGTGCGTCAGGACTCCACTGGTGAGGGGCAACTGAGCAGCCACGGCTCCAGCACAGGCTTTTTGGAACAATGGAGGGGAACAGGCCCACTGGTGCCACACAGCTCTGCAAGCTGGAGCCTGGCTGCTCCCAGCTCCCCATGCTCCTGAGGGGCTGGGCACAGGGGGCGACCCATTGTCCAGCTGCTGCAGCCGGACTGGGGGTGACTCCAAGGGCCTGGGAAGGGCACAGTGAGACGGGCAGGGGTGGCTGGAGACACGCTGGCCATGGGCTGCTTGGCACTGGGGAGCGGGGACAGCGTCCCTCCTGTCCCCTGGGGTCCCACCAGCACAGGCTCCTGTCTGCTGGGATGTGGGGTTCCTACGCGTCCTCTGGGCTGTGGGACAATCTCTCTAACCCTGGCAAAGCTGTTTCTGCTGGGAGCCTTCCTTCCTTCAGCTGTGCTCCAAGCCGCATCTCCCACCACTGCTGCAAGACCTTTCCATTGTCTCCATGCACAGCTGCTCACGCTTCTCCTGGTGTCCTCTCTCCCATCTCCTTCCCTGGGGAAGGGATGCCCTGAGCAGGTGAATCCATACCCAGGGGCTCACTCACTCTCCTGTCTCTGTGGCAGGAGTGCAGCAGTGGCTCCATGGTTGGTGCTGCCCACAGACCCTGCAGGTGTGTGCTCCCTCCTGCAGCTTTCCTGCCCTTGCCAAGGCTCCAGCCCTGGGAAGCAGATGTGTTTCGGCCATCTGAGTCACCCATTCACCTTCCCGTTCACCTCCCCGTGCCAGGACCCATCCTGAGCATCAGCGGAGCACGCTGGGCAAAATCCTTCTGAAATCCAGGCGCTGCTTATGGCCAAGACGTCAGATATGTGTGCTTGTGCGTGTGGATTCCCAGGTGCGCACACCAGCCTGCCTCTTCCCGAGGGCTGGGAGGGAATGGGAGTCACAGCAGAGATCTGAACCAGCACCCTGGGCCGGGGACGGGACAGAGCTCAGTGTTACGTTGGTTCTTCTGCTCCCACCACTGCTCCAGCTGCATGGATGCATCAGCACCAAAGGGAATCGCAGGCGGCCAGTGCGGCGGGTGAGCTGCCCCCCTGGATTGCATAGATCGGGGTGGGGTGTTCCTCCAGCGAAAGGTCCGTTTGGGATGCAACTCTCTCTATGTACAGCAGTGTGCTGGGCACCCAGAGCGCCGCAGTGACAGTCCCAGACAGGTCATGGTTGGGCTGTCTGAGCACAGTGAAACGCAGAGCTATGGCCTCGGGGTCCCTCCAGAGCCCGGCATTCCGCAGGCCATGGGCGCACCTGCCACCTGATTGTCCAGGCTGCTGGGGACACCTTTGTTTTCGGGAATCATCACTAACTCCCTGGAAGCTCCTAACAGGGATGGGATTGGAGGGCCAGGCATGGCAGGTGAGCAGCAGCGTTGCCTTTCACTGGAGAACTGAAAGTGCTTTAGGGACATTCACTCAGCCTCACAGCATCTTCCGGGAGGTAGGGGCACGGCTGTCCCCGCGGTGGGACAGAGACAAGGACAGGTGCCAAGCACAGGGTCACCTCCTCGGGGAGCCAGCACCAGACAGCCTGGTGCTCCTGGCCTTGCTGGACATGAGTGGGGCCCAGCTTGGCCACATGCCCGTCGTGTGCTTCTGGGGCCAGGGCAGGGCCCGTGTGCTTTGGAGGGAGGAGGCGCCGGCCCTGGGGTCAGCTATTGCTCTTGGAGTGAGGATATGGTTGGTGTGGCCGGTGCCTGCCACCGCGGGGGCTCTTTGGCTGGTGGGACGTAGGGTGTTGCGGGGGCAGGGGGCTGGTGGGTGGCACAGAAACCCCCTGCCAGCACAGGTAGGTGCAGGGCTGGCAAGGGCACAGCCAGCCCAGGCTGAGAGAGAAACTGCCAGCTTCCCACTTGTGCTGGGGTTGTTCCTCCCAGTAAGAGCTGGGCTGAGATTCCCCTCGCAGTTCCCTTCCCACTGGGCTGGCAGGGACCAGAGGGATGCTCCGTCTCCCAGGGACCAGCCAGCTCCTCTCCTTCCAGTCTGGTAACTGGGAGGGCGATGAAGAAGCAGCCAGCAGGCCAAGGACAGGCAGGCCCAGGCCATGAGACGGTCCTGATTTGGACATTGTCCTCTTCTGTGCACTGCCTGGGCTCATCTGCCGAGCACGGGGCCAGCACAGGCTGGGAGAGCGGTGAGGATGCATGGCAGGGCTGGCTGGGCTCTGTTGGGGCACCTCTCTCCAGTGGGAGCCCGCTCCAAGCAAAGGAGAAGCCGGGATTGATGTCTACGACTACGTTTTCCCACCAACCAGGAGAGCAGGTACCAGGAGCGCTGCCCCCAGCGTGCAGCCCCCGCAGCCCAGCCCAGCCACGGTGGACAGACCCTCGGCGGGCCAGCGGCTCTAGTAGGGCGCGAAGACGATGGGACCCGGCGTGGGGCGGACGTGGGCCGGCGGCGTTCGGAAAAGGGCTGGTCCGAGGATCGGGGCTTGGAAGAGGGTGGTGGCAGCTGCTGGTCGCAAGGCAAGGGGTCCAGGCATGGCGCAGACAGCAGCGGCGGTGAGTGGGCTCGGCAGGAAACGGGTTGCCAGGGTTTTGGTGAGGTGCTTCTGCAAAGCCAGCTTGGACTGCAGGGAGGGAGGAGGAGACACTGTGAGATTGCAGAACAGGTGGAGGCATCACGAGTGCTGCCATTGTGAACGCTGCTGCCAAAGCACTCCCAAGTTATCCCCATGCTGGCCTTCCCAGGAAGAGACTCAAAACCCACCACCACAGCTCACCCTCCCTGAGGGGAGAAGCTGAGCTGTGGTGATGGAAACCAAGGTTTAAGAGAAGCAGCTCCTGTGACTCACTGCAAGGATGGCTGATGGCGAGCGAGGCTTTGTGAGCAAACCGAGCGAGTGCTGTGCAGGGAGACAGGTACCTTGATAATACTCACTGCGAGGGCAGCATTCTTCTGCAGCTTGTTGTAGGGGCTGTACTTGGGCTTGGGTGGCTTCCCTGCCAGCCTGTCTTTGTGCCGCCGGCTGCTCATGTGCTGGGGAGGAAAACAGCAGGATCACTGGGAGCCAGGACAGCCGGGGCACTGTGCAGCTCAGGTCTGTGGGGATGCCCATCACCCTGCAGGGACCATCAGGTACCCACACCCTGAGTCCCTGCACACCCACACCTGGTGCCCAGGCACTCTCAGGGCATCGTCACCTGCTTGAGCTGGGTCTCGGAGTTCACGTAGATCTCACACACTTGGCAGTGGAACGCCTTGTTCTGGATGTTGATGCTGCCCTTGTTCCCGATCCGCTTGGACTTGTGCCCTGCCCGGGAGAGCAGCTTGCCCCGGCCTCGCCGCAGTTGGGTGCCGTGACCTTCCAGCATCGACTTGTGCTTGGCGCCTGGCGAGAGGGAATACTCAGCAAACCCAGCCCAGCCCTGTGCCAGTAGCACAGCAGCAGGAACAGTGCCCTCCAACAGCACTGAGGGAACCTCACCAACCTGTGCCCAGCAGCACTTGCAGGCAGAGGGGACAGGGAGCTGCCTGGGAGCCCAGGCTTCAAACCCTGCCAAGCTGCACGTCGCAGGCAGAGCAGAGATGCTCATCTTCCCAGAGACACCCCCTCCATGTGCCAGCTTCGGAGAAGCTGCTATTTTGAGCGTGCGCTGGAGCCTGTCGCCTGTCCCCGGGCGCTAGCACAGTCCGCGGAGCCGGGCGTGCATCGCCCACCGTGCTGCAGCGTCTGAGCCGTGCCCAAGGTCAGAGGGGAGCCGGCTGTGGAGCCAGGAATAGCTCAGCGGGGTCACAGCAGGTGGGGAAGGAGGAACCCAAGATCCCTACACACCTGGGGACAGGGCGCTCTGTCCTGCCCCTGCCAGCACCGGGATGGCGAGGGTGCAAGGGGAGCGAGTAATTTAAGCCCCTGCTAATTCATTCTATTTTTTAAGGCGTGAAGCAAGGAGCTGTGTGACGGCCACGGAGCAGCGCCAGCCCACAAACGTTTGTTTGCTTGTTTGTTCTTTTTCCCCAAATCAGCTCCTGAATTCGTAACTGGAGCTGACAAAAGCAAAAGGACACGTCTGCAGCTAAGCCGCAGCAGTGTCCTGAGCCAACCCTGCACACAGCAGCTGCTGCTGCTGCCCCAGCAGGCAGTGGGGTGGGGGGAACTGGTTCCCAGTACTTGCTGAACTGGGGAGAAAAGGACCTTCCATTTAAAGCTGGGGTGCCCAACTTAAGCATCCTCCAGAGAAAGGGGAGAGACAGGAGTTGGAATAGCAGGGCCTTCAGACCTCATTGGGGACCCCATGGCTGCCATCCTCCACCACCACTCTGGGGGTGGGTCTGGCCACCCCCAGGCTTCAGGGGGACCCTCAGCAGCTCCCACACTTGCCCACCCCAAGGGGCTACCCTGCTCAGCCCAGGAGCCATCGTTGGCTATGGAGCTCCACAGCTCGTTGGATTCCCAGGGGTCTTCTCCACAGGGCCACAAGCCCAAACCACTGAGCTGCTTTGGGAAGGGTTATCCTGGGTTTGGAAGAAACCCTGGCTATCAGCTTCAAGCCAAACGGAATATAAAGCAGCCTCAATCACTTGATTAAAAGTAGCTGGAAATGTCCTTAATCGAGACATAAACATTAAGAGTGTCTGACCTTGTGAAAATTCACCCTAGAAGCTGCAGCCCAGGTAAAGCTCCATGGTTTATCTCTGCAGGTCATTTTAATGAATTTTTTTTAATTACAGCAACACTCATTAATGCTCTCTACTTCCTTGCAAGGCTGTTTGGTTATGGGGCATAACTGGGCTTTGCTCAGAGCACCAGTGAAGTAGCAGGGGGCCCGTCCCCCTGTCCCCCCCATAATGCCCTTACCAGTGTTGTGAGCCTCCAGCTGGGACAGGGAGTTGACGGTCACTTTGCATGTGGGACAGTACAGGTGCTGTTTGCTCTTCTTCCCCTCTTTCTCGCTCTCAGGGGCTGAGCTGATGCTGCTGCCTGACTCAGCCGCCTGTGCCTCGGCTGCCTGGGCGGACGAGGAGGCCACGCTGGTGGCATCCGAGGTGCCCTCTGACAGCTCGGAGGCCGGCGGGGAGCCCAGCGAGGCAACACTGCCTGGCAGCTCCACAGGTGATTCCTCAGTGCTGGGCACCAGCCCCAGGCTGCTGCCCTCACCCTCTGGCTCCTGTGGACTACTGGCATCAGCTGGTGGGAGGGGAAGGAAAGGGGGAAAGGGGAAAAGAGAAAGAAATGGGCAGAAAGGGAAAGTTCTGTGTGCCTGAACAGGTTTTCTGGATTTCAAGAAGCACCCCCGTCTTCCCCAAGACCATCTCAAACAACATCTGCATGCATCCATCCCTGCCAAAGGCGGCTCTTCCCGAGGTCTCTCCCATTACAGCTTTTATCTGCAGTGCATGGAAGCTGGGCTCAGCACTAAACCCCGGGCAAGCTCCAACACTGCCTCAGCTCCCACCAGCCCCATCCCTGCACTCAGCAGAGCCCTGGGGGTGTGTGAGACAGACAGGGCTCTCTTTCTCTCCCGCATCCATACAAACACCTCCTAGAGACACCCAATCACAGGGAACACACCCACCGTGCCCCCGAGAGCACCAGAGCTCATTTGTGACCGGTGGCATCTCTGCCCCACCGTCCGCAGCCTCCTCAGCCCCACCCCCTCCTCGTACCTGTGCTGCCCGGCTCCCCGCTGCCCACGGGGCTGGGGGCCAGGTCAGCTGTGCTGTCCTGGCCGGGGGTCCCCGCTGCAGCCCCCACCACCTTCTGCTTGTTCTTCATGGCCTCGATGGCCTTCAGCCTCCGCGCGTGCTTGTGGCCCTTGTAGTGGGCTTCTGCCTGGTTCTGGGGGGCAGAGACCGGGATGACCACGTCAGTGCTGTGACCAGGCAGACAGATAGGCATGGGGAGGGCAGGTGATGGGGTCAGTCCTGGTAAGTGGCCACTCAGGAGTGTTTCTAATGCAGCCACCTTTCCTGGTGACATCCACCCCCAGGGCTGGGACCATTGCAGAGGGGTGTTGGGTGTGGGGTGTAGCACAGAGCTGTGTCCCTCCTCCCCCCAGCCTGCTCTGACACCGACATATTGGGGCCAAGGTATCACTCTCTAAGACATCACCACATTGCTTGGCCAAGATAAGGACCCTGCTCTGATTAAATGCATCAAGTCACTCCTAAAAGCAGCTTTCAGGCAAAATTTATGACTCCAGAAACGTAAAATGAATTGTTGCTGTAAAAATGAAATAAAGAGGTTCATTGGTGGGGAGGACACATCACCCACTGTATCCTAAGGGGTGTCCAACACATGGTTCACGTCCCCAGCTCCTCTCTCTCAGTGATTGCTGGATAATGAAGCGTGACTCTGATGGATTCATGTCTGCACTGAACTGATAAAAATGGCCACAAAAAAAAAATCCCCCGAACACTGGTGTCCTCCCAACAGGGACAATGCTGCATTGTCCCCCAAAACAACCCCGGTTTGGCAATTTATGGAAAGGAACCCCAGTATGAATCAGACACTGTACCCCCGAGTAGGACAGATTAATTTGCACAGCATTCCTGGGGGCCAGCTGAGGATTCCCGGGCTCGGCAGAGGGAAGCATCCTATCCCATCCCTTCCCCTCCTTCTCCCTGTGGCTTTCCAAGGGCTGGGAACAGCGGCCAGGGCTGTGACTAGTACGTGGGAAAGCAAAGGGCCAGTCCGAGCGTGGTGCCTCATTAGCAAAGACAATAAACTCCCCCCGGATAACAGGGCTGGAACGGAGCTGGGTGCAGCCAAAGTAGGTCACAGACGCTGTCCTGGAACACCCACGGGCTGTGAGGGTCTGGGCCAGCCGGGGGGACCTGGAAGGACATGGGCAGGGATGGGCAGAGTGGGGACGGGGGCTCACAGGGGCACTGGGAGCATGCAGTGGGACTGACTCTCCTGGCACAGCACTTCTAGCCAGGATGCAGCCTGAAACAGGGAAGCAATGCTTCTTCTGAGCTGCTTGGCTGTGGAGCGGAATTATGAAGCCCAGAAGCAGGGAGCTTTGCTGGCAGGGCAGCATCAGCCCCAGGCACTGCAGATCCAGCGTGGCCAGGCTGGGATGGCTCCTCCGCAGGCAGCAGAGCCTGGCCAGGGTGCAGGGCCCGGGGAGGCAAGAGCAGCTCCAGCAGCCCACGGCCCCCGTACTGCCGGACACCGGCAGCTCCGGTGGGTGAGACTGGCACATTGTCGGGGATGGCCCTGACAGGGGCTGGCCCCGTGCCCCCCCACTCACTCCCAGCCCCATCTGTGGCCCCACTCACCGCCGAGTTGAAGCGCAGGTGGCAGATGTTGCAGGAGATGAACTGCTTCTTCTTGAGCGGGGCTGGCACGCCGAAGGTGTGGCTGATCACTGCCTTCTGCACCGGGTCCATCTGGAATGGGAGGGAGGGAGGGCAGAGGGCGGCTGGGTGCTGTGTCCTGATGGTTGCCCCAGCGTGGCACCGTGACCTGGTGACCCCCACGCCTGTCACGCTCCCAAGGAGCCACTGCCAATGCCACAGAGCTCACAGGAGCTCTGTGGCTGGAAGGAGTGAGGGGCTGCATCTGCTGAGGAGCCCTGCGGCCATGGAGGCTCCCCGGCACAGGGCAGCGTGCCGTGTCAACACTGGCTCCTGTCCTGATTAAACCATTCCTGAATCCACCAAATCCACAAGATCCGAATGTCAGCTGTGGTCTGGCAGAAGGGACGAGACTCGATCTGCTCTAGTGTGTGCCCAAGTCCCCTCTCCCCCCACACAGACACTTGTGTCACAGGTGGAAAATTACCAGTTTCTGTTTGAACCTCAGTGGCTACCCTTGACCTCAGCAGGAGCAGAAACCACCAAAACAGGGGACAGAGGTGACCAAAACAAGCATCATTTATTCTCCATATGCTCTTCACCAGAGAGCTGGAATGTCCCCAAGCAATGCCAAAGGCGTGAGCAGGGCCATGTGTGCCAGCCCATGGGACACCGACAGCTCACATGGGTGCCAAGGCAGGAGGGACACCAGTGCTTGCTGCCACAGACACAGCTCACCCAAGACACAGTGCCCATGAAAGCCCCTCTGAGTTGCCCCACTGCTGTCCAGATGTGCATTTCATCTGCTCAAACTCAACAATGACAACTCACTCACCAGGCTGGGCACACACAGACCCACTTCGATGACCTGCCAGGAGCCATATCTGTCCTCCAGCCCACCAGGGCTGTGGTGGGGCCAAGCATGTGGCCGGTGCCAGGCCCTGGCCCTTCTGTCTCGCCCCAGGCCTTGGCCTCATTCCACAGCCCAAGCACCAAACTACTTCCAAAAGCCATAATTGTTTTTAACAAAATGCATTTATTAAGGAAGAAAACATAAGAATAACCTCTTTGTCTGAGCGTGGCTCCAATCTATAATGCAAGTATTGTTCCCTACCCTGTGGCACAGGGAGATTATCTTATCTGAGTCCTGCTGTCAGGAGAGCCCAGGGTTTTCAGTGATCGTATTTCTCTGCAAAGCTATTTCGCTGCCGAGACAGGTGCATCAGTCTTCGAGGCACATGCCTGGACAACAGCGCCATTATCAAGACCCCAAATTCCTTTCCAGGAGTGAGTAGAATGGTAAAAGCAGGTGATTAATGAAGTGCCTGTTTGCTATGAAATTTTACTCACTTATCTGGCATATAAATGAAGAGGCATTTGGGGTTCGGCAGAGACCTGGAGGAAGCTACAGATGGCCAAGATGCTGCTCCACGCCTGATGACAAACATTGCAATGTGCTGCTGGCAGCACCCCTATGCTGCTGGGATGCTGGGCCAGCACTTGTTTTTCAGAGAAACACCCACCTTTTCACTGAGAAAAGAAAAACGGCTCCAATCTTCCCAGCAGTGTCAGCTACCAGGTTCCAGCCGGTCACTCCCACCAAGCACCACCAAAGCTCCCACCAAACAACATTGGCACCCACCAAGTGCTGCCAGCTCCCATGGGCTCATCTACACCCTGAGCACCGTAGCATGAGCAGGGTGGGGGATGGAGGAGGAGGCAGAGGAAAGGGAGATGCTGGCACAAGGACACAAATGAGGCCAAGGATGATCTTGGCCCCATCCAGAACCTGCCAGTGAAGCCAGTGGTGCCAGAGCCACATCTGAGCCTCATCTACACGATGGTGGTGCTGAACAGCCCCAGCACAGGGTCTCCTCCTCCTGGGATTATGGCAGGGTAATGGCACCAGCTTGGGTCTTTCCAGCCCCTGTGTTTTTGCCAAGTCCACCCTGCTCGACCCTGTGGCACAGCAAGGAGTTGTGTTCACCAGAACACCTGCAACTGCTCTGGGCAGGCACAGGGCTCACGGGCTCCCAGGGGCTGGGCTGGTCAGCACACTCAGAACCTGGCTCCTCACACCAGCCCCAGGCATCCCAGCCAAGGCACATGCAACTGGTGGCCATGGCTGCTCCTGCTGTCCCAAAGTGAACACCAGCACTGTCTCGAGCCTTCAGCTGCCCATCCCCATGGGAGTACACATGATCCCAGGTGCTCTGCCAGAAGCCCAGCCCAGCTCCACCCCACACTGAGCACATCTGAAGCCTGGTGCCACCTGAGAGCCCTTGTGCTTCTCCCCAAATGAGAGCACAAACATCCCTCTATCTCCTCCCCACCACACACCCTCACAGCTTTCTTGGATATGGAAAAGTCCCCCCAGCTCCCACAGGGCTGGCTGTGCTGCAGCCGTACATACCAGCACCTGCAGCCAGGGACTGAGGCTCTTCCTGGCCGCTTCCAGAAGAGTGGAGCCAGCGACAGAGGTGGCTTTGGGCACCGTGGTGTTGGGGAATAAAGATCCCAGCTTTATAGTCAATTTGTATTGACTCACATTACTTTATTTATCCCTGGATGTTCCTGCCGATATAAATAGCGATCCCTGCGCCGAGCTCCCTGCGGCCGCTGAGGTCAGGAGCAGGAATTCACAGGGATGCAGCATCCATTCACATCGCGTCTGCTGACAGGGTTTTATGAGGCGCTGCTGGGTCCTGGGGATTTGCAACATCCCAAGCTAAGAGAAAGACCTCTGGAGCAAGGAACGTGCCTCCGGTGCTGTTGGGGGTTTTTTTCCCTGGTTGTTGCTCTAAGTGACAGAAGGCAGCTTGGAAGGGCTTTGTTTGCTCCGGAGTAAAACATCTGCTGGGTTCATGGGAACCCTGTGACCTGCTCTGAGTGCAGAGTGTTCTGCTGGGTGCTGCAAACAGCTCCCGCTCCGCAGGGCATTGCTGGGCCCTCACAGCATCACCAGCGATGCAGGGCATGAAAGGGGAACCCTCAGATCCTGTCGTAGAGCACCTCCAATGTGGCAGCGACCTCAGCAATGGGCAGACCCTGACTGCTGCCCCTTATCCTCTCCCCCCACTGAGGCTCAAGTGGAGTCTGACCTGGCATCACAGTCACTTGGGCAGAGATGAGGAGCCACCAGCCTGGCTCAGGATGCAGGGATGTTCCAGTCCTACATCCTGAGGGATGCTTTGGCTCCTCCAGAGCTGCCAGACCAGCTCAGGCTGCAGGGATGCTCCAGGCCTTCATCCTGTGGGATGGAAGCTCTGCTCCGGCTCTCCCAGAGCTGCCAGCCCAGCACACCCTGAACCTCACCCAGCCTCCTTTGGCCACATCTCCAGCACTGACACACCCCAAAGGGACAGCTCTTGTCCCCAGACCATCAGCCAACACCACACACCAGGTTCAGAGTGGTTGACTCCAGGTCTCCAGATGGCTGGGTCAGCCTCCCCTGGCATCTCTGTCCATATCTGACCCATTCTCTGTGGCAGAAGCCCACACAGAGCACAGCAGCCGTGCAACACTGTGTGGCTCCAGCAAGTACCAGATTCATTTTCCAAATTATCAGTTCTTTCAAAGCAACAAACGTGGGTGAACACGCGCCGAGGCAGCGGCAGGTGGGAGCCAAGAGGAGCAAACAACAGGCGCTGGGTCAAGTTCACTCCTGACTCCAGCGACTAAAAAAAGAGCCCAGACAAAGAGCAGGAACTATAATGGCATCAAAACCTCTCCTGTCCTGTGTTCCAGCTCATTAGCCTGGGGAGAGGCTGGGCTGGGGCTTCAAAAGAGCTTAAAGGACTCAGACGCCTGAATCCCATTCAACAGCAACAGGAATCCTGCACTTAATTTCTGAACTGTCTTTGAGGATCTCGGTGATAATTTGCACCTTCCGAGCACATTTAAGCTCAAAGATACTCAAAAAAGGCCGGTGAGCAGGGAGGGGGCTCGGGAAAGTCCCGTTTCCAGGCTCCTGAGAGAGAGCAATGGGCATTTACTGAACCCCAAAACACCAGCCTGCAGTGTCTCTGAGGCAAAGAGGGGGAGTAGCCCACTGCCCTTCCCGGAGCAGAACCTGCTCCACAACAATCCTAGGCAGCACCCAGGGGTCACAGAAGGGCTGGGACCAGCCTGGGGGAGAGGTGCAGCATGGGGAAAACACCATTTCACACCCCACACAGTGGTGTGTCCTTGGCCACATCAGTTTAACTGTCTTATGGAACCTCTCTAAAGATACATGTCATTGCCCACCCCAGGCACCTGGGCCAGTGGTTCAGTGTTGGGGACCTGGAACCCAAGCAGGGGGTGGGAGCAGTTCTCAGCATTCTGACTTCCCCAACATCCACAGCATCAGCCACATTCCTCGTATCTGTAATACATTCTCTCTCTTTCTTTGCTTTTCCTTATTTAATTTTCAACTAATGAACTGCTCTCCAGAGCTACTTTATTACTATTGATTCCAGGGGCAAAATCCAATTGATCTTGGTTAAAATGAACCATGTTTTTAATTCTGGTACTGACAGGCTGGGCAGGAACCTCTCCGAGCTAAGGGCAAAGTGGGCATGTTGAACGGGTGTCCAGCAGCCAAAGACCCCAGGAATTAAACCAGAAACTACCTGGTGGGGTTCTAGGAGTGGTGCCATGTAGAGGAGGGACTGCTGCAAGCGAGGAGGGGTCCAGTAGCTGATGCCCATGCACCCTGGGGACTCACCGTGTTGAAGTTGGGGAAGAGGTTGAGCGGCGATGTCCCGTTGAGCCTGAAGGTCAGAAAGTGCTTGATGTCCAAGGGGGGGTGAAGAGGCCGGCCAGGGATGGGCAACGATGCTAAAAGGGGGCTGCTGTGTCCAGAGGGACCTGGGCAGGCAGAGGGAAAGAGCAGCGTCAGCATTGGTGATCCCTGCTCGCAGCAGGAGGACAGAGCACACAAGACATGGCACATGGGGACATCTGCCATGGACTACAGACCCCTCCCAGTGAAAGGTCCCAGCCCAGGGTGGCCCTGGGCTCCCCTTTGCCTTTCAGGCTCAAAACCAGCACCCCAGTTTGAAGCAGGACCCAGCCACCTCTGCATCAGAGCATGGACACGTGCAGGAGTCTGAACCCTCAAAAGGTGTCAAAACCTCCCCCAGGGAAGCAGCCCCTTCCCTGGGCTCTCCCATGGAGCCACACAGCCCTGGGCTCCCCCACACCGGCACCACCAGGGCTCCTCATCAGGGCTGGTGAGGTTTGGCTGCCAGCAGCAGCCGAAGGACTGGGGGCAGAGACCGAGCTGCCCCCACTCCTGCGGTACAGCTGCCACTCCCCATCCCCTGCAAATGAACCACACACTCCAGCATGAGACTTAAAAATAGCCTAGAGTTATTAATAATGTTCTGTTTAAACAGAAAACACCCATGGGACAGAGGGAAGGAGGGAGGGAAGGCCAGTAAGAGGGATCTGTCTCCGGTCTGCTCCCCATCCCAACTCGGATCATCACAGATGGTGAGCACAGGAAAGCATCCTCCAAGTGGCAGAGGGAATCCCTGCCCAGCTCTGGGAGCAAGGAGGTGGAGAAACTAAGATATAAAAGTTAATTAATCAAACACAATGAATAAGAAACAGTTCCAGAATGCTGTGAACCAGAAGAGCCCATTCACATCCCACACAGCTTCGTACCCCCTCCAGCCCACCCACAGCCCCATCCCTTTTCCTGCAGCAAGGACAAGGTCAATGTTCCTTGTTCCTTTGGATTTTTTTGAGGTTTGGGTTCTTTTTCACCTCAAAGGCATCACGGATCCCTTGACCCAGCACAGCACAACCCCATCCCACTGCCCCCCTGGATGCAAGAACACCCCTTGTGGGAGGCTGACAGCGGCCAGCACCCACTCCCACAGCAGGAACACTGCTGTCACCACCAGCCCCTCTTGCGACAGCACTGAGCCTGAGCCCCCCTCCAGTCCCCCGCACTCAGCCATGCAAAATAAGGACCCCAGGCTGGTGCTGCTCCTCATTCCGCTCCGCACCTGCCCCGCACCAATCCTGGCTGGTGCAGGAGCTGAGACATGCATCTGAAATTCAAAGTTTGAGAGGTTCCCTGGATTTGAGCAGCGAGTGCTCGTCGCCAGCCCCACGGGCACCAATGACCTCTTTCTGGGTGAGCGCACGCGGCGGCTCTGCCACGGCGCCGGAGCCATCCCCAAGCCAGGCCTGACTCCAGGGAGGAATTACAGTTTGCTTCATCAGGCGTGCACTGATCGAGTTAATTCCAGAGTCGCCCAGAAGGGAAATCTGTGAAACCGCTTAAAAATAAATAAATAACATTACAGCAGCAGCGAGCAGGACTGGGTGAGCGGTGCATAATTAACCTTCTGAGGCGTGAAACAGTATTTCTACATCAAATCATCTGAGACGGCCGGGCCGGCGCCAGAGGAGCTGCCCTGGGACCCCCGGCACACGCAGCCACGGCCCCGCGCGAGAGCAGCAAAGGCATTTGGGGCTGGATCACGAGGGGTGCCACTCGTCACAGACAGTGCGATTTGCACTGACTGCACTGGCCTTAAAAACATTAAATATACATATATATAAATATGTATGTATGGGAGGAACAAGAGGTGGGCGATCACTTCAGCCCCAAAATCAGTAACTACAAGAAGGGATGCTGCAGCTCAGCTAACGCTGCAGGCTGAAGGGTTCACTCCCTGGGGAGCAGCTCCTGCACTGGGCAGGCACAGGACGGGTGCTGAGGGGACACAGACTCCCGGGATCGGCCACCACCAATGGTACAGACGAGATATGCCAACCTCTTTGGCACATCCTTGAGCTCAAATTTGTGGATTAAACCCATTTCTGGACTGGGATAAACCAGGCAGTCGGAGAGAGCCCAGAAACCCCAGTGGGGGCAGATGGGCAGGTCTTTTCCCACCTGGCTTTGCCCCCAAAGCAGGTAAGACCCCCAGGAGCAGGAAGAGGGCTGAGGCCACTCCAGTGAAGCTCCCCAGCATGTCACATCACCCTGCTGGGGCACCTGCATGATGCTCTTGGGGCACCTACCCAAGGTTACGGGGCCATGGCATTGTGGGTACTGCCTTACCTTTGCTGCAGGGCAGATTCCGGCAGCAGCTGAGGGCAGTATTTTTAGGTATTAATTAGACACTCAATTAAGGGGATTTGCTTTTGGGAGAGTGGCAGGGCCCCAGGTCTGTATAGAATGACACGACCTTACCCAAGGTGACGGGCATGGCCAGCAGCAGGTGGGGCTGTGCTGGTGAATGGACCCCCAGTGGTGCAGCTTTTTGGCACAGCCCCGACTCTGGGCCCCCCTCCCGTTTTGGCAGAGGAGCCCCCACCTTCACAGCAAACACTGCTGCTCTGGCACCACGGGTCCTCCTGGGATAGGACATGCTCCGGGCTCTGCAGAGCATTCCAAGGGGCTGGTGCAAGGAGGGCAGCAAAGGAATCATGTGTTCCAGGCACAAGCACCTGCTGCAGTCTGGGGGGGTTGTTTCTGTGCCCCCCCCCCCCAGTTCCACAGATACGGTCCAGGCCTGACGAAGAGATGCCAAAGCCACGGTGTCCCTGCTGTGGTGCTGCGTGTCCTCTGCTTGGGGCTCACCCAGAGTCGTTGCAGCCTGCACATCCTCTCCCTGGGGCTCAGCCCACCCCGTTCCTGTCCTGCAGGCAAGTGACTCTTGTGGGGATCCCTTGGAATTTAAAGAAATTTTCAGCCCCACATTTAACCAAGCTCACCTGAACTGGCCACCATCCCCAGCCTGTCCCCCACCCCTTCACTCTACACAGCCACTGAACACACACCTGCAGCAGGTTTTTCTCCCGGTCCCTGTGAGGCAGAGCAGAGCAACTGTTGTGCTCTGACACCCGCCTCTGTGAACCTCCCAGAGCTGCCTCTGAAGGCAGTGGGGCCAACGCTGCAGGTTCTTGTGCCAACATGAGTCTGCCAAGGAGCCATCTCCGCAGACGCCGCTGCCTCAGAGAGCATCTGGCGTGGAGTCTGCCCAGGCCAGATGGAGACGGAGCTGTTTATTCACACGGAGGCTCCTCCTGCTTGGGAGATGTTCTCAGCAAATTTTGATGGTGTCTCTCAATCCTTACACATGGCTTTAAACCTTTTGTCTCTGGCCAAGCATGCTTCCAGGAGGCTCCCCAATGCCAAAGGCTGACGCAAGAGAAGAGGGGCAAGACCCAGTCACAATGCTGGACCATGACAGCAGCACAGTGTAGCCCCAGCACCTCTGGGATCTGGACCAGTAACAAAGAGACTGCACTGCACTGGACTCCCAGAGCAACCAGACTTGGACCGTGGGGCAGCAGATGTGCTACATTCTCCCATTTCCAGCTTTTGGCAGCCCCAGCAGAGGAGCCGGCACCCAGGATTCAACTGAGGTGATGCTTCATTCTGCTGCACTGGGTTTATTGCTGATTAGAACCAGTCTGAACTGAAGGAAACAGCCCTCCAAGTCAAAACCAGCAAAGCCCTGTCACACTGGGACACACCAGCAGTACCCCAGCCCTGCTTGGCCACCACGCTGGCACCCCCAGACTCATGGGCAGAGGGACCCAAGCTCCTGCCTGCTGCAGGCACCAACAGCTCTGCTGACCTCGGGATAGAGAGTAATGCTTCAGAGGAGAAATACGAACTGAACACCTCCAGTTGGTCCTGAAAGCAGGTGTTGAAGGACTTTCTCTTGAACTGCAGGTTGCCAAGAGCTCAGGGTGCAAAGGGAACTCCGGGACATGAGGACATTTTGGAAAGACCAGAAATTATCTAGTGATTGTTTTTGGACCTCTGCTCATAATTTATTCTGTCTTTGCAAAAAAAAAAAAAAAGTCCTTTTAGACATCTTTATACTTTAAACTTTAGGAAAATTAAGATAGACCTTTTTAATATAGATATTTATATATGTATATTTATATATATACACACATACACATATGCACACAATGATGCATTTAAAGTTACTATTTCCTCAGCCATTACAATATCATTCCCTAAATCTCTTGTTCTTGAAATGATCATGACTTGATGCCACTGCTAAAAATACCCTGTGCTGTGCGCAAGGAACACCAACACAACACCGCCAGGCATGTTGGGGTCGGCGCAGAGCTGGGAGGATGCGCTGCCTTTTCTGCATTCGCTCTCCAGGCTCCAGAATAACAGAAATCCCATATTTTTGCAGAGCATTAAGCAAAAGCTGCTGGGTATCTTTGTGCAAAGGCAACGTGACATTTGAGCTCAAGAGCTTTGCCTTCATCTCCCTAAAACAAAATAATGACAAACCCTTGGAAAAAACTCATCGCAATTTGGGATCTCGGGTGGCCCCAGGATTCTGAATTCTGGGTGATTCAAACCAGTGTTTGGGGCATGAGGGACGGGTGGTCATGGGACCAGCACAGCTTTGCGAAGGATCCCGTTTTCTCTTCCCAGCACGGCGCAGATCACCATCCACTGTGGCTGCCTGGCCCCAGCAGTGACCAGTGATGCAGAAAGGTGGCCTCGAGTTGGCACTGGGGGCTGCCCGCAGGCCCCGGCTCCTGCCCAAGGGCTTGGCCCTCAGCAGCCACGCTCACTTCACCTGTGCCATGATGAACCCCGACTCCCTCATGCTCTCATAGTACTCGATGGCCAACGCAAAGTTAAACTCGCTGATGGCTGGCCCGTCGATGGCAATCTTCATGAGGTCAGAGAGCCCCTCGTCCTTCACATGGCGTGACCGGCCACGCTTCAGCAGCTCCCGGCCCCGGCTGATCTTCTCAGCAAGGACCGAGCCCAGCGGCAAGGCCAGGGCAATAGCTGCCAGGACAGCGAAGTCTGGGAAGAGTTCATGCATCTCAGAGCTGCTGTAGACCAGCTTGATACAGAGGTCCTTGAAGGAGAGCTGGCTGAGGCTGAAGACGATGCGCTTGAAGAGGGGAAAGTCACTCAGGGCCCTCTCACTCACCACCACCCGTGAGTACACCTGCAGCAGGAAATTCAGCTCGGTGACCCCATAGCTGCCAATGTCCTCCAGAGACTGGGGGTAGCACTTGGGGTTGAAGATGGCAGAGAAGGAGCTGATGGCCTCCAGGACGCTGCTGGGGAACCTGTCCAGCAGGTTGCCCCGCACCCTCTCCAGGTAGCTCTCCTTCAGGTGCTCAAAGTGTTTCAGGTGCACCTGGGAGCAGTTGGCCAGCTCGATGCCCCTGTAGTAGAGGCGGCTCTCGCCCTCCCGGCCGTCCTGCGGGTGCTTGTTCATCTCGCTGAGGAACTCCCGGAGGTTCTGGCCACTGGTGTTCTGCTGGGCCTGCAGCGTGGTGGCTGTGGCTGAGACTATGGGCTTCAAGATGGAGAGGTCGAAGTCCTCGATCTGGAAGAAGCGACTGAGCTTCTGGAAGATGGGGAGAACATCCAGGAGGATCTTGGTGAAGGCCACAAACTGGAACTTCTTGAGCTCTTCGCAGAGGCCACGGGCCACAGGCGAGCGCTCCGCCTCGCTCTCCAGCAGCAGCACCAGTGTGGGCCATGAGGAGTCAATGGCTTCTACAGCTGGGAAGATAGAAGTCCAGTGGATGGCTTTGGCGCTCCCGAGGTCTATCTCACAGAGGTCCAGGACTCTCCGCAGCTCCTGCAGGCTATCGCCTTCCCTGTGGAAGCTGGAGTAGAGCCTATACACAGCATCCACGGTGGTCTCATACTTCTGGAGGTACTCGATGGTGCCAATGCTCTCGGCCAGCAGCAGGGAGGTGCCGTGGGACAAGCAGTGCACCTCAGTGAGGAGTGGGCAGAGTGAGGACAGCACGGTCCCCACCCCACTCAGCCGCTCAGCCACCAGTGAGGCACTGTCGGCGCTGAGCCAGGTGAGCTTCATGGTGGGGATGCCGAAGGAGCGCATCACCTCACCCACCTTGCCTTCCACAGTGGAGGCCTCCCCAGTGGGCAGCTCAAAGCTGCCCAGGAAGGTGGTAGAGGTCTGCCCGTTGCAGGGGGAGACGGTGGTGGTGAACATGGCAAGGCTGCGGTGCTCCAGGACATCCACCGTCTCGTCCACCACCAGCCCAACGAACGGCGAGGCTTTGATCCTGTGCCTGTCCTCGTTGTGCAGGACTTTGGCAATGGCTGCCTGGGCCAGTTGAAGGAGGGGTGCAGGGAGGGAGAGAGAAACACAAATGAGATTCAGAGGCAGTGGGAGATGCGCAGCACCCGGCACACAGCGAGCGGGTGGGCTCCCACCCACAGGTCCACAGCACACGAGGGCCCGAGCCAGGCAACAGCCCTTACACTAGCTGCACACACAGAGGCTGGAAATCACTTTCTTTTTCCCTAATAAGCTGCCTCCTCTTGCTCCTGTTCGGCAGCTCGAGCACTGTGGGAAACTGCTGAGAGCTTGAGGGCTCCTGCCCTGAGCTTGGGGTCAGAGCCCCACAGCTACAGCAGGACACAGCACCACCAGTAGCACTGACCCCTCAGCCCCCAACATCCCGTTCCCAAGCCCCCCACCTAGGCTGGCAGTGAGGCAGGACACCGGGAACCCACCACCCACATTGAACTCCAGCAGTTCCACTTCACTGGCCCAGCAGGGGCAAGAGCAGCAGCAAAACTGCAATGTTTTTTCCAGATTTACTCATTTACTCACACTCCCCCCATTTCAGGCAAACTCCCCAGTTTGGAGGGAAAACTTTCTGTGTATGTGTGAGTGCTGCAAGGATCACCACAGGCTGGGAAACCTAATTAGTGGGTTTAGCAGCAAAATAAGGCTCTGCAGAGAGCTGAAAAGCCTGGCAAATGGCCAAGACTCACTAAAAATTTAATTTGATTTTAGCAGGCACGAAGCATTTTTAAAATTCAGAAAATCCTTTCTAAACTCTCCGGCTACTTGATCTTTCTGATCACTCAGTTTAGTGCAAAAGAGGAAAAACCCACAGTGCTTGTGTGCTAATTGAACTCCTGAGCTTTCATCCTGCAAAGCAGCCTGGCAGGCTCAGGGAGCTCCTGGAGGGCGCGGGCACCATCCCTGCTCTGCCAAAGGCGGTGGCCACGCGGCACCGTCCGGCTCTGTCGCGGCCGGCACGCAGGTGCAGACCCCCAGCCCCGCATACACACCTGCATCTCCCTGACGCTGCCGGGGTGGTAGTACTCGTTATGCTCCGAGGCCAGCAGTGCCTGGCACAGGTTGAACTTCTGGAAGCTGAGCAGGGAGGAGCACTTCTCATCCGGGATCTCCTCCTTGGCCATCCAGTAGACGGTGGTGAGGACGGCCACCTTCGCTGGGTTCACCTCCACCTTGATGACCGAGCGCAGCTCGGGGTGGCCATGGACACGGGTCTCGAAGGCCAGCTGCTCCCGGTTCACTGCCAGCGCCTGGCGGTGCGCGCCGGAGGTGACGTGCCGCAGCAGCGCGTGGCGCTGGAAGTTGTCCGTGCCCACGGTAAAGGCGTTTTCCGCTTTACCGTGCTTGTTCTTCACCAGTGCCTGCCGACACTCTATGCAAAACATGAGTTTCCTCTCATAGTCAAACTCCAGCCAGGTAAATTCTTCCTTCCAGTGCTCATTGAAATAGCGTTTACACTTTTTATTGGAATTGGAAGTTTCCCCAGCTGGCTTTTTCCCTGGAGGCACCATACTGGTGTGGCTGGGAAATCAAACACTACGGTTGAACCGCACCGTGCCTTGAGGAGCAGCCTGCACATTTAATTTAGTAAGACGGTCTATTACCACTCTCCTGGTCCGACTGGAGATGAAAGAGACACAAGGGAAAGGGATTAGGGCCCTGCAAACCTCAGCCAGGGCTCAGCTGTGGTGTCATGGCGACAGCGGCGGTGGCAGTGGTGCTGAGGACAGGCCAGGCTGTGCGACAGCCCCAGCACCACACGGGGGGATCCCATCAAGCACCTCATCATCATCACCAGAAGCTCTCGGTGTCACTGGTGGGACTGGCGCATACACACGGTCCCGTCACCACAGGAACACCCACACACTTCCCCCCCGAGCAACCCTCCCCACTGTGCTGGCACTGGGAAGGTGAGGAAGGCTCAGTGCTGGCTGAAACACTCAAAAAACGAGCGTCCAGCCCTGGAGGAGCAGCACCTGCTGCTGACAGTGACTGTCAGGGCCCTGGAGCTGAACAAGGGTGACTGGGAGCTAGCTCAGACACATGTGCTTGTGTGCACACGTGTGTTCTCAGTCCTGCCTGGTTTGTCTCTCTTCCAGGGAATTGCCGAAGCCATGGCAGGTCCCATGGCAGTGGAGCCATCATTCAGTGCCATCCCCGTGTCCCTCCCAGGGGGTGACACGCCGGATCCACTCCAGGCCAGGCTCCCGAATATCTACTGAGCTAGAGGCTGCAAAGCACTCACACATGTAACCAAACCAGGACCTGAAGGGTTTAAGCATTCACTTGACCTCCTCCCTGCACTTCAGGCCCACTCAGTCTGATCCTCACATTTCTCCATGAACCAGACTGAAAATCCAAACTGACCCTTGCTAAAGGTGTTGGGAAGAGGAGGAGGAAGAACCCAGTGCAGCATGGGGAAGCAGGAGAACCAAAGTGCAAAGGAAAAAAGAAAGAACATGGCTACTCAGAGGCAGTGAAACTGGGGAATACCATCAGTCCACGTGACTTGCTGAGACACCGATGAGGAACTTGGGGGTTTTCTGAAGAACAAGCCCCCAAACCAGAACCATTGCCACAGCGCTGTGGGAGCAGGCGGAAGGAACCCTCACGGTTCAGGCGTCAGAACACCACCACCACGACTCCCAGCAGCGCGAATGCCCACCCTATGGAGACAGTGCTCCCCACGGGGCGCCCCGGGCACCGCTGGTGGGTGACCCTGGAGTCCCGGGCATCGCAGCTGCCAGGCACAGCAACCCCATCCCTGCGCCGGATGGACATCGAGCGCCCTGGCTGCAATGGCATGGCGCATGGCCCCAGGGGGTGGATTCCTGTGCTCTTTCCCTGCCACTGACCCCATTGGCTGTCAAGCCATCCCCACAGCCCCCCCTCCCCCAGCACTTGCTCCAGCAGAAGCTGCTGCCTTGGAAAGAAAAGAAAAACAAAAAAGGAGCAGCAATTAGTGTGTGGGATGCACGAGGCCGGGGCGGGGGTTGGGATGGAGCAGAGCGCCGTAGCGTCCCTTCCCACAGCGCCCATTCCCGCAGCACCCGTGGCGCTCTGGCACCAGCCCAGCACCCCTCACTGCTGCTGCCCACGGGAAGAGCGGCACTGCGCATCGTGGGGGACTCGGCAGCAGCTCGGGATGGGGGTCACACTCCGATCCCCCCACCAGCCTGCTTCTCCCCCCGCCGGGAAGTTTGGGCAGGATCGGAATTCACTTGTGAGAGGACAAGCCACTGCCCTGACCCTCGTCCCTGGTGCATCCGCCCTGGCCGCGTCCCGCCGTGCCCGTGAGGGTGAGCGGAGCAGCCCCAGCGCCCAGCCCAGCGTGCCCACCCCGCTCACCCGCCCCTACATACGTACCATGGAAAGGCTGCCATAAGCTTTGGGGCGGGGGGCTTGCAAACTTCCCAGTTTTGGTTTTTAAATAGGAAGAAAATAATAATAATTTTTTTTAAATCTAATTAAAAAAAAAAAAAGAACAAAAACAAAATAAACCCCCCCCCCCCCCAAAAAAAAAAAAACCAAACAAACCCAGCCAAGCAACGCAAAGCCAAAAATAAAACAAAAAGCAGCGGGGTGTTTGGGGGGAGGCGGCTGCACCCCCCGCCCCGCAGCCCCGAGCGCGGCGGCTGCGGGAACAAAGCCTGCGGCGGCCGCCCGCGCTCACGGGAGCACGGGAGCAGCCATCTTGCTGCTGTGAGGACTGCCTGCCTCACGGATGCTCCCGGCAGCCCACGGCGGCAGTGGCCACTAGCGGTGGCCGGGATGGGGAAGGCCGCGTGGGCCGCGGAGACGGTGGACGTGGTGGCTGGGCCGTGGGCTGCGGCCCCTGAGGCTGAGCCATGCCCCGTGCCTCACCTGAGGGACCCCTTCCCCCGAGGTGCAAGGAGCGATGGGCATCGGGTGCCCGGGAATCCCCACCCCGGCTCTCTTAGCCGACAGCTGGGTACATGCAGCAGGGTGAGCTGCGGGAGCGTTTGCAGCCAGCCAGGACGGGTGTCTGTCTCTGGGTTTCGGCAGAGCCAGGATCCAAGTGCCCTGCAAGCAGCCGTGGGCAGAGCAGCACCAAGCCATGGACACGGAGTTTCGGCAGGATCCAGGTCCAAGACCTTTAGGGAATGCTGTAAGTTCCTGCTTACCTGCACTCCTGGTCCATAGCTGCAGGGCTGGGGCTGAAATCCAACCCCTTTTCTAAGCCCCCCTAGGGCTCCCTAACGAGCAGAATGGCTCCTCACATCCCAAAATCTTTCTTTTAGCAATAAATGCAGGTGAACTTTAGAGCCCCTCAACTACTTCCAGAAAGAGGATTTTGTGCCACACCTTTGCTTTCCCGAACAGGGCTCCTGAGCGCACTGAAATCCCAAGGGGCACCAGTGTCCCGTGGGACCCCCGATGGGAACCCCGCTCCTCGTTCTCCAGCACATACCCCATTCCTGGGAGCCAAAGGATGCTCCCACCCAGACTCGCCCTTCTCCCAGTGTGAAGTTGGGCCACAAGGAGGGATGTGGCCCACCGGAATGTGCCTGGATTAGGAGCTGCATTGTACCTGGCTCCGGCTGGCTCTGCACCAGGGGGGTCTGGCGGCCCCCGGTGAATTCCTCTCTTTAGGCTCTCCACCACATATCCCGGGGCAAGAGGCTCTTCCTGCTCTGGAGACATTCTTGCCGAGCCACCTCA